>NC_140169.1:152223776-152571927 GCF_963971535.1 Notolepis coatsorum | reverse complement strand
AAGAAAGTGGAGCTCGGTTTCCACCTCATCTTGTGTGCAGTGGGTGCATAGTCTGTCTTCGCTTGGGAGTCAGGTCTGCCTATGGCGGCCTTTCTCAATGGCTAGGCTGTGCTCGCTGAGTCTGTACCTAGTCAAGGATCTCCTTAGTTTTGGGTCAGTCACAGTGCTCAGGTATTCTGCCACTGTGTACTCTCTGTTTAGGGCCAAATAGCATTTCAATTTGCTCTGGTTTTGGGTTGTTTCTTTCCAATGTGTCAGATAGTTTTCTTTTTGTTTTCTTATAATTTGATTTAGTCCAGTGTGGTTTCTGTCTGGTGGCTCTGCTTGTGTTTGTGAGCAGAGTCCCAGAACCATCTGGCTGAGTGGGCATCTATCGAGGGTCTCTCTGTGGGTGAGGGCTATGTTGTGGAGTGTGTCTGGGTCGCTTTCTTTTAGGTGATTGTGGAATTTGAATGCTCTTTTTTGAATCTTTATGATTAGTGGGTATCTTCCTAGTTCTGCTCTGCATGCATTATTTGGCGTTTTCCGTTGGGTGCGGAGAATGGATATGCAAAATTCTGCATGCAGAGTCTCAATTGGGTGTTTGTCCCATTTGGTGAAGTCTTGGTTTGCAAGTGGGCCCCAGACTTCACAACCATATAGGGAAATCGGTTCTATGACGGAGTCTAATATTTTGAGCCAGATTTTGACTGGAATGTCTAACTTGATGTTCCTTTTATGGCATAAAAAGCCCTTCTTGCTTTGTCTCTCAGGTCGTTCACAGCTTGATTGAAGTTCCCTGTAGCACTGATGTTTAGGCCGAGATATGTGTAGTTTTGTTGTGTGTTCTAGGGAAATTGTGTCTAGGAGAAATTTGTGTTTTTGTTGTTGTAGGCTGGGCCTTTTTTGGAATATCATAATTTTTGTGCAGAAGGTCAAGGTGCTGTTGTAGCCCTTCTTTTGTTGGGGACAGCAGCACCAGGTCATCTGCAAACAGTAGGCATTTGACTTCTGTGTTTGCTAGGGGGATGCCAGGTGCTGCAGTTTGTTCCAATGTTTTTGCCAGTTCATTTATGTATATGTTGAAGAGGGTTGGACTCAAACTGCACCCCTGTCTAACCCCATGGCATTGAGGGAAGAAGTCTGTGTGTTTTCCCTCAACCCTCACAGCACATGTGTTGTTGGTGTACATTGACTTTATGAGTTCGTAGGTTTTCCCTCCAATGCCACTATCTAACAGTTTATACAGCAGACCCTCGTGCCAAATTGAGTCAAATGCTTTTTGGAAGTCAACGAAACAGGAGTATACTTTGCTTTTATTTTTATTTATTTGGTTGTCGATTAGGGTGCTGAGGGTGAGAATGTGGTCTGTTGTATGTTGATTTGGTAGGAAGCCAATCTGTGATTGCTCAAGGTATTGTTGTTTCTGAGGAAATGTATGAGTCTGTGGTTAATGATCATACAGAGGATTTTTCCAAGGTTGCTGTTGACACAGATCCCACAGTAATTGTTTGGGTCATATTTGTCTCCCTTTTTGTGGAGCGGTGTTATGAGTCCTTGGTTCCAAATATTGGGGAAGATCCCGGAGCTAAGGACAATGTTAAGGAGTTTTAGTATAGCCAATTGGAATTTGGAGTCTGTGAATATGATCATTTCATTTAGGATACCATCCATCCATCCATCCATCCGCTCTCTCTCTCTCTCTCTCTCTCTCTCTTCTCTCTCTCTCTCTCTCTCTCTCTCTCTCTCTCTCACTCTCTCTCTGTCTCTCTCTCCTCTCTCTCTCTCCTCTCTCTCTCTCTCTCTCTCTCTCTCTCTCTCTCGCTCTGCCTCTCTCTCTCTCTCTCTCTCTCTCTCTCTCTCTCTCTCTCTCTCTCTCTCTCTCTCTCTCTCTCTCTCTTCTCTCTCTCTCTTGTTTTTGTTTCTCTCAGTCTTATTTGCCTTCTATCTGGAAGGCTAGGGCTAACGATGAACATGTTTTTTTAATGATGAAATTATGTTTATTTCTAATTGGAACAGGACTGTAATGGGGGTAGAAAGAAGCTAGTATTTAAATGTATTTGAAGTTATTTGGATGCCTGTGGAGTGTGGACCACAATCTTTTAGATGATGATGATTGTTGCACAGTTTTGCCTCCGCGCATGCGAGCGAGCCACAGACATTATTGGCTTATAGATCACCGCTCCGGAGAAATGGCCGAGTGTTCTCAGCACGAGAGCATCTCCATCAAGGGTTATAAGATGGCCCGTTGATTGGCGCCCCCCCCCCCCCCTGCCCAGGCGCTGACTGACCTTGCTTTACAGGCTCACAACAGAGGGGGCCTGCTTCTCCAAAACGCTGATGATGGGGGGGGGGGGGGGGCGCAGAGCTGTATTGATTTCCAGACTGATTGATTTCATCTGGAGGACGGCCCGACCAGAAGTGATGCAAGGTCGAGTGATTCCCATATTGTTCACAGCGCGTTCCGCAATGAAGTCTCATTATGTCTTTATTATCTCTTCTGCCCATGCATTGTGGATGAATACGCACAGAAAGGTACACCGTGCAAAATGTTCACGCTTTATTTGTTTTAACGAGACAATTTAGAAATGGGCAATGGGGGAAATACACCTTTTTCAGATGGTGGACCGGCCGGAAACAGCAATAACATAACCACTACACCTCCCTGTAGTAGTTAGCTGCTCTAAAGAGGAGAGAGGCTGTTAAACGGCACCGGTGGCGCTCTCTCAACATTGACTCTTAGATTACAGTCCCTCCTCCGCTCTGCTCGCGGTCCCCGGTGGACCGGCCGGTGTTGTTGGGTGATCGCTCCTGTATCATCGGCCACAGTGATTTATCAGCACGGGAGCCTCTTGATTCCCCTCATTAGCTTCTTCATTACCCTGTCCGTCATATTCCACGCCGTCGCCATATTGTACATCCATTTTTATTGGTCTGGCTGTGGGCCAGTGGCTGATTTTATTGAATCTTTTTTAATTTTTTATTTAATAGTCGTCTCTGTCAAAACTCATATTGAACGGGGGCCAATTTGAAGACAGACAGAGACTTTTATTTTTAACCGTTTACTTTTCCTTTGGGGGGTTTTGTTTGTTTTATTTATTGATTTGTTTGTTTGTTATCACAAGGTGGCAGCTAACTCTGTACATACATCTGATTAGCGCTATTACTATTAGTACTAATTTCCACATTTTATATCCAGTTTAATCACCTGTACATTGTATATTACTATTGCACTTTACTGTTTTTAAATTTGCACTCTGGTAGGATGCTAAACCTCTTTTGGTTTTGTACTTGTGCTGTATGATTGATGACAATACATTTAAATTTAATCTAATCTAAAAGCAAAAAAAGAAATGGTGGAATTTGAATAACGGCATTATATGAGAGAGAGAGAGAGAGAGAGAGAGAGAGAGAGAGAGAGAGAGAGAGAGAGAGAAATTGTTGTCATACAATAAGAGAACAAGCTCTGTAAATACATGTATCTGGGTGGCTACATCTGTAAAATGATTACCCGATTGAATAATTATTTTGTAATTTAATATGTTTCTGTTGATTGTTTTACTGTTATTGCTAATATTATGGTATTTTCTATTGCTTAGTATGTATGTTATTGTTTGTATGTTGGACTTGCTTTGGCAATAAGTATGTTGATATTTCATGCCAATGAGAGAGAGAGAGAGAGAGAGAGAGAGAGAGAGAGAGAGAGAGAGAGAGAGAGAGAGAGAGAGAGAGAGAGAGACACAATCTACCGTGATCCGGTCCTGAATCTCGCTCAATATTCATTCACCAAATTGTTCACCGTATAGGGCCGAGTATGGACGGCCGGAGTGGGGGAGGGGGCTCCCGGGGGGCCTGATGTGAGGTGCAAGGTAAGCAGCTTTGAATACATCTGCAAATGACCCGATGCCTGCTTGCCCTATATTCCGCATTCATTCGCCCTCTCATTATCAGCAACAACGCGCCGTGTGACAATTCAAGGTTAATAATAATAACTTTATTTGTATAGCACTTTTCATACAGAGGTTGCAGTTCAAAGTGCTTCACAACAGTAAAAAATACAGGCATAAGCGGGCATAAAAAAGATAGACAGGTAGCAAGGTATGGCAAATCACAGTGTTTCACATTAGGATCTAGCATCCCAATAGGCTCTCCGCTTACAGTTTTCAGTAACACAAATAATAAAAATAGTTTAAAATGATTCAGTTTAAAAATAGTCTAAAAATTATAAAATAGAACGGACATAAAAAATACAGGCATGAGTGAGCATAGCAAGGTATGGTAAATCACAGTGTTTCACATTAGGATCTAGCATCCTAATAGGCTCTCTATTCAGTAATACAAATAATCACAGTGTTTCACATTTGGATCTAGCAAATAATAAAAATAGTTTAAAATTATTCAGTTTAAAAATAGTCATCAGTAAGAAGTAAAAAGTGCAATAACCGACACATGAATTTGATAGGCAGTGTATAAGAGTAGGCAGGGTAAGAATAGTGCAGGTAAATACAAGTTGTGTCAGGATATCCCTGATGTTTCCTCTTGCCACTAGGTGGTAGCAGATATCTATCAGTGAAATGCCTGAGCAAAGAGATATGTTTTAAGCTGTCTTTTAAAGATGTCTAGCGAGTTGGCTTCCCTGATGTTTTGGGGTAGTTTGTTCCATAGTTTTGGGGCATAGTTGATAAAGGCTGCATTACCGATCCTCTTTTGACTGCTTCTGGGAGCCTCTAGTAGTCCAGCAGCTGATGATCGCAGTGTTCTTGCTGGTGTGTAATTTATTGTTGTGTTGAGTGTTGGCGATGCAGCTAGGTCCCTGTCCATTTAGAGCTTTGTATGTAAGGAGAAGGACCTTAAAGTCAATTCTAAATGTTACAGGAAGCCAGTGTAAAGCAGCTAAGACTGGACTAATGTGCTCTCCTTTTGGTTCTAGTTAGCAGTCGGGCTGCAGAGTTTTGGATTAGCTGAAGCCTCTCTGTGGTTTTCTTAGGGAGACCTGTGAAAAGTGCATTACAGTAGTCTAACCGGCTAGATATGAATGCATGAATTAGCTTCTCAGCATCGTTCTGATTAATAAATGGTCGTACTTTTGCTATATTTCTGAGATGGAAGAACGATGTTTTCGTCACTTTGCTAATATGAGAATTGAAGTTCAGTTCTGAATCTATGATAACCCCAAGACTAGTGACCTCAGATTTGATCCAAGGGGTTAGTCCCCCCAGGTTCTTTATTAATGTTTCTTTTTTAGTTTTGGAGCCGATAATTAGAATTTCAGTTTTGTTCTCGTTTAGTTTCAGGAAGTTCTTACTCATCCATTTATTTATTGCCAGTAAGCAGTCTGTAATGGAGCTAATCGCTGTATCATTTGGTTCAGCAGATATGTACAGTTGTGTATCATCTGCATAGCTATGGAAATCTACATTATGTTCTCTGATGATATCACCCAGCGGTAACATGTAAAGTGAGAAGAGTAAAGGACCTAAGCAACTCCCTTGTGCAACTCCATAGTTGTTGTCGTATATATCAGACATGTGATCTCCTAGTTTAACATAGAATTTCCTCCCTCTGATGTATGTTTTAAACCAGCCCAGCACATGTTCTGAGAAACCGACATGGTTTTCAAGACGATCGATTAGAATATCATGATCGATTGTATCAAATGCTGCACTGAGATCTAACAGAATAAGGATGGAGATCTTATTCTCGTCAGAGTTTAGTCTGAGGTCACTGATTATTTTGGTGAGGGCAGTTTCAGTGCTATGATATTTTCTGAATCCTGACTGAAATTCTTCTAAAATGTTGTTTTCTTCAAGAAAGGAATTTATTTGAACTGAAACTATCTTTTCAAGTACTTTACTAATGAATGGTAGGTTGGATATTGGACGATAATTTGCCATTTCATTACTATCCAAGTTAGGTTTTTTTAGTAATGGCTTTACAACTGCTGTTTTAAAGGCATCTGGGAAAAGACCAGTCCTAAGGGAAGTGTTTATGATATCTAGCACAGGGCTTGAAACACTATTAAACTCTGTGGCGGAGACCCTGATCCACTCATTTGTCACCTCCCGGTTGGACTATTGTAATGGAGTCCTGTTCGGGGTACCCAGCAAAGCCCTGGACAGGCTCCAGTATGTCCAGAACTCAGCTGCCAGGGTTCTCACTCACACCAAGCCCTGGCAGCACATCACCCCCACCCTCATCCTTCTCCACTGGCTTCCAGTCAGGTTCCGCATCACCTTCAAACTCCTGCTCCTCACCTACAAATCCCTCCATGCCCTCGCCCCCCGGTACCTGTCTGATCTCCTCCACCAGTACACTCCATCCCGGAACCTACGATCCTCTGATCTAGGTCTCCTCTCCATCCCTCGCACCAGGTTACGGACTTTTGGGGACAGAGCCTTCAGCGTGGCGTCCCCTACCCTCTGGAACTCTCTCCCCCCCGAAATCCGCAACGCCCCAACCCTGGACACCTTCAAATCCACTCTAAAAACACACCTCTTCACCAAGGCTTTCCCCATCAGTTAGTTTTAGACTAAATTAGGTCCATTATCCCCTACTTTCCCTCATCCCCTCTTCCCTCTCCCCCCCTACTTTCCTTGCCCTATTTTTTGTCCTGATTGTAAAGCGACCTTGGGTTCTATGAAAGGCGCTATATAAATTTGATTTTATTATTAAACACCCGTTTGAAGAAAGCTGTAGGTATAGGGTCAATGTCTGAGGTGGAGGAGTTACATTCTGAGACAGTTTTGCAGAGTACATCTAATGTGATGCATGTGAAACTTCTCATGGTTACATTGCGCGGTTTGCCGCAATCAGCTTTATTTCCATCATGAGTAATGCCCTGATCAAGGTTATTTTGTTGTTAAAGAATAGTGCTTCACACTTAACCGTTGATGACTGAGGATGTGTAGGGGCAGTGTTGAGTAGTACATTAATAGTGGAAAAAAGGATTCTGGAGTTTCCAGTATTTTCTGTAATGATTTTAGAGAAGTAATCTTTCCTTGCTAAGCGGATGGTTTTATTATAAGCAGTTAAAGCATCTTTGTATATATCACAGCATATGGTGGTTTTTGTTTTTCTCCATTTTTGCTCCGCTGCACATTTCCTTTTTTCTTTGTTGACCGTATTATAGTTCAACCAGGGCGAGGCTCTAGGTTTCTTCTTTTTCGTTTTTAATGGGGCGACAGAATTTAATATAGATGACATTGCATCATTGAGATTTTCTACCATTTCATTTAGAGAGCTGTCATGATTGTGTGGTTCATGTAGTCTGATAAGATCAATGAACTTTGATTCAGCCTTGTCGTTTAGGAGCCTCTTTTTAACTATGGTTTATTTTTTTGTTTTAGTAAGGGTTATTTGAGTATCAAAAAATATACAGTGATGGTCAGAGAGAGGTAATTCAGTTATTGAGATATTTGTTATGCTTAGTCCAGTTGTTGTTATAACTAAGTCTAGTGTATTCCCAAGCCTGTGAGTTGCATTTGTTATATGCTGTATTAGGTCAAAGCTATCCAGTAGATTTTTTAGTTCTATAGTTTTGGAGTCTGTTTTCTTATTAAAATGGATGTTCAAGTCTCCATTTAGGATCACCTTATCATATCCGGTAACACATAGTGAGATCAGTTCAGAGAGCTCCTGTATAAATATTGGTGAGTGTCTAGGCGGGCGGTATATTGTGACGATAATAGTTGATTCTGTTTTGAGCTCAATGGCAAGATATTCCATCGACATGAACTCGCCTAGTTCTGTGATTCTAAACAAGAGTTTTGAGGAGAAGATTGCTGCAACTCCTCTGCCCCTTTTATTTTTTCTGGGTATTTGAAAAAAGTTATAGTCTGGTGGACAAGCTTCTATCATTATTGATGTAGCTGTGTCATTATTTAGCCATGTCTCTACTAGGCAGATGCAATCTAAGTTATTTTCTTTAATCAGATCATTTTTCTAAGAATGTTTTATTATTCAGTGATCTGACATTTAGGAGGGCTAATTTTATCTGTTGGACTTCTTTAGAGGAGGTCTGCTTTGGCTTGACCTTGATGGCCCTGAGGTTAATAGCAGGTAAACGCATTGATGGCGTATATTTTTCACCATGCCATTGGCTGGTTATGATTACCGGTATGTTTTGAGAGATGGCATGGCAATTGTGCTATACTGCACCGTACTGACTGTACTGTGCTTTCGGGGACATTTGATCAGACGAGATGGCCTTGTGTGATATGGGGGGGGGGGGGGGGACGCCTTGTGCTGCTGCTGCACCTCGTGGTGAGATTGTGTCCTTCGTGATTATCTCTCGTGCTGGTATGAGTTTGATATTCTTGGAGGCCATTAAGGCATGACGCATGTTTTCTGCTAGAAGCCTTGAACCTAAGCGATTTGGGAAGAAGCGATTTCTTTGAAAACGTTCTGGGTTATTCCAGAAGACATTGAAGTTGTCAATGAATTTCAGGCCGTGTACAAGACATGCAGACCCTAACCATGAATTCAAATTTAGGAGTCGACTAAAGACTTCTTGTCCTCTGCGAAAGCATGCAATTGGTCCACTGATGGACACATCAGTGTCTATGTACACAGACTGATGTTTGTCTAGTGTGTTCATTAAACGTGTGAAATCGTCTTTCAAAGTCTCTGTGCCAGTCTTCTTTCGCAGGATGTTAAACAATCCAGAGTGAATGACAATTTTTGTTATGCCCGGTCTGATCAGTGTTGGAAGTATTTCGGCCAGCTCTTTCACAGATGTATTGTCTAGACAGATATTTTCTGTGTTTGCCATCTCCACATACCTTGTTGTGGTATCTCCAATCAGTATGCAGTCTGTTTTCTGTGTGAGGTTAGCATTTTTCTTTCCAACAGTTTTGGGGCCGTTTGTTTTTGGGCTAGCCGCTAGGCCTAGTCTGCCGGTTTTTACCACAGTCCTGTGGCCTTGGTGAAGCCTCGTTAGCCTTCTCAATAGCCGGCATGTTAACGCTGGTCCCGTACCTTTGGCGTTGGCTACCGCGACATTCTCCTCGGCGCATGGTAGTCTCTTCGCTGTTAGCCGTTAGCTCGGTCTGGGTCGTGTTTGCTAGCCGTGTCGCTCGTGGCTCTGTTTTCCTCATCGTCTCGTCGTTAGCGTGTGCTCCGATGTGCCGGCTGTTAGCTTCGCTAGCATTAGCGTGAGCTCCGCCATGCAAGCTGTTTGCTTCGCTAGTGTTAGCGTGAGCTCCGGTATTCCTGCTATTAGCATCATTAGCGTGAGCTCCGTTCCGCTCGCTGTTTGCTTCGCTAGCGTCGTTAGCCACGCTTCTATGTCTCTTTGCTTTTGGTGTTGATATGCGTGTTTCCAAGAGTAGGTTGAAACTATTTCCTGGTGGTACCGGGGGCGAGGTAATAGTCGTGTTCCTGGTTCATTTATTTCTCCTTTTATCCTTGACAGTGGTCCACTGCTTTGGTCTAGCTCCTTGCTTGTGCCAGGGACCGTCTTTTGGGTGGTGCTGTACTGTAGCTAGTCTAGGCCAGGTCTCAATTATGGTATTGTTGGCTATATTTGTAGTAGCTTCAAAAATAGAGTCAATGAGTCGCTCATCCTGTTGGATTTGGTGCAGGATAGTAACTCGAGCCTCCAGCTCTATAATCCTCTTACTCATCCTCATGCAGCTTGTGATGTAAGTGGGTTGGACATTATCATTGTTACTGTATTAGGAGGCCATATGAACATCAGATTGGTATCCTGAGTGGGCTATGTTGTTATTGGTGGTGTGATGTGTCATCTTCTAATGCTGTTTCTTCTTTTTCCCAGAGACCACTCATCCTCCTGATTGAGCTGATTGCACCTGCTTGAGTACACCTGTGGGCAGTTAGTTGGATGAGTGAATATAAGCGGAAAGATGACACACACACGGGAGTCTCGTGGCTGGAGTGACCTGCCTTGTGGTACAGTGGGGAGGCTGCTGTCTAGCTTACCTATGGCCTGAGCACAATACTGTGTGGCACGGTGCTGTCTTGTTTGCATGGAGTGTGGGTTAGACTCCACAGCTGTGGTGGCCAGAGATGGGCCTAAGGTAGTATTGTGACTACTAAGTGTTTGTTGAGTTCTCATATGTATGTCTTGTCTGTCCTCCCATCCCTTTTTCCCCTTTGTGTGTCTGGGTTGAAATCCCCACCGATGACATCCCCTTTTCCCTTGGGAAAAGGGCCGTGGGTTGAAACCCCCACTATATAATAAAACCCTGATTTACCATTTGAAAACGTCTCTGTTTACTATCTACCTACCCGGGACTGTTTGAGAAGCATTCTTCTACTGAGGGGGTTGTTTTTGCTCATGTAACACCTGCCCAGATTACTATCTTGTATGGTCAATAGACCTCTGTACATGACACAGCTAGTACATTCTGTGGGAGAGCCGAGTTCCGGCATCTTCCCCTATTAATTGTCTTTTTAGGTTAAGCTAAACTGAAGCTAAGCTAGGTATTTAGCTGGTGATGGTGGGTCTTGTTTTCTTTCAGCCGGGGTCTTTATGAAGTATTCTCGCCTTTCATAAATATCTTCGCCTTCAGCAGTGCCCGATATAGTCCTTTGTGTGTAGCTGATAAGATGGAGATTTCTTCATCTCACTGGTCCTCCCATGGAGAGATCTCGCTACTCTCCTTTCGGCGAAGTACTGCGGTCATAAATCTAAATAAATAAATTCACAGTTCTGGAGAAGTACCATAGGAACTGCGTTAACATACAGAGTATTTAGAGTTGAAAGGGATATAATAAATCATTAAGGTAGCGATAGGTAGAAAAACACGGAGCGACAGTGAAAAGCAGCTTGCATAGCAGAAGCAGGAAGTCCCACTTTTCTTGATAGCATGGAGCCGGTTAAGTGGCAGAGATAGAGTTCTCTATCTCTCTCTCTCTCTCTCTCTCTCTCTCTCTCTCTCTCTCTCTCTCTCTCTCTCTCTCTTTCTCTCTCTCTCTCTCTCTCTCTCTCTCTCTCTCTCTCTCTCTCTCTCTCTCTCTCTCTCTCTCTGTCTCTGTCTCTCTCTCTCTCTCTCTCATTCCTTCTGTCTCTCTGTCTCTGTCTCTCTTTCTCTCTCTCTTTCTCTCTCCATCTCTTTCTCTATCTCTCTCTCTCTCTCTCTCGCTCTCTCTCTCTCTCTCTCTCTCTCTCTCTCTCTCTCTCTCTCTCTCTCTCTCTCTCTCTCTCTCTCTCTCTCTCTCTCTCTCTCCCATTCCTTCTGTCTCTGTCTCTGTCTCTCTTCTCTCTCCATCTCTTTCTCTCTCTCTCTCTCTCTCGCTCTCTCTCTCTCTCTCTCTCTCTCTCTCTCTCTCTCTCTCTCTCTCTCTCTCTCTCTCTCTCTCTCTCTCTCTCTCTCTCTCTCTCTCTCTCTCTCTCCCATTCCTTCTGTCTCTGTCTCTGTCTCTCTTTCTCTCTCCATCTCTTTCTCTTTCTCTTTCTCTCTCTCTCTCTCTCTCTCTCTCTCTCTCTCTCTCTCTCTCTCTCTCTCTCTCTCTCTCTCTCTCTCTCTCTCTTTCTCTCTCTCTCTCTTTTTTGATGTTTATTTGTCGTACAATTGTCATATTATTTATTAGTATTTTATTCAGAATGGTCTGTTTTCACCCAGTTTCAACTTAGTTTTCATAATAATGAATGAATGAATGAATTATTTATTTCAAATGTTTACAAATACAAATAAATAAACATAAACAAATAATTTCTCGAATTTTTTTACAAATAAACAAATGAAAAGGATAGGTTTGAAGCCGAAGGCTTATAGAGCAACCTACCCCTAATTCAAAAAACTAATTAAAAAAAGTTAAAGTTTTCAAAATATAACAAAAAAATAAATAAAATAAAATAAAATCAACAAAAACCCATCCAGAAAAGAACAAAAAAAGTTAAAGTTTGCAAGATAAAACAAAAACAAAAAATCAACAATCATCAATCAACAAAAACTGTTCCTGAAAAGAACATAAGCCAACATAGGAAAATCAAAACATAATCTGCAATACCCAAGTTTCATGGTAGAGAAAAACAGATTGTAGGTTAAATTTGACTATAAGATTCTAGAACCCTGTTTTTAAACATATTTTTAAACTTAAAAATACTCCTGCTGTTTTTTATTTCATCCGGTATATTGTTCCAGAGTTTCACTCCTTTAACTGACACAGACATACTTTTAAGTGTGGTTCGAGCTCTAGGCTGTTTCAAATTGAGTGTGTTGTATATTATCAATATCTAAGGTCATTTGCAGTACAATGAGATTGCTTATCTGGAAAGGAAGAAGGTCATAAATTATAGAATGGTCTCCTCATCTGACTTAAAATATAGCCATTAGATAAATAAACTGTGCAGGCCAGACAGAAGGGAACTATAGTTCAACTCAATTCTGATTTATTTTGCCAAAGGCCTCAGAGTGAATTAGAAGGTTGCTTTTTACATACAAGGATTATTTCATAGTACATCAAACATGTTTGTACATAGGCTTAATAAGGTTTGCACATCAAACCTAGTATGCACATAAACAGTAGTCATGTTAACATCAATGAAATAGAGAATCTTACTGAGCATTTCACATGAGTAAGCCTGGTTTCAGATGGATATCTGTACTCTAACTTAAACAACAATGGTTCCATGATTTTACTCACATGCAATGCAATCAGCTCACAGTAGTCTCTGGATGGGCGGTCGTGAGAGACACAGAAACCCCCTGGTGGTTTCTGGCCTGTCTCTCTAACACCGCCCTGATATATATATACCCTGATATCCACCAATAATAACAGACTAGTAGTACGTTTTGGTCCAATCAGATTTGTCTTCTACATTTACATTTACATTTAGTCATTTAGCTGACGCTTTTATCCAAAGCGACTTACAAGTTCTGTATGACAAGCCATCAGGAAGGGCACAACTCTATCAGCTGCGCAACAATGTTCATCAAAGTGTTGAGTGCTACAGTGTAGGTTAGTTTATTAGGACAAGTGCATGACAGTACGGTTAGTTAGGGTTAGATTATTATTATTTTTTTTTAATTCAGATAATGGTTGAAGAAGTGCGTCTTTAGTCGACGGCGAAATATTGGACGTGATTCGGCTGTCCTAACTGGGCTGGGTAGTTCATTCCACCATTGTGGGGCAAGGACTGAGAATAGGCGACTTCTCTTTGATGACCCTCCCGGAGCTTGGATAGGAGTAGGTCTGAGGCGGCCAGAAGATGCAGAGCGTAGGGGTCTTGAGGGTGTGTAGTTAGAGACCATTGACTGGAGGTAGGCGGGAGCGGTTCCCTTTGCCGCACGATATGCTAGGTCGAGGGCCTTGAAGCGGATTCGTGCAGCAATGGGGAGCCAGTGCAGGTCCCTAAGAAGTGGGGTGACATGGGCCGACTTCGGTAGGTTTGAGATCAGGCGGGCGGTCCGCCCCCCTGTTTTCTTCTTCGTTGTGTGTTCTTCCAGTATATCAACAGCGGGGGGTCTTCAGGTGGCCCCCCCTCCTTTTGGGCTGTGGCATTCTTCCACAGAGGCATCTCCTATTTAAACATTTTACCAAGTCTCTAGTGTATTATGAATTACACTCTTCCAGTATTATCACAGTTTTACTCTTTTGCTTATATTTTAATACCAAATTGCATAATCAGGTGACATTCTAAATGACATTTATTTAATTAGTCAGTTTCCTTTTAATATGATCTTGTTTTTGACCATTTCCATGAACCTTTAGGAAAAGCAAGTTAGGCCTGTGCCCAGACCTCTGTTTCCCTCTGCCTGTAATCTGTTAGGTGCTGAGTGTGACTTTTCAGTTCCTTTGTTCCTAGTGGGGTACATTTACATACAGTCTTTAGTCACGAGTGGGGGTTGAGTGACTGTTTTCCTTCTGTTCCAAATAGTTGAGTACATTTGTTTAGAGTGGGGGTTGTTGACTATTTCTGTAACACCAATATCACCTTTTGCTGAGCACTGAAAATCCATTCTTCTGTTAAAAAGGTACACCTGGCTTTTGCATTATGGCTTTCTAATATTCACACATATTAGTTATGAAATACACAGTCAAAGATACCACAGGTCCTCCCTTTGGCAATTAATATAGTCATAAACCAGTATATTGACTTGATTTCATACATACTAACCATATAACATTTTTCACATTAAACATAAAAATCATAAATAGTTCCAATTTTTCTCAATTTTCATTATTCTTTGGTACATATCATCAATGGGCTTTTGCTCCTCAGGACAACGGACAACGGAACAAGACGATAAAAAACTACAACAAAAATGGCCGCTACAGGGCTTCCTGTCAAAAATCCGGAAGTTCAAAATGGCCGCTACTGCTAGCCCGCCGCTGGTGGTCACAAGTTGCATAATGCTATACAGTCTCTACACAAAACAATGTCAACTGTCTCCAGTATAACGCAACCCTACGTCACACATAGTACAAAGTATAATAACGTACGTTCATACAACATGAAAAGAATCATCCGTACCCTGCACATCAGCATCGTTAGCACAGTTAGCTCAATAGCCCCATTAGCTTAGCTTAGCATAGGTAGCTTAGCTTAGCTTAGCTCTAATAGCCAGCTCCCCGTTTCCCAAGGGTGCACCGCGGTGCTCTCGCCCAGGGCCATACAACATTACAACCGAAGCGTCCTACTTTTGCAAACAACTCTCAATCAACGTCATTATTAAACAATCGCTCCACTCACCAATATCCCATATCTAATGTCACCACACCGCTTCTAATCATAACATTGCACGAGCCCATAACCCGGCGTTACCCCCCAAACGCTCATACCAGCTAAATAGCTAGCCAGCCTGATGTGATGGTTCAACACTCCCCGAGATCCGCGCGTTATGTGATGTTCCTATATGCGTTCAAGATCCGCGCATCCATCCAGTTCAACGCTAACCGGTCGGATAAAAATTACACGCGCATCCCCCCACGAGAACTATATAACAGTACCTTTGTAAAATCATACATACACGCATTCATTCATATGTACTAAACCCCAGCTAACATGTTTACACACAAACTCCCATTCATAAGTGCTCACTTTTTTCATCCAAATGTTCAACAACAACATAATTTCCTCCTTTTTTAACATCTCAGCCGGCCGGCCTTAACTCCACACACATCTAATGAGCTCACGCACGACGTGATAATCGTCCAGATAAACAGCCCTTTCAGCAGGATGCTATTTGGTTATCATTTTTGTAGGTTCCCTATTGCTCTTAGGCAACCAAAAAATGCCCATCCCTTACCCAAAGCTTGAACAAAATCGCAAGCTAAAGTCAAAAGCTATATTGTATCACACGGGCTACTTTCGGTGTCGGTCTCAATATTTTAAGCATGTTCATCCAACTTCATAACGATTACGCCTTTCACTACATCATCCATGGTTGATTGATTGATTGAAAAGTTTATTAACAGATTGCAGAATGGGTACAGTACAGTACAGCTCAATACATACAATTGTTAAGGGGATGCAGACCAGAGAAAGACTTTCATCTTGTTTACATCAGGGTCCCCCATTTTCAATTCATCATAACATATATGACATACATGACATACAGATAGACAGTACTGCTACATCTATACATTTATGACATATCAGATTTGCAAATACAGTACTGTTTGTGATACAAAAGTGTCCAGAAAAGGAGTGTATATACATTTGGCGTAGAAACTGTACATTGGAGGAGGTTGGTTGGGTGGGGTGGGGTTGGGTGGGTTGGGTGAGGGCTGTACATTGGAGGTGGGGGGGGGGTTGGGTAGGGGACACACACACATTTTACACTGTACATTGGAATATTGACAAAGCCTTACTTGGTCATTTACTGTACAACTAGGTTAGGACATTTGTAGGGGCCAGTTTCGAATTGCAGTCTCACGTAGGTGTTTTTTGAGAGTGTTTTTGAAAGTGGGTAGTGATTCACATTCCTTTACAGCTTTAGGTAGGGCCCGGCGGCTACTTGATTAAAACCAATATCGTAATTCCCTCGGCACCATCCTATTTCGTCTCGACTCTACTGACCATTGTCCAACAGAAGGCATGTAACAACATACTATTGCACCATTTCCCCCACATCTCTCAGCCCGCCTGAGCTCGGCAGGAGACAGAATTAGCGGGACATGGTCAAATTAAGTTCCTTCCATTAATACAACCATCATTAGGTGCGAGCCCGTCCGCCTCCTTCTCCAGGAGTTCGGACAGCCATACTCATCTATATGTTTTCGCCATCATTCTTGCTCCAAACGTAAGCTTGATTTTGAACCCATTTACACCTAAATGTACTCTTTATAGCCCCGTATTGATTCACGACACGTTCAACGGCCGCAATTATCAAACAGTACTATAATCCCACGCTATTCCCTAATCCATACTGTAGCATTTCCACACAATATTGGGTTGTATTATTAATCAAGTACCTTTCTCTCCTCCCTTTCATCAGCGCTCCCAACACCTTCTTGAAAGCACGTTCCTGGTCACTTTAATATCTACTCTCCCGTCTAGAAGCACGTTCCTGGTCTCTTAAACTTCTGTGCGTCATAGAGAAACACGTCCTGGTCTCTTAAACTTCTGTGCTCCTTTTTAGCAGCATGGTTGAGCTTAACTTCTGTGCTTCTGTCTAGGATCGCGGTTGAGCTTAACTTAAACATCTGCGCTCCTCTTAGATTCCCGTCCTCACCGCCAAAACCAGAGTCAATGTTGTGATTTTGACTTCCTAACCTTGGCCGATACAGACTTAAACAATCTGGGAGCGCTGCTTTTTTCTTTAACGCAATAGAACTCATCTCTGCTCTACCGCCCCACCCCCCTGCATGCAAAAACAACATCCACGCCCGGGCCCCAACTGGTGGCTACTGGCTACACGACCAAACACACAACCCCGTTCTCCCCTTCCGGACAGCAAAAACTCTGCACTGCAACACCTTAGCCCCCGGCCCTTTTTACCGCTTGCTCTCAATATGGGAACAATGCAGAACGGGTCTTACAACGGCACCAATCTGTCGTATATTATCAATATCTAAGGTCATTTGCAGTACAATGAGATTGCTTATCTGGAAAGGAAGAAGGTCATAAATGATAGAATGGTCTCCTCATCTGACTTCAAATATAGCCATTAGAGAAATAAACTGTGCAGGCCAGACAGAAGGGAACTATAGTTCAACGCAATTCTGATTTATTTTGCCAAAGGCCTCAGAGTGAATTAGAAGGTTGCTTTTTACATACAAGGATTATTTCATAGTACATCAAACATGTTTGTACATAGGCTTAATAAGGTTTGCACATCAAACCTAGTATGCACATAAACAGTAGTCATGTTAACATCAATGAAATAGAGAATCTTACTGAGCATTTCACATGAGTAAACCTGGTTTCAGATGGATATCTGTACTCTAACTTAAACAACAATGGTTCCATGATTTTACTCACATGCAATGCAATCAGCTCACAGTAGTCTCTGGATGGGCGGTCGTGAGAAACAAAGAAACCCCCTGGTGGTTTCTGGCCTGTCTCTCTAACACCGCCCTCTCTGTTATATACCCTGATATCCACCAATAATAACAGTCTAGTAGTACGTTTTGGTCCAATCAGATTTGTCTTCTGGGAGGGTGGTCCGCCCCCCTGTCTTCTTCTCCGTTGTGTGTTCTTCCAGTATATCAACAGCGGGGGGTCTTCAGGTGGCCCCCCCTCCTTTTGGGCTGTGGCATTCTTCCACAGAGGCATCTCCTATTTAAATATTTTACCAAGTCTCTAGTGTATTATGAATTACACTCTTCCAGTATTATCACAGTTTTACATAGTCTTTAGTCACGAGTGGGGGTTGAGTGACTGTTTTCCTTCTGTTCCAAATAGTTGAGTACATTTGTTTAGAGTGGGGGTTGTTGACTATTTCTGTAACACCAATATCACCTTTTGCTGAGCACTGAAAATCCATTCTGCTGTTAAAAAGGTACACCTGGCTTTTGCATTATGGCTTTCTAATATTCACACATATTAGTTATGAAATACACAGTCAAAGATACCACAAGTGTTCTTCTTAAATTATACGTCACCTCTCGTTCTTTAAACAAAATTTGTAAATTACATGGCAGTTGTTGACTTCTAGCTTTAAAAACTATCTCTGCTGTTTTAAGGTCAACCAAGTCGAGGAACTTTAATGCCCTTAGTTAAAAAAAAACAGTGTGTTTGTAGGATGGAGATAACTAACATTGTTCACAACCCTTATTGCCTTTTTCTGTAAGATGATAATAGGATACAGATTAGTTTTGTATGTGTTTCCCCAAGTTTCTATACAGTAAGTTAGATATGGTAATAAAAGAGTACAATAAATTGTGTATAATGATCTCAAATTTAATATGTGTCTGGTTTTTCTTAAGATACCTAAGCTATGCGCTGTTTTTTTCTTTGAGTTTTCCAGCTGAGGTTTTGGTCTATCACGACACCCAAAAAAGTATATTCATTTACTCTTTCAAGATGTACATAATACTATTGCAAAGTGTAAATTTGTATACATATTTTGATAAAAAAATGTATGTCATTGATGGCAGTATTGGAGAAAAACTCATACCCTTGCATGCATGGCCGGACTGGGGAAATAATTCATACCGGGAGATATAGCGCGAAATATATCCCCAGTCAGGCCACTTTTTAAGCGGGGGGTCTGGGGGTCCCCCACCAGGAACATTTTAGTTACAAATACTTAATTTCCTGCATTCTGGTGCATTTTAGTGCATGCAAATCACAAACTAATGAGCCAACAATTGCTTAGTACAATGTACTGTTATGAACCTCAAATAAAACCAAAGGTACATATCATTAAGGAGGGAGACGACACAAGGACTATAACGTTTAACCAATATTTATTAAATAATAAATATAAATAACTATGTACAAAATCAGTGGTGGGTGCAGGTTGTTGAATGAAGTGTACGGGTGTCAAACTAGAGTAAGTGTCAGCTTAGCTGGAGGTACTGCTGCAGGAGTCAGGAGGGATGGACAGCTGCTGGGTGAAGGTGGGCTTAGACAGACCCACACTGCCTCTGGAACACACAACATAGAGGTTATAGAGACATTGGTGCACTCAAGAAACACACACACACACAAAATACATAAACACAATGTGTCAATGAAGGCAGCAGATTTGAATGGCAGGACATTTTTTATCTGTGTTGCATCTGTTTAATGGCAGGCACGCGAGAAGTCCGCGGGGAGTGGGGGTGCTGAGATATCGATCGTTTTTGATAAATTTTTTTTTTGATAGATTTTTTTTTTATATATAATTTTTTTTAATATAAAATATATATATTATATAATTATACTTGTAGTTGTATTGTCTGCGAGACATCGCCACCACGCAACACGTCAAAATGCTCGCTATCTGCAAACAGCTCCACTGTCTGTCAGTCATAACCAACACTCTCGTTCACTAGGATACTATGATGAATTGAAAATGGGGGACGGTCCCTGATGTAAACAAGACGAAAGTCTTTCTCTGGTCTGCATCCCCTTAACAATTGTATGTATTGAGCTGTACTGTACTGTACCCATTCTGCAATCTGTTAATAAACTTTTCAATCAAACTTTTCAATCAAAACAGCTGCCCAACTCCGCGCTCTGAGCGTTTTGATGCACACATCACAGCCCAGCTTTATTTTTAAATAAAACTGGTGCTTTTATTTCATGCAATGCGTGTTTCATTTCAGCACCACGCGCTGTCCACCTCAAGCCTATACGGTACATTGCATCTCGCTGCCTATATACCTGTTATTCAAGTGCGTAAAACTTTTTTTGTGGGAAATGTAGTAAAACTGGTGCGAGAAATGTAGGAAATAGACCGCGGACGTCCGCTGAGATCTGCTCGACTATGAAAGCTCAAAGAGCCACGGACCTCCGCGGAGTCTGCTCTGTGTACAGTCTGCTCGACTATGGGAGCACCTTACCCCACCTGGCTGTTGCGCCCTCTGTGTCACTGTCGCAACAACAATCGCTGCAGGAGCGATAATAACAGTAACACACATTACCTATTCCGAAGACGGTAAAACACAGAAGGTGGTCTTGCGTTCAGGAGTGGTGGAAATAAACTCCTTCATGACAACATGAATGTCCAGTGAGTCCAGAATATCCTGATGCATATGCTGCAGCAAGTCCAGGTTATTATTATTAAAGAAATTTTCTTTTCTGAGACACAAGTAAACACACTCTCCACTTCAGTCAGTCCTCCCTCTCTGCAATTCGTTCCCGCATACAACATCGCCGACAGATATATTCCTTTACTGCGAATTGTCCCAAAACAAAAACTATTCCAGGCCGCTATTTATTTTACCAACGGATTTCCAGTTCCGCGTTGACGCTTCCAGGCCGCGTCTATTCGAATCCCAACCGGTTCATGAGTCGGCTACACGCTGTTTTAATAACACTGCATTATCGAGACAGCGCCCCTATGGATCTGGCAATGAATTCCAAGAATAGGGTAAATCTGCAGTGCCGTTCCGCTCTATGACATTGAGTAGCGTCGGTATTCCAATGGAATAAAGGCCAAAACCACCTTGCAGTTGCAGTTACCCTCCCCGCCAGCAGGGGGTGCTGGAGCACCCGTTGCACCCCGACTTCTCGCGTCCTTGTTTAATGGTAACTTTTATTTGTAAATGAACAATGATCATTTATATTAACATGATCAGTAGAAAAACTGTGGTGTGTGTGTGTTTCATTTGGATGTGCATACAAAAACATTCATAACACTAAAAGTCAGTGACAGTCACTACTCACTATCTAGCCAAGTTTAGAGATTGTCCTACCTTCAGTAGGTCAGTAGGCGGCGCAGTAATTCACTGCCATCTTGTCAATTATGCTGTCTCGGTCAAGTCCCATCAGAATCTCCTTCTCCGTTGACATCAAAAGGAAAGCTTCAAGGTTATCCTGGGTGAGGGAGGTTCTTAACCGGTTCTTGACGAACTTCAGGGTAGAAAAAGTTCTCTCACAGGACACTTGGGTAACAGATAAAGTGAGGAGGAACTTGTAGCCCATACCAATAACATGGTAGGCATCTGTCAGTAGATTGTACTGTGACAAGAGCAGATGGCAACATATTGCACAGTTTTTACATGTTTTACAATGTCTGCTCGTCAGCTCCATGTTTTCCTCCAGATGATCAGATTGTTCCCCTGGCACGTCACCGGCTCCCCTGTCTCTGGTGCTGTACCCATCCAAAGGTGACATCTTCAGTCTCTCCCATTGTGTTGCCAGGTCTGTCAGTTCTGCCTGCAAGTTCTCCACTGTGGCACGCTCATCAAACTTCTGCAGGCACTTGCTGAGCTCCTTCATGGCTGCATTTGGAAGGCCCTTTGTCCTAATTTCAATGAAGTTCTTCGGGTCCATGCAGGCAAAATCTGAGTACAATACTGCATTAGCTGCATAACGCCGGTGAAAACTGTTGATCACAGTGTCGAGGACTGCATTGTGGATCTTGACTTTATAATCCAACATAGCATCTGTGATGGGCTCGTCTTCTGTCGATTCACCTGGATTTTTTTTTTTTTTTTTGTCGCTTCTCTGGGAGAGCAGTTTGCACTTCAGCATCACAGTCCTGCTGCTCCTGCAGAATGCCATTGGCCCACTCGACAAAAGTGTCTGCTGCCCTCTTCACACCATCGAAGTCCCTGGCACACTTCTTCAGGTTGTCTTCAGTTCCCATCACCAAGCGCTGGGCTGTTAAAATATCCATGCCACTTGTTTGCAAGTACTTTGAGACTGGGGAAGTCTGCTCAAAAATCAGGAGAAACACCTGAGCGGTGAGTACGGTTTCATACCTCAGGAGTGCTTCCAGGTATCCTCTGGCCTTGACTCTGGCAACAGGTTTCATGGTCTCATCCTCCTCAATTTTCATCATGGTGATCACCACATCTGTGTAGAGTGCACGGTCAGGCTTTCCAAAGCCTCCAAACACTTTCGTCAAGGCATGGTCCTTGGCCCACCAGCGAGTTTCTCCAATTAAACCAAGCCGTCTGTGCCATTTGTCCCCACTGGTTCCTTCCCATACCTGCATGCGCTTGTAGGACTCCCTAGTGAACACAGCAATGTCGTTCAACAAAGAGAAAAGGGATGCACTTGCCACTACAACCCCAGTGGTGTCTGTAAGCACCAGATTCAGCACATGCGAGTAACACCAAGTGTGCACTTGGTCAGGGGCCTCTCCTGAGAGCAATGCAGAGAAGCCCTTATACTGTCCCTGCATATTAGCAGCTCCGTCTGTTCAGTTCCCTACACAGTTCTTGATGTTAATGCCCACCTTCTCCAGGGTCTGTTTAAGGAGCTCCACAAAATACTGTCCTGTTGCTGACTCACAGTCAATAACACAGATGAGTCTCTCATGGAAAACGTCGGTGACATAGCGCAGAACTACAGCACACTGGTCTTTGGATGTTAAATCCTGTGTGGTGTCTATTTGTACTGAAAACATCCCTGCCTCCTGAACTTCAGCAGCAATCACATCTTGAATTAAGACCCTGATGACATCAATTAACTTGTTGACAGTTGTTTTGGACAACAAAGTAACGAGGGACCCTCTTCCTGTACCTTTCCTCTCATGTTGCCTCTTGCTCTTCTCGATGCTGTCGTTTACATGCTCTTGGAGACAGACATCATAGCGGCTGAGCAACAATATCATTTCCAAGAAATTGCCATGGTCTATGGTTGGGTCGTCAAGTCTATATGCAGCTTCATGTACGTCTCCCCTGTAGCTAAGACCACGCTTTCCAATTACTTTGAGTATGTCAATGATACGTTCCATAACCTGCCTCTTCTTCCTGACCTGATCTCGATGTGCTGTGACTTGTTTTTCGCTCAGGAGGCTACTGATGTCTGCCTTTTTAGCTCTGAGGAAATAGGCTTCGGCACTCTCTCTATGGGCCTTGCTTTGCTCATGCTCCTTTATTCTCTGATGGACATGTTTCCATGTCTGCATGCCTCCTCTGGTGAATGCACTGTCATTGTCAGATTTGCTGAATGCAAGACATACCGAGCAGAATAGGGAGTGGTTTGCATCATTGTAGGACAGCCATTTTCTGTTTGTACCTGTGAGGTTTTGCCTGCTGCTCACTACCTTTTCTCTGTCTTCTTTAGGCCTACTGTTAGGAATTCCCTATTCTCTGTCTTCTTTAAGCCTACTGTTAGGAATTCCCTACTCACTCTCTCTAGCCCCCACCCTCTCGTTCCTTACCCTTAGTGGCCACACCTGTTTGATATTCTATTATCTCTCGCACCTGTGGTGGCAGGCTAATTAGTCCCCCTGTGGGCTTTAAATACCAGGGCGCTTCCCCTCGTTTTGGCGTGGGGTCGTGTTGTATACTTGCCGAGTCATATTCTCTAAACATCTAGACTCTTTCGGGAGATCCTCTGTCTGCCTATGCTGTTCCATTCTCCGGCGTCGAGATGTTTGCTCCAGCCTTCGCCTGCTGTCGCCGTTGCCTGAGAGTGGGACTGGTCTGCGCTCCCTAGACTTCCACGGGAGGCATCCCAGTCATCCACTTCAGACCCCCCGCGCAGCTGTCGTCCTGACGCACATCCAGACCAGCGCAGACGCTCTCCAGTCCACAGCGCGCAACGCGCATCTTCCAAGGACGCTCGAGCTTGGCACGCTCTCCAGACCAGCGCGCAACGCGCATCTTCCAGACCCTCGAGCTTGGCACGCTCCTCCGTACCAGCGCACTGACGCGCATCTTCCAGACCTTCGAGCTTGGCACGCTCCTCCGTACCGGCGCACAGACGCGCATCTTCCAGACCTTCGAGCTTGGCACGCTCCTCCGTACCAGCGCTCTGACGCGCATCTTCCAGACCTTCGAGCTTGGCACGCTCTCCAGACCTCAGCGCGCCGACGCGCATCTTCCAGACCTTCGTGCTTGGCACACTCCTCCTGGCAGACGCACCCCGATCCAGCTCTCTGTTCCGACGCGCACACCAAGGTGTGGCGCGCCACTCTGTTCCTCGGTTCCGACAGTGGCTACCCGGTGGACGACATCCTCGCCACCGCCACTGTTCCAGCTCCCTGTTCCGACGCGCACACCAAGGTGTGGCGCGCACTCTGTTCCTCGGCTCCGACAGTGGCTACCCGGTGGACGACATCCTCGCCACCGCCACTGTTCCAGCTCCCTGTTCCGACGCGCACACCAAGGTGTGGCGCGCACTCTGTTCCTCGGCTCCGACAGTGGCTACCCGGTGGACGACATCCTCGCCACCGCCACTGTTCCAGCTCCCTGTTCCGACGCGCACACCAAGGTGTGGCGCGCACTCTGTTCCTCGGCTCCGACAGCGGCTACCCGGTGGACGATGCCCTCGTCACCGCCACTGTTCCAGCACTCTGTTCCTCGGCTCCGACAGCGGCTACCCGGTGGACGATGCCCTCGTCACCGCCACTGTTCCAGCACTCTCTCCCTCGGCTCGGACAGCCAGCCGCCCCAGTGGCGATGCCTTCGTTCCCGTTGCTGTCCCTGTACCATTACGCATGCGCCTGGGTGAGTTTTGATTGTGATGTCACTCACCCAGCGTAGTGCCCTTGCCCCCGTTCCCGCTGCTGTCCCCGTACCTTTACGCATACGCCTGGGTGAGTTTTGATTGTGATGTCACTCACTCAGCGTAGTGCCCTTGCCCCCGTTCCCGCTGCTGCCCCTTTACCTTTTCGCATACGCCTGGGTGAGTTTTGATTGTGATGTCACTCACTCAGCGTAATGCCTCTTGCCCCCGTTCCCGCTGCTGTTCCTGTACCTTTACGCATACGTCTGGGTGAGTTTTGATTGTGATGTCACTCTCCCAGCGTATTGCCTCTGTTAGTTAGTTTGGACATTTCATCTCCCAGCGTATTGCCTCTGTTAGTTAGTTTGGACATTTCATCTCCCAGCGTATTGCCTCTGTTAGTTAGTTTGGACATTTCATCTCCCAGCGTAATGCCTCTGTTTTTGGTTCTCACTTTGAATAGTATTTTTGGACTTTACATCTCCCCCTGTGTGTTTGTCACACGAAGATATTATTACTTTGTTCACTTTGTTATTTGGACTGTTCTGCACCTGCTCTGTTTTTTTCCCTTTTGTGCATTAACTATCTCCTCTGTCCTGCAGAGCGGCCCAGATGATTTCCACCAGTCCTCCCAGTTCCTCCCTGTTCCCCAGCCCGCCTCCGCGGGCCTCAGTCCCCTTCTAGTTCCATCTAGTTCCTGGTCCCAAGTTCTCCCTTTCTAGTTCCACCTAGTTCCTGTTCCCTAGTTCTCCCCTTTCTAGTTCCACCTAGTTCCTGGTCCCAAGTTCTCCCTTTCTAGTTCCACCTAGTTCCTGTTCCCTAGTTCTCCCCTTTCTAGTTCCACCTAGTTCCTGGTCCCAAGTTCTCCCCTTCTAGTTCCACCTAGTTCCTTGTCCCTAGTTCCCCTAGTCCCCGTTTCTCCTGTTCCCTAGCTCTCCTAGTCCCTAGTCCTCTCTCCCTAGTTCTCCTTGTCCCTGGTTTACCTAGTCTCTAGTTCCTCTGTCCCAAGGCGTTCCCTTAACTTTCCCTTAGGCGTTCCCTTACTTTCCCTTAGTGTTCCCTTTTCCTGCCCGCCTCTTAAAGGCACCTTTCCTTCCCCTCATATTATATTCCTGTATTTGTGATTCTCCCTTAAAGGGACAGTGCCCTTTTCCCTGTATTTCCCTGTTGTTCAATAAATTTCTGTTTCTTGGCAAACCATCATACCTGTCTTGTGTTGTGCGATTGGGGTCGGTTACAAACCATAACAGTACCATCTTTTGAGTGGAACACTTTGGGAATTGGTTTTAGAGGGGTTTGTTGTGGGTGGTAGTTGAAAAAGAATTCAAAATCTTTGGATAGAGGGCGGGAAAAATATTCAAATGCTTGTTCTCTTCTTTCACTGTCACTTTCCGCTGTCATCACTGTGCTGGGTCCTAGACCCATCTCTCTCTCCAAAGGCTCCTGCCTAACTAGCACTGCCATTGCACTGCTACTCTCTCCACCTATTCAAAGAACAGAGCAAGAGCACAATACCCAAAAGTTTGAGTACACCTGTTTAAAACCCATGATTACATGGGTTCCATGATTAAAAATACCCTAAACTGTATAAATTGGGTCTAATATAAATGTAAAGTAAATGTTTCGTACCTGCAGGTTGCTCTGATATAGTGGGCTTCTCTTGTTCATTACTCACTACTGTTGTGCCACTAGCAATGCTACTCTCTCCACCTTCAAAAAGAAAAAAGCTTTAAAAGATTTAATTCTTTTTCAGTTATTTTGTTTTTTCCAGCCGCCATCACCTCAATCATCACACACATAATAAACCTCTCCATAAAACAGGGACACGTCCCCAAGGACTTCAAAATTGCGAGGGTGACCCCTCTGCACAAAAAGGGCAGCAAATTAGACCCAGGCAACTACCGCCCTGTTTCTATTCTCACCTCCATCTCGAAAGTCATGGAAAAAATAGTCTACTAACAGGTCGAAAAGTACCTAGCGGAAAAAAATCTAATCTACGAATTCCAATCTGGCTTCAGAACATCCCACTCCACTGACACATGCCTTCTCTATTTGAATGACCACATCAAACAAGAGGTGGACGCAGGCAAATACTGCGGCATGGTCATGCTGGACCTACAAAAGGCCTTTGACACGGTCAATCACTCCATTCTGATTGACAAGCTAAAAGCAATTGGTTTTGATAGTCTATCAGTGAGCTGGATGCAATCCTACCTTGAGGGGAGGGAACAGATGGTGGAGGTAAACGGTACCCTATCCCCCCCCCTCACAGTGAGCTGTGGTGTTTCACAAGGAAGCATACTAGGACCGCTACTGTTCCTAATTTATGCAATTGACATGTCGTCAGCTTGTGACTGCAACTTGTTCCTGTTTGCGGACGACTCAGCCCTGCTGGTCTCTGACAAGAACAAGTTACAGGTTGAAAAAACCCTCAGCTCGGAACTAGGCAGAATCTGCATATGGCTCGCTGATAACAAACTATCATTACACATGGGCAAAACAGAGTCCATTCTCTTCGGTTCAAATAACAAACTCAGCAAGACCGACGGCTTCTCAGTTACAGTGGGTGACAATATTGTCACAAGGAAAGAAATT
Organism: Notolepis coatsorum; assembly: GCF_963971535.1. Taxonomy (NCBI): domain Eukaryota; kingdom Metazoa; phylum Chordata; class Actinopteri; order Aulopiformes; family Paralepididae; genus Notolepis; species Notolepis coatsorum. The sequence continues at coordinate 152,544,887 of NC_140169.1, read as the reverse complement.
ACCTACCTGGGTTCCATCCTAGAGGCTAATCTCTCCTGTGACAAAATGGCATCCAATGTAATAAAAAAAGTCAACCAACGAACTCGATTCTTGTACCGGATCTCCTCTCTGGTAAACAAGAATACCCTGAAGACTCTGGCAGGAGCACTCATTCAGGGGTACTACGACTATGCTTGCACCTCATGGTACCAAAGCACCTCAAAGGCGCTAAAAACAAAATTACAAACATCTCAAAACAAACTGGTCAGACTACTGCTTGACCTTACTCCTAGAACCCACCTCACCCCTGCCCACTTTGACAACCTAGGATGGCTTAGAGTAGACGACAGAGTACAGCAACTTGCAATGGGCCTGGTCTACAAGATACACTACACGACCAAGGTACCCATGTACATGTCAAAATACTTCCCAAAGGTCAGTGAATACCACGATCACAACACCAGAGGGAGCTCCACAAATCATGTTAAACCCAGATTCGGCTCAAATAAGGGACTAAACACGTTTCGCAATTATGCCACATCAATGTGGAACGCCCTACCCAAAGCTGTAAAGGAATGTGGATCACTACCCACTTTCAAAACCTCTCTCAAGGGACACCTACGGGAGACTGCAATTCAACACTGGCCCCTGTAAATATCCTAACCCAACCCCCTCCAATGTACAGTCATTTACCTAGTATGGTTTTGTCAATAGTCCAATGTACAATTTTGTTTGTTTGTACAGTGTCTCCCCCCCCCCCTCAATGTACAGTTTTGCTTGTTTATACAGTGTGCCCCCCCCCCCCAACCACCTCCAATGTAGATTACCCAGTATGGTTGTCAATATCCCAGTGTATCCAACCCCCCCCCACCCAACCTCCTCCAATGTACAGTTTCTACGTCAAATGTATATACTCCCTTTTCCTGACTCCTTCTGTATCACAAACAGTACTGTATTTGCAAATCTGGTATGTCATAAATGTATAGATGTAGCAGTACTGACTATCTGTATGTCATGTATGTCATAATTATGTCCTGATGAATTGAAAATGGGGGACCCTGATGTAAACAAGACAAAAGTCTTTCTCTGGTCTGCAACCCCTTAACAATTGTGTGTATTGAGCTGTACTATATTGTACCCATTCTGCAATCTGTTAATAAAGTTTTCAATCAATCAATCAATCAATCAATCCATTATTGTTTCTCTATGGCCTACTAGGAGTAAGGGGGGTAAATGTCGTAGTTCAGAAAACCATGGCTGGGGTGGGTTGATGTATTTCATGTATATTTTTTATTCTATGTATGTGTATTCTATGTATGTTTTGTGTTCTATGTTTTTGTTCTTTGGTCATGTTTATTAATAAAAGCAATGGCAATATTTTCGAGGCAAATGTATACAGTCATAGATACTCCTCAAAGATTGCACCAACTACCATGTCAGATATAATTATAAATTCGTGGAACATTAAAGGCTTGGGAAATCCTATTAAAAGGAAAAAAATGTTATCCCTTCTAAAAGAAAACAAAGTAGATGTGGCTTTTTTACAAAAAACATATTTGTCAGACACTGAACACGCAAAGTTAAAAAGATAATGGGTAGGTCAGGTCTATTTCTCATCATATAAAAGTCATAGCAGGGGAACGGCTATTTTGATTAACAAAACAATACCATTTACAGTAGAAAAAACAATTACAGACCCAAACGGACGGTTTGTCTTGGTGTCAGGCTGCATTTGGGAAACATCCATAACTTTTTTGAACATTTATGCCCCCAATGCCGATGAACCCACATTTATGTCTGACATGGTGTTGCTGTTCAATGAAAACTGTAAAGGTTTTGGAGTGATGGCGGGAGATTTTAATCTGACAATGACAGCATTGGATAAGTCTAGTCAAACTAACCATAGCTCCAAATCCTCAAAAGTTCTTCAAGGGTTATTTGCAGAAAGTGGCCTAATTGATGTCTGGCGTGAATTACATCCAGGCATTAAAGACTACAGCTTCTTCTCAAATGTACATAACTCATATAGTAGAATAGACTATGCCTTTATTTACTCAAAATATATATACATGATAAAGGAATGTGAAATTAGCCCAATCATTTTATCAGATCATGCCAGAATATGCATGACTATTCAGTTTAATAGGAACAACTCGTTCACCAAACAATGGACATTTGATAATTCATTACTCCAAGATGAAGAATTTAAAGTAAAAACGCGAACATGGATTACAAACTACATAAAGGAAAATAATGACCCCCTCATTGACCCTAACATTATCTGGGAGGCTGCAAAAGCCACTTTAAGAGGACTAATAATTTCATATGGTTCATTTAAAAAGCGAGTAAAAAGAGCACAAGCACAAGAACTTGAGAGAGAAGTAATAAGATGTGAAGCACTTCATAAGACAGCGTCTACAGAGGACAATTGGAGACAATTAATTGTGGCCAGGGCCAAATTAAACCTTAATATTTCAAACGAAATTACAACAAAAATTAATTACGTTAGACAAAAGCATTACGAATTTGGCAATAAACCAAGTAAATTACTGGCCCATCAATTAAAGAAAGAACAAACTGAAAGAACTATTAAAGCAATTAATCTCAATGATAATATAACATATCAACCTAAAGAGATTAATCAAGCTTTCTTTGAATTCTACAATACACTTTACAAATCTCAAAGTTCTCATTCACAAGAACAACTGGACCAGTACTTACAAAATAAGAAATTGTCAAAATTGTCTGAATTAGACCAGCAATACCTTAACTCATCATTTACAAAAGAAGAGGTTCTGGCCACAATTAAGTTAATGCCCATAAATAAAAGCCCAGGACCAGATGGTTTTTCTGCTGAATTTTATAAAGAATTTTGGACTGAACTTCATCCCATTTTTATGGCAATGATGTATAATTTCTGTCACAATAGAATACTCCCTCAATCAATGAACCTAGCACATATCACAGTATTGCACAAAAGTGGCAAAGATCCTTTAAATTGTTCATCATATAGACCTATTAGTCTTTTAGATCATGATTACAAGATTATAACCAAATTATTAGCAAAAAGACTAGAAGATATTTTGCCTAAATTGATTAATCCAGACCAATCAGGTTTCATAAAAGGGAGATATTCTGCTGACAATATAAGGAGACTTTTAAATGTAATAAACCATTTGGACACCAGTCGGAGCCCTTCTCTGCTCCTATCACTGGGCGCAGAGAAGGCCTTCGATAGGGTTGAATGGAACTTTCTTTTTTCTATACTTGACAAGCTTAATATGGGACCAAACTTTATCGCTTGGATTAAAGCAATCTATAAAAATCCTAAAGCAGCTGTCATTACCAATGGAGCTTCCTCTGATTTTTTTACACTAACGAGAGGGACAAGACAAGGATGCCCACTGTCGAGTTCACTCTTCGCGATGGTGATTGAATTGCTGGCGTCATGTGTACGAGACAATATTCACATTAAAGGACTGAAAATGAATAAGGAGGAACATAAAATATCCTTATACGCAGATGACATTATTTTATACATAAAAGACCCAGAACAGTCCTTATCACACTTATATAACGAAATAGAACAATTTGGAAAATACTCTGGATATAAGTTAAACTTTAATAAATCAAATGCTTGTCTCCTGCATATGACCCCAACCGAAACGATGTATAAAACATATCCTTTTAATTGGTCTCCAGAAGGGTTTAAATATTTGGGAATAAACATTACACGGCAACTAGAGAACTTGTACAGGGAAAACTATTGTCCTCTTATAGAAAAGATAAAAACTGATTTGTGTAAATGGTCCACGCTCCCATTATCTCTGCTGGGAAGAATAAATGTAATAAGAATGAACGTCCTTCCAAGACTAAATTTCCTTTTTCAAATGTTACCATGTTACTTATCTACAGAATTTTTCAAATCTATGAATAGACCCATCTCAAAATGTATTTGGTGCAACAAAATGCCTAGGATAAAGTTATTGACACTTATGAAACCAGAATCCATGGGAGGTCTCGGTCTCCCCAACCTTCAACATTATTTTTGGTCAGCCCAATTAAGAAATGTACTGTCATGGTCGTTGGGAAGACGGGACTCACAGTGGTTTCAGTTAGAAGCTAAATTTGTTGACCCGTTACCATTGGACTCTCTCATATTTATAAAACAATTTAAAAAGATAAGAAACATAGGTAATTGCTTCACTGTTTTTAACACACTATGTGCTTGGAAGGACTGCTCAAAAAAACTGGGTATCACCAATTGTACCTCCATATACTCTCATATCTATCACAATCCTGATCTAGATAAACATCTAAGATCAATTAATATACTCAAATGGGCTCAGTTGGGGATAAGTCAATTCAAAGACCTGTTTCATACAAATATGCAGTTAAAATAATTTATGGATTTAAGAACAGAATATGCCATCCCAAATACTGATTTCTTTAAATATTTACAAATGAGAAACATTATACACATACTGAGAAGAGAAAATAAACTAAGACTAGAATTACATGAAATAGAAGAAATACTAATGTCATCGACCACAATTAAAGGTAAAATTAGTGAATTTTATCATCTTTTTTGCCTTTGTTGAGGATCTGGGAGACAGACCTAACCATGCAATTTGAAGAAAATACATGGCTAAATATTTGTGATAGAATACACTTTCCATTTACAAGTAACAAAATCAAAGAAGCTAATTTTAAATTTATCCATAAATTGTATTTAACTCCAATAAAAATGCATAAAATGTCTAGAGATAATTCAATAAACTGTCCTAGATGTAAAACTAACGAAGGAACATTTCTACACATGTTTTGGCACTGTGATAAACTAAAACGATTCTGGAATTGTATTCATTTATTTACAAAATCTGTATTAGAAACGGAATTTGACTTGTCTCCATGTGCCTATTTACTTAATGAATTACCAGAGATCCAGATGGATCCAAAAAAATATAGACTGCTGATTGTTATAACATACTTTGCCAAGAAATGTATTCTCCTGTTTTGGAAAAATGACTCTTCGCCCACTTTTGAGATGTTTCAAGATCAGATATCCCAGCTTCTTCCATTGGAGAGATTGACCTTGGAGGAGCGCGGCCGGGGGTGGATGTTCCGGGACCTTTGGTCTCCGCTGTTTTCTCGATTGAGTAGAGGGGCTGTTGATTGATACGGCTAGTGGCGGTATGTGAATATATCCGAAGCCAGGTTGCCACCCACACTATAGTTCTTGTACGTCTTTTTATTAGTGTGGGTGACCTGGCGAAGCCAGGTTGCCACCCACACTATAGATATCTATACTCTTTTTATTTATTCTTTCTTTATTCCACCGATTTTGCCAACACCACTCGTGCCAGAGCGTTCGCGCCCCATACACGTGAAAGGTATCAAAACGACCGGCCTGCCTATGGCAACTGCGGTATTCGAACTCGTAAAGTTTCACCGCACCGTCTGGCTACGAATCGACTTTAAACGGTAAAATTTCGGTCCCATTGGAAATGCATTGCAATTTAGAGTGTAGCAGCTGAAATAATCTTTTTTCCCCTACCTTGGTTGAATTGCGAGTGTGATCTCAATTTTGGACGTAGAAATAAAACAAACACATCAAAACGATGACACGGCTGTCAGTCCGCTCACAAAAGAAAAATAAATGGAATTGGACATTTCTATCTCAACTGACGACCATTTGTTTGAAGGTTCTCCTCTCCATTGACCGCCATGCAATCGCACTCTAGAAATCACTTTTTTCACACTATTTTTTAGCCTTCTGTTCCGATCGCCGAAGGAGTGCCACAATATCGCACGAATGCCACAATATCGCACACAACAAATGGCTGGTTGGTTCAGGCTTAACAGCTGTGAGGCTCAGGGCTCATGGCTCAGCTGACCTGCCAATGACATCATCCACTTAACCCATCATTGCCCATCACTGTGTTGCAGTACTGAATTGCTGGACAGCGCCCTCTGTCTTGCGGGTTGTGTCTTGCGGGTTGTGTCATTGTACTCAGTAGGGATATCCTCTTTCATTTTTCATTGGTTGATGTTGACCACCTTTCATTGGTCGATGTTGACCACTCCCCCGATCCTTAGACCACGCCCCCTTAGGCCACACCCCCTGAGTGTATCTCTTGAACCGTTTGTCGTAGAGACTTGCGGATTGTGCCATTGTACTTGGTGTAATAGTGTAATAGTGTGTAATAGTGTAATAGTGTAATAGTGTGTAATAGTGTAATAGTGTAATAGTGTAATAGTGTGTAATAGTGTGTAATAGTGTAATAGTGTAATATTGTGTAATAGTGTAATAGTGTGTAATAGTGTAATAGTGTAATAGTGTGTAATAGTGTAATCGTGTAATAGTGTGTAATAGTGTAATAGTGTGTAATAGTGTAATAGTGTAATAGTGTGTAATAGTGTAATAGTGTAATAGTGTAATAGTGTGTAATAGTGTAATAGTGTAATAGTGTGTAATAGTGTAATAGTGTAATAGTGTGTAATAGTGTGTAATAGTGTAATAGTGTGTAATAGTGTAATAGTGTGTAATAGTGTGTAATAGTGTGTAATAGTGTAATATTGTGTAATAGTGTAATAGTGTAATAGTGTGTAATAGTGTAATAGTGTGTAATAGTGTGTAATAGTGTAATAGTGTAATAGTGTGTAATAGTGTAATAGTGTAATAGTGTGTAATAGTGTAATAGTGTGTAATAGTGTAATAGTGTAATAGTGTGTAATAGTGTAATAGTGTGTAATAGTGTAATAGTGTAATAGTGTGTAAAAGTGTAATAGTGTAATAGTGTGTAATAGTGTAATAGTGTGTAATAGTGTAATAGTGTAATAGTGTGTAATAGTGTAATAGTGTGTAATAGTGTAATAGTGTAATAGTGTGTAATAGTGTAATAGTGTGTAATAGTGTGTAATAGTGTAATAGTGTGTAATAGTGTGTAATAGTGTAATAGTGTGTAATAGTGTAATAGTGTGTAATAGTGTGTAATAGTGTAATAGTGTAATAGTGTGTAATAGTGTAATAGTGTAATAGTGTGTAATAGTGTAATAGTGTAATAGTGTAATAGTGTGTAATAGTGTGTAATAGTGTAATAGTGTAATATTGTGTAATAGTGTAATAGTGTGTAATAGTGTAATAGTGTAATAGTGTGTAATAGTGTAATCGTGTAATAGTGTGTAATAGTGTAATAGTGTGTAATAGTGTAATAGTGTAATAGTGTGTAATAGTGTAATAGTGTAATAGTGTGTAATAGTGTAATAGTGTAATAGTGTGTAATAGTGTGTAATAGTGTAATAGTGTGTAATAGTGTAATAGTGTGTAATAGTGTGTAATAGTGTGTAATAGTGTGTAATAGTGTAATATTGTGTAATAGTGTAATAGTGTAATAGTGTGTAATAGTGTAATAGTGTGTAATAGTGTGTAATAGTGTAATAGTGTAATAGTGTGTAATAGTGTAATAGTGTAATAGTGTGTAATAGTGTAATAGTTTGTAATAGTGTAATAGTGTAATAGTGTGTAATAGTGTAATAGTGTGTAATAGTGTAATAGTGTAATAGTGTGTAAAAGTTTAATAGTGTAATAGTGTGTAATAGTGTAATAGTGTGTAATAGTGTAATAGTGTAATAGTGTGTAATAGTGTAATAGTGTGTAATAGTGTAATAGTGTGTAATAGTGTAATAGTGTGTAATAGTGTGTAATAGTGTAATAGTGTGTAATAGTGTAATAGTGTGTAATAGTGTGTAATAGTGTAATAGTGTGTAATAGTGTAATAGTGTGTAATAGTGTAATAGTGTAATAGTGTGTAATAGTGTAATAGTGTAATCGTGTAATAGTGTGTAATAGTGTAATAGTGTGTAATAGTGTAATAGTGTAATAGTGTGTAATAGTGTAATAGTGTAATAGTGTGTAATAGTGTAATAGTGTGTAATAGTGTAATAGTGTGTAATAGTGTAATAGTGTAATAGTGTGTAATAGTGTGTAATAGTGTAATAGTGTAATAGTGTGTAATAGTGTAATAGTGTAATAGTGTGTAATAGTGTGTAATAGTGTGTAATAGTGTAATAGTGTAATAGTGTGTAATAGTGTAATAGTGTGTAATAGTGTAATAGTGTAATAGTGTGTAATAGTGTAATAGTGTGTAATAGTGTAATAGTGTAATAGTGTAATAGTGTGTAATAGTGTAATAGTGTGTAATAGTGTAATAGTGTAATAGTGTGTAATAGTGTAATAGTGTGTAATAGTGTGTAATAGTGTGTAATAGTGTAATAGTGTAATAGTGTGTAATAGTGTAATAGTGTGTAATAGTGTAATAGTGTGTAATAGTGTAATAGTGTAATAGTGTGTAATAGTGTAATAGTGTGTAATAGTGTAATAGTGTAATAGTGTGTAATAGTGTAATAGTGTGTAATAGTGTGTAATAGTGTGTAATAGTGTAATAGTGTAATAGTGTAATAGTGTGTAATAGTGTTATAGTGTGTAATAGTGTAATCGTGTAATAGTGTGTAATAGTGTAATAGTGTAATAGTGTGTAATAGTGTAATAGTGTAATAGTGTGTAATAGTGTGTGTTACAAAGGGTCAGATTAAACCGAATATATGTATTTATTGATTGATATATATTGCATAATATTTGTATATCGTTTGATATCCCTTGTGTATTCTTTGTACATATACACGGAATATCCCTTTAACCTATTACAGACCATAATATTTCGTTCTCTTATTGGATAGCGTTCCACCAGCGCCAGTGTCTTACCCTCAGAGTCGAGTTCAAAGCTACCGTCAAGGCTTGTCTCAACATGCCCGGTTCTGCCCAGGACTACGAGACAGAGGTGGGGCTGGTACTAGTTTGTTCGCCCAACATATAAATATGGCGCAGGTGAATACAGAAGTAGTTCAGTCCGCAGTCTGTTCAGTTCAGTCTTAGTAACAAGTGAAGCCTCACCCACTATGCAACGTGCGGTGAAGTAGGGCTCGTATTGCCCCAAGATAGAGTCTTGTTTATCCTAATACGTTTGTTCAATGTATCGTTCGCTCCTTACTAGTAAAAGCCTTCATTACGAGTCAAAGACCAAGTGAAGTGAGCAATTGTGTGTCTAAATAGAGCACTTATAGCCGCGTGCGAATAGGATAGTAAAGTATCAGCGCTTGGTTGAGTAACGTCAAGTTCAACTTGGTTGGTGTGGAGTACCGCGCACCGGAGGATCTACACCGGGGAATGCAGACCCCCTCTCCGGCTGGATTATTATTCTTATTGCTTTTAACCATGCTGTTGGAGCAGAGAAGAGTCTTCTACACCCACTGCTGTGGGACCTGCCCGTGAGGACCATCATTCGAGCCCGTCTCTATTGGAGAGGCTGACCGGCTTTCACCTGTGCGGCGCGCACACTGGGATTACAGCTGCCTTTCGTCTGCCGAGCAGGGAGTAATATACAGTACCGCCTCCAGGAGCCTATTGAGTCCCCGCTGACCCGGACTTTGCATTAGAGCATTGCCTCCCCCTGCTGGCTTACAACCGGTGGAACCCCCCTACCAGTATCCCCTAGATATAATTCCTAATATTCAAGTTGTATTATTATCTCATGCGTAATATGAGAATGGACATTCATTATTGATTTGCCTATGCACATTCCTTTGCCTTACAAGTGCATTCAATTAAAGTATATTATGTATTCTTGCTGCTAATAAATACTTAAACTCAGATTTGTGTGGAAACCGTGTCATTGTGGAGAAGTTCTCATCATATACTCGTGTACGGTATGGCCAGTATAATGTACATAAGACGGTAGTGGTTTAATGATACCATACTTGATTAATACAGTCAGGGAATTGTACCCCTCAGTTACAATTGGTCCTTCGAGCCGGAGAGAATTAGCGTAATATTAATATAATATTAATATTGACATGGCCGATGATGAACACTCCACAAACGGTTCTCCTAAGCTAGATCGCCCGGAGCGCAGACGGCAGCCACCTCTTCACCTAGAGGACTACGTCGTCAGTCCAATACCTAGCTTTAAAAGGAAGTTAAATGCGGATAAAATAACTAAAGCGGATAGTAAAAGTATGCCAAACCCTAACGACCAGGCTACCCCGCCAGTAGAGACCCTAGTGGGTTCTAACGTAACTGACCAAGCTCACGGTGGGGACCAGGAGGGACCTGACATGACTTTACCCCCCGCCAACGTCGACGAGGTAGTCCCCGGAGAGCTCCAGGATAAAGAAAGCCCTCCCGGGACGGAACCCGACCCACCACAAGAAGAGACGCGCACCCAGGAGATGGATCTCCTCGGTACGCGACAGGAGAACGGATCTCCAACGAGTACTGCCGGGAGCCGATCGCCTCGACCGGCGTCTTCCCCCAGCGAGGCGGACAAGATGCTGGCACAGGCACTCATCGCCACCCTGGCAGCCTCTACCGAACGCGATCGACTTCAGGGTGAACGCGATCGACTCCAAGCGCAACAGACGAGCGAGCGCGAACAAGCTGCAGATGAACGAGAGCGCCTTCACGCGCAACTCCAAACGCAAGCCCTCCGTGAACGCGAACATTCTGCAACCGAGCAAGAGCGCTTCCAGGCGCAACAAAGGAGTGAAGACGACCGCATAAGACTGGAGACCAGACGCCTCCAGACGGAAGAGAACATTGAGAGAAGCCGCGCCGATGCGCAGCACGCCGCAGCCAATGCGCAGCGCGACGCCGCCAATGCCCAGCGCGAAGCAGCGCGCGACGCCGCCCATGCCCAGCGCGAGACAGAGCGCGACCGGCTGCGGGCGCAGCTGATGGACAAATTGATCACCATGGCGACACCCCCTCACTCCGCACGGAGCTCCCGGAGATCGTCACGACAAGGGTCTAGGACACATTCCCCTACCCGACCAAGTGACCCGGGACCCCGCCAACAGGAGGATCCTGTCCACGTCTCCGAGCCCCCTCCCCGGCCGGTCCATACGAGACCCAGCAACCGGGAAGAACCGGACCACGCCGAGAGACTGAACAGAAGACTCCAGGTCCTAGCAGAGGAAGAGGAAGAGGAAGAGGAGGAATGTCAAGCCGACCAGCAGCAACGTACTCTGGACCAGGAGGCCCAGTACAGCCCAGAAGTCAGCCCCGAGGCACTACGCTACAAACCCCCGACTCAACTCACGGGTGAGTTTGACGCACCGCCAGCCCCGAGGAACAGCACCTGGGTACCCGACCTTCGGTACCCACCAAGTACCAGCCCAAGACGACACGGACGGGGAGACTCGCCCAGGAGGCCTCTTCCCCAACGCTCACCGATGTGCCAGTCATCCATGGCATCGTACCATGGCACACCGACGTTCCCGGACTTCACACACGAGAACAGAGCACAGTACACAGAGCTACGAATGTGCTTAGAGACTATGCTGTCCGACGTACAAGATGAACCGTACAAGTATGCTATCCTACTCAAGCACCTGAAGGTGCCCAGAGCGCACAATATAGCGCTGGCATATTCCAGCTCTACTACCCCATACACCGCGGCTCTAGTAGCCCTCGACCAACGTTATGGACGCATATGGGACTATGTGATACAGGAGATAAGAGACATTGACCGTCTCCCCCCAGCCAGAGACAACAGAGCATTAGATGACCTCGCTATCAAGGTACAGTCCCTGGTAGGGATGCTGGGGTCCCAAAAGGAAAAGGGGATCTATGAACTGTACGCTAACTCTAATGTAGAGAGGATACTAGAGAAGCTCCCTCCCGCCCGACAAAAGCGCTTTCGGCGGCAGAGAGACCACCGCGACCCCAACGGTCCAGAGGCATCCCTCCTAGACCTATCTGAGTTCCTCACCAGGGAGGTCAGTAGCCTACGACTCGACACGTTCGTATGGAGTGGACCAAGCCCAAGACTCGGACCTCGGGGATCAACAGATAACCGTCGGTTGGTGACCGTTATGCACCAAGCCGAATCAGTACCACAGCACAGGAACCACAACACCCCCTCGACGAAAGAGGACCAGTGGAAGATTGAGTGCCAGTACTGTGAGGGAGAACATCGGCTGTACCAATGCGACACTTTCGGGAAGCTGACCACGGACGAGGTGAGTCAGTGGATCAAGGACCACCGCCGCTGCTTCCGCTGCGCGCGCAGCCACCTAGCAGCTGAGTGCCGCTTGAAGAAGAAGTGCAGCAGGTGCGGTGGCACCCACTTGGAGGTCCTGCATGACATCAACAGGCGTCAGCCAGGACAACAGAGTGGGCCCGTCGCGGTACTGTACCATGCCGAGGCGGTGGCACCAGTACCGAAGAGCCACCAGACCGCTCCCTACTGTACCTACTGCGACGGCGGACACTGGCTGGCACAGTGCGCCGAATATAAGACACTGGACCCCGTCCAAGTTGACCAGTGGCGTGAGGCGGCCCAGGCGGGCGCCGCTTACCGCGCAGGGGCGGCCCAGGCGGGCGCCGCTTACCGCGCAGCACGGTGCGGAGCCCACCAGAAGATCCAAGGCAACCGACCAACAGGAGTGCTCCACATTGCCCAGCATAGCGGGACCCCCCGAGTGCTCCTCAAAGTGGTCAGAGTGCTCCTGAGCTACGAGGACAAGGTCCTGGACACTTACGCCGTCCTGGACGATGGGTCTGAAAAGACTCTCCTCCTCGCTTCCGCAGCAGCCCAGTTGGGCCTGCGGGGTGTCAAAGATACCATGACCATACGCACCATCAGAAGGGACCAGAAGACCATAAAAGGTGAAAAGGTCTCCTTCAAGATGGCAGCGGTGGACCAGCCCGAGAAGCAGTATAGTATAACCAACGTCTTCACCAGCCACGACATAGGCCTGTCTCAGTACACCTACCCCATCCCACAGCTGATGGCTAAGTATGTGCACCTACGTCAACTACCTATACCGCTTATCGACGGCGCCACACCGACCCTGCTCATCGGCTCCGACCACGCGGACCTCATTCTCCCAATTGAGGCGGCCCACATCGGACCCAAAGGATGCCCAGTCGCGGTTCAGACCCGACTGGGATGGACGCTCCAGGGCCCCCTCTACGGACTTGACAGTCAACCCACTTCTACACGCTGCCTACACACAAAGGCGAGCGACACCGGCCACTCCCTCGTACAGCAGAGGCTATTGACATTAAGCGAGAGGCCCGTGAGAGAACCGTGGGCACCAGAGGGAGTTCGGAACTCCACCCCCCTCAGCTGCGCTCCAGACGTAGCTGACCTCGAACCCAGCACCCCAAGCGACTCCTTGACGGCGCGGCCGGGACCGGCCCCTCCTCAGACGGGGTACAGAGCAAACAAGAGAAACAGACGGAGGAGGAGGAGGCACAGCCAAGCACAGATCAAAGCAGTCTCAGGCCCGCTTCCTCCTAAGCCCCCCTTCATCCCGTCCAGTCGTCATGACCATAGACCAGTCACTACCCCGAGCTGCGTGGTCGGCCGGCCGCGTAAGCAAAGTGACCACTGGTGCCGACGGAAAGGTCAGAGTGGCAGAAGTGCTCGGCCAAGGGCGGACATACAACCGACCCGTGGCGAGGCTGATAGAGTCGCCAAGGCTCCCCGACTCGCTTAATGACGACCATGACCCCTGACTTTGTGAACTGCCTACCCTCACAACGGACATTGAGTAGTGGACAGTGCGGTTAATCTGTCTCTGCTTAGCTAATTAGGTGGGACTAATTAGGAGGCGGCTGTTACAAAGGGTCAGATTAAACCGAATATATGTATTTATTGATTGATATATATTGCATAATATTTGTATATCGTTTGATATCCCTTGTGTATTCTTTGTACATATACACGGAATATCCCTTTAACCTATTACAGACCATAATATTTCGTTCTCTTATTGGATAGCGTTCCACCAGTGCCAGTGTCTTACCCCCAGAGTCGAGTTCAAAGCTACCGTCAAGGCTTGTCTCAACATGCCCGGTTCTGCCCAGGACTACGAGACAGAGGTGGGGCTGGTACTAGTTTGTTCGCCCAACATATAAATATGGCGCAGGTGAATACAGAAGTAGTTCAGTCCGCAGTCCGTTCAGTTCAGTCTTAGTAACCAGTGAAGCCTCACCCACTATGCAACGTGCGGTGAAGTAGGGCTCGTATTGCCCCAAGATAGAGTCTTGTTTATCCTAATACGTTTGTTCAACGTATCGTTCGCTCCTTACTAGTAAAAGCCTTCATTACGAGTCAAAGACCAAGTGAAGTGAGCAATTGTGTGTCTAAATAGAGCACTTATAGCCGCGTGCGAATAGGATAGTAAAGTATCAGCGCTTGGTTGAGTAACGTCAAGTTCAACTTGGTTGGTGTGGAGTACCGCGCACCGGAGGATCTACACCGGGGAATGCAGACCCCCTCTCCGGCTGGATTATTATTCTTATTGCTTTTAACCATGCTGTTGGAGCAGAGAAGAATCGTCTACACCCACTGCTGTGGGACCTGCCCGTGAGGACCATCATTCGAGCCCGTCTCTATTGGAGAGGCTGACCGGCTTTCACCTGTGCGGCGCGCACACTGGGATTACAGCTGCCTTTCGTCTGCCGAGCAGGGAGTAATATACAGTACCGCCTCCAGGAGCCTATTGAGTCCCCGCTGACCCGGACTTTGCATTAGAGCATTGCCTCCCCCTGCTGGCTTACAACCGGTGGAACCCCCCTACCAGTATCCCCTAGATATAATTCCTAATATTCAAGTTGTATTATTATCTCATGCGTAATATGAGAATGGACATTCATTATTGATTTGCCTACGCACATTCCTTTGCCTTACAAGTGCATTCAATTAAAGTATATTATGTATTCTTGCTGCTAATAAATACTTAAACTCAGATTTGTGTGGAAACCGTGTCATTGTGGAGAAGTTCTCATCATATACTCGTGTACGGTATGGCCAGTATAATGTACATAAGACGGTAGTGGTTTAATGATACCATACTTGATTAATACAGTCAGGGAATTGTACCCCTCAGTTACAGTGTGTAATAGTGTAATAGTGTACCGTTTGTCATAGAGACTCGCGAGAGACCCTCTCCCGTTGGCCGGCGGTGCACAGGCGTCACCCACACTTTCACAATTTCCCCCGCGTGGAATTGTCTAGTTAGTGTGGGTGACCTGGCGAAGCCAGGTTGCCACCCACACTATAGATATCTATACTCTTTTTATTCTTTATTCCACCGATTTTGCCAACAAACTCCTCCCAGAGCGTTTGCGCCCCATACACGTGAAAGGTATCAAAACGACCGGCTTGCTCCAACTCGATATGCTATTGCTTTTCGTAAAGTTTCACCACACCGTTTGGCTACGAATCGACTTTAAACGATAAAATTACGGTCCCATTGGGAATGCATTGCAATTTAGAGTGTAGCAGCTGAAATAATCTTTTTTCCCCTACCTTGGGTGAATTGCGAGTGTGATCTCAATTTTGGACGTAGAAATAAAACAAACACATCAAAACGATGACACGGCTGTCAGCCCGCTCACAAAAGAAAAATAAATGGAATTGGACATTTCTATCTCAACTGACAACCATTTGTTTAAAGGTTCTCCTCCCCATTGACCGCCATGCAATCGCACTCTAGGAATTTCTTTTTTCACACTCTTTTTTAGCCTTCTGTTCCTATCGCCGAAGGAGTGCCACAATATTGCACGAATGCCACAATATCGCGCACAACCCTTCGCCTACTCGTTGTAGTGCTCATGTGCGCGTCACAACGCTTCATCTCTTATAGTTTTCTTTTAATCAACGTGACAATGCAGTCATGCATCTGCCTCCATAGAAATGCATTGGATAGAAAATATGCAAGTCATAGTGATTGCTTCACCTGTGTGGCTCGTGGCTCACTCATGATTGGTTCAGCTGTGTGGCTCGTGGCTGAGCTGCCAATGACCTCATCCACTTTAACCCATCATTGCCCATCACTGTGTTGCAGTACTGAATTGCTGGACAGCGCCCTCTGTCTTGCGGGTGTCATTGTACTCAGTAGGGATATCCTCTTTCATTTTTCATTGGTCCATGTTGACCACCTTTCATTGGTCGATGTTGACCACTCCCCCGATCCTTAGACCACGCCCCATTAGGCCACACCCCCTCAGTGTATCTCTTGAACCGTTTGTCGTAGAGACTTGCGGATTGTGCCATTGTACTCGGTGTAATAGTGTAATAGTGTGTAATAGTGTAATAGTGTAATAGTGTGTAATAGTGTAATAGTGTGTAATAGTGTGTAATAGTGTAATAGTGTAATAGTGTGTAATAGTGTAATAGTGTGTAATAGTGTAATATTGTGTAATAGTGTAATAGTGTAATAGTGTGTAATAGTGTAATAGTGTGTAATAGTGTAATAGTGTGTAATAGTGTAATAGTGTGTAATAGTGTGTAATAGTGTAATAGTGTAATAGTGTGTAATAGTGTGTAATAGTGTGTAATAGTGTGTAATAGTGTAATAGTGTGTAATAGTGTAATAGTGTAATAGTGTGTAATAGTGTAATAGTGTAATAGTGTGTAATAGTGTAATAGTGTGTAATAGTGTAATAGTGTAATAGTGTGTAATAGTGTAATAGTGTAATAGTGTGTAATAGTGTAATAGTGTAATAGTGTGTAATAGTGTAATAGTGTAATAGTGTGTAATAGTGTAATAGTGTGTAATAGTGTAATAGTGTGTAATAGTGTAATAGTGTAATAGTGTGTAATAGTGTAATAGTGTAATAGTGTGTAATAGTGTAATAGTGTGTAATAGTGTAATAGTGTAATAGTGTGTAATAGTGTAATAGTGTAATAGTGTGTAATAGTGTAATAGTGTGTAATAGTGTGTAATAGTGTGTAATAGTGTAATAGTGTGTAATAGTGTAATAGTGTGTAATAGTGTAATAGTGTGTAATAGTGTAATAGTGTAATAGTGTGTAATAGTGTAATAGTGTAATAGTGTAATAGTGTGTAATAGTGTAATAGTGTGTAATAGTGTAATAGTGTAATAGTGTGTAATAGTGTAATAGTGTGTAATAGTGTAATAGTGTGTAATAGTGTAATAGTGTAATAGTGTGTAATAGTGTAATAGTGTAATAGTGTGTAATAGTGTAATAGTGTGTAATAGTGTAATAGTGTAATACTGTGTAATAGTGTAATAGTGTAATAGTGTGTAATAGTGTAATAGTGTAATAGTGTGTAATAGTGTAATAGTGTAATAGTGTAATAGTGTGTAATAGTGTGTAATAGTGTGTAATAGTGTAATAGTGTGTAATAGTGTAATAGTGTGTAATAGTGTAATAGTGTTTAATAGTGTAATAGTGTAATAGTGTGTAATAGTGTAATAGTGTAATAGTGTAATAGTGTAATAGTGTGTAATAGTGTAATAGTGTAATAGTGTGTAATAGTGTAATAGTGTGTAATAGTGTAATAGTGTAATAGTGTGTAATAGTGTAATAGTGTGTAATAGTGTAATAGTGTGTAATAGTGTAATAGTGTAATAGTGTGTAATAGTGTAATAGTGTAATAGTGTGTAATAGTGTAATAGTGTAATAGTGTGTAATAGTGTAATAGTGTGTAATAGTGTAATAGTGTGTAATAGTGTAATAGTGTGTAATAGTGTAATAGTGTGTAATAGTGTAATAGTGCAATAGTGTGTAATAGTGTAATAGTGTGTAATAGTGTAATAGTGTTATAGTGTGTAATAGTGTAATAGTGTAATAGTGTAATAGTGTGTGTTACGACCCTGGCTCATGGGTACGCAACCTATGTGTAATCAACACCAAAACCCTGTGCTCTAACTCAAAAATGCTACTAAACCAAGGAACTACTAATATAACTATAAGCTAATGTACTGGTAACCCAACGGACAAGGACTGTAAGAACCTGACAGCTCTTTCACTAGGCACAGACCGTGCATGTGTGTTTCTGGGTCTGCCTTTGAAGCTCCCCAGCAGGTAACCAATCAGCACTAATTGGCTAATTGGCAGCCCTCACCTGCCTGCCCTGGTGACACAGGAGTGACCAGGCCTCTAGTACATAACACCTCCCCCACCAAACTGGTTGCCCAAGAGGCAACCACTACACAACAACCCATAAACAAAACAAAAACAACTGTGACCCCTTAGTTGTCAGGGCCTCTACCACAACAGCGATAACGGGTACCACAAACACCGGTACTACGATCGTGAGAGGGTGTCTGCTAGCACGTTGTCCCTCCCACGAATGTGGCGAATATCCAAGTTATACGCCTGGAGGAACAAACTGCATCGCATCAAACGATGATTCGAATTCACCATGCTGCGAAGAAAAACCAAAGGGTTATGGTCTGTATACACAACAAGGGGTAAACTGGAGGATCCCACGTAAACATCAAAATGGTTCAAGGCAAGAACCAAAGCGAGCGCCTCCTTCTCTATAGTAGAGTAGTGCAGTTGATGCCTGTCAAACTTTTTAGAAAAGTAGCACACCGGGTGCTCCACCTCTAATGCATCCTCTTGCAGGAGGACGGCTCCAGCACCGAGGTCACTAGCATCCACTGCCAACTTGAATGGCAGTTGAAAATCGGGAGCTGACAGAACGGGAGCGCTAATCAGAATACCCTTGATGCTCTCAAAAAACTGTTGACAAGTCTCAGTCCACACGAAAGGTACCTTAGGACTGAGCAGATTGGTCAAAGGGGCAACAACAGAAGCAAAGTTCCTACAGAAACTCCTATAGCACCCTGCCATACCTAGGAAGCGCTTTAACTCCCGCCTGGTGATGGGAGCAGGGAAGCCCACTATAGCCTCCACCTTAGCTGTAATGGGGCACACATGCCCACGTCCAACCACCTTACCCAGGTAGGTAACCGTGGCCTGTCCAAATTCACATTTCGCAAGGTTAACTGTCAAGTTAGCATCACCCAACCGCTTGAACACTTCGGCCAGATGCTCCACATGTTGTGACCAAGAGGAACTGTGGATAACCAGGTCATCCAGATATGCCTCACAGAACGCTACCCCGCCCAGGACCTTGTTCACTAGCCGCTGAAACGTCGCTGGGGCATTTCGCATGCCAAAGGCCATCACTGTATACTGGCAGAAACTCTCTGGTGTGACAAAAGCGGATATCTCACGTGCTCGCGGAGTAAGCGGAACCTGCCAGTATCCCTTTAGCAAATCCAATTTACTTACAAAGGCTGCTGAACCCACCCGATCGATACAGTCGTCCATCCGAGGCAGAGGGTACGAGTCCGGCTTGGTTACTGCATTAACTTTACGGAAATCAGTACAGAACCGATGAGTGCAGTCTGGCTTATCAACAAGTAGGCAGGGGGAGCTCCACGCACTAGAACTGGGCTCCGCAATGCCATGTCTCACCATATAGTCTACTTCCTTACTCAAGATCCTTCGTTTTTCCGGATTCACCCTATAGGCATGTTGCTTAATTGGCCCTGCACTACCAACATCAATGTCATGCTCGAGTACATTAGTACGACTAGGGACATCAGAAAACAAACGTGTATGCTGTCTAAGTAGGCGCACCACATCCGTACGCTCAGGAAGTGGTAAGTACGACAGGTGTGAGTCCAAGTCACCTAGTATCTGGGTGTTTGGCAACCGGCCCTGAGAAATCTCCTTCGACACAGAACAGTCGGCTACAATAGGAGATGCAGAAACTGTTAGAACAGCCACAGGCTTGACCCCTGACTGGTCAATCTGAGCCCTATCATTGTACGCCTTCAACATATTGACGTGACATAATCTACTCTTGCGCCTGCGGTCGGGAGTTTTAATCAAGTAGTCGACCTCACCAACTTTGTGCTCAATGGAGTATGGCCCACTGTATTTAGCCTGTAATGCAGACCCAAGAATAGGCGAGAGAACCAACACCTTGTCTCCCGGTGAGAACACCCTATGTCGGGCCCGCCTATCATACCACACCTTCATGTTTCCTTGGGCTACCTTTAGGTTCTCTTTCGCTAGTTCACATGCTCTACTAAGCTTAAGCCTGAAGTCACACACATAGTCCAACAAATTAGTAGAGGAAGGAGTCTGGTCAGCCAACCACTTTTCCTTCAGCAGTTTCAAAGGACCCCTCACTGTGTGGCCGAACACCAGCTCAGCCGGGCTGAATCCAAGAGACTCCTGGGTTACCTCCCTAGCAGCAAACAGAAGCAAAGGAATTCCATCATCCCAGTCTTTGTCGAACTCCGTACAATATGCCCGCAGCATGGTTTTGATAGTCTGGTGAAATCTCTCCAGCGCCCCCTGGGACTCTGGATGATAGGCAGAGGAAGGGCAATGCTGGATAGACAACTGCTGGAGGACCTGAGCAAAGAGACGGGACATGAAGTTAGACCCTTGATCTGATTGAATGACCTTTGGTAGACCAAAAGTCGAAAAAAACCTAACCAGAGCTTTGGATATAGCTGGGGCTGTGATCTTGCGTAAAGGAATGGCTTCAGGAAAACGGGTCGCTGCACACATAATAGTCAAAAGGTACTGGTTCCCTGTCTTAGTTCGAGGGAGGGGACCAACACAGTCAATGAGGATCCGCTCAAAAGGTTCCCCAACGGCAGGGATAGGCTGCAGAGGAGCCTGAGGGATCTTCTGGTTTGGTTTACCAACCACCTGACACACATGGCACGAGCGACAATATTGTGCCACATCTGACTTCAAACCAGGCCAACAAAAATGTCTCAGCACACGGTCATAAGTCTTCCTGACCCCCATGTGACCAGCAAGATCATGATCATGTGCTAGATGCAGTATATCAGGACGATACACGGCTGGAACAACAATCTGAAACACACTGCCCCAGTCATCCAGACTGGACAGGTTAGGTGGTGTCCACTTTCTCATGAGCACGTCATTGCTAACAAAGTATCCTTGAGACGTATCTACCATTTCATCCTCTAAAACCGCCTCTTCAAAGAGGGACGACAAAGAGACATCCTTGTTTTGCTCTAGTACCAACTGCTCATGAGACGGAATCACCTTACCAAACCCCTCATCAGGGCCACTTTTCAACTCAACAAAGAACGTGTCACTAAGTGTCATATCACCATCTAAGTTAACAACCTCATGGGTGTCACATTTGACCTTTGACATTGCGCGTGTTACCACACACAGGAAACACTCCTGGATGCTTCTGTGCGAGCTCATCAGGAACCTCAGAAACTACAGGGACGGGAATTACAACTGGAGTAGCCAGCACTTTGCCACCGGCCAAATCGTTCCCTAGAATGAAGGACACCCCCTTTATGGGAATGTGAGAACACACTCCTACAACAACATTGCCTGATACTAAGGGAGAGTTTAGCGAGACCTCATGCAAAGGAGTATTCACAAAGCCTCCTCCAAAGCCCTGAACAATGGCACCGGAATGCAATGAAGAATCTTCCGAAAATGGCAAAATCCCATCCAGAATGAGAGACTGGAAAGCTCCTGTATCTCTCCATATTGTAATAGCCTGCCTTGATCCTAATTCACCAACAAGTGAAACAAATCCATCCATCCTAAATGTTGAGGAGCCCTCTAGCTCCCTGTCTGCACCTTTGATACTTCGCACCCCACCCTCTAATGTCGGCATAGGTGTCCTGTCTATGATTTCTACCAGAGCCACCGTTTTTACATTTTTCTGCTTAAGCACAGGGCATCCAGCAACGATATGACCAGGCTCCTTACAGTAAAAACAGATAACCCCCTCTGGGAATGCACTAGCAGAGCCACCTTGCCTAGGAGTCGAAGTAAACCGACCAGCAGACACGGGTGCCGGGAACCGGCTCCCCTGAGAAGGACGCCTACTACCCCTGGACTCCACACGGCCCTCCTCTACAAAGACAGATTTGTGTGTTAACACAAACTCATCAGCCAAGACAGCAGCGTCGGCTATCTTCGATACCTTATGCTCATTTAGATGTGTGGAAACGTTATCAGGAACACACCTCTTAAATTCCTCTAGGAGAACCAACTGTCTGAGCTGCTCCCTTGACTCTGCTTTTTGCGAGGTGCACCACCGGTCAAACAGGTTCTCCTTCTCTTTTCCAAATTCAACATAAGACTGCCCCTCCTGCCTACGATAACCTCTAAAACGCTGACGATAGGCCTCGGGGACCAACTCATAAGCCCTCAATATGGAAGCTTTAACCAGCTCATAATCAGCGCTTTGTTCAAGGGACAGAGCAGTGTAGGCTTCTTGTGCCCTACCAACCAAAACACATTGCAGCAGCAGTGTCCAGGTGGTATCAGGCCACTTCAATGTGGTTGCCACCCGTTCAAAAAGGGGAAAATATCTTTCCACGTCTTTCTCAAAGAATGGTGGCACCATCCTAATATTCCTGCCTACATCAAACCCGGAACGTGACTCTGGATGCAGAGAACCCGCCTGCAAGGCAGCATGCTTAAATGCAAGCTCCTTCATTGCACGATCGTGCTCTCTCTCCTCTCTCCTCTCCTCTTGTTGTAGCTGTTTTTCCTTAAGCTCCCGCTCTCTCTCATCTCTCCTCTCCTCTTGTTGTAGCTGTTTTTCCTTAAACTCACGCTCTTGTTGTAGCTGCTTTTCCCTAAATGCCAACTCCCTAGGCCCCCAATCGATGGCAACACCTTCCGCCACGCCAGAGAGTTGTGGAGACACCTCAGACAAAAGAAGCTCATCCACCGTTGCCACAATCACCTGCTCCTCAATGAGTATAGCCCTCAAAGTCCCCAAGGCAGTCGTTTTTAACCGCTTCTCACTGGCAGTAAGCTCCACATTGTAGTGTACAGCAAGCTTCAGAAGCTGCTCTTTGGAAAACCTTCCCAACATCTCATCAGAGGGGTTCTCAACAAAATCCTTAATGGTAGCCATCGTTACTGTACCAGTCACCACAAGCTACTCACTTTACCCTACAGTCACTAAGAACCACTAACAAACCACGAAGAACCACCAAAGAACCACTGAAAAACCACTAAAGAACCACTGAAGAACCACGAAGAACCACTGAAGAACCATGAAGAATGCTAATGCCAATAATAACAACCATAAAGGGACGCGGTGGAAATGTGAGCTCCACGGAGCGCACCTTTCCAGGTTGCACAAACAAACAAAATTTTTTTTAAAAAAACACACCCACCCTAAATAGACGTGTCATACACGCAGGGTGTTAGGTGCTACCAGGTATGCTCACCAAACACTTAAACAAACAAAATAAATCCAACAAAATATTCCAAACAGGTGCGCCTTCTAACCTGATGTGACCACATATGCTTCTACGTCTAAACTGCAGAAAACCCCGGCCTACCACATGTCTACCCTAAGAAACACTAAATCAAGCCCTACCACACTACCTGTGTTTCCTGGCCGCCCTAACCTACCTACCCTTAAACTAATGCCCTGTAGACCTAACTTTCTTCAACCACACCTGCTACCAGTCAAAGATCATATACAATCATTTCATTGACCGCCCCAGGAGTACGCGGTGCACCGGACGCTAACCAACAACCAGAAAATAATATCCCTATCTACATGTGGTGCCTACTAAACTATATATTTTAACAGCATAAGTAGTCACATCAAATTACAAACAAATACGGCATACTAACCTGTTTGATGAAAATGGCTCAGCCCCCACGTTACACCATGTGTAACGAACACCACCCAAACCATAATATGATGACACCCCGTGCAACAAAAAAAAAAATCACCAAACAAAGTGCTAGGGGTAAAAGATCCCGGACGAGCGCCCAATTGTTACGACCCTGGCTCATGGGTACGCAACCTATGTGTAATCAACACCAAAACCCTGTGCTCTAACTCAAAAATGCTACTAAACCAAGGAACTACTAATATAACTATAAGCTAATGTACTGGTAACCCAACGGACAAGGACTGTAATAACCTGACAGCTCTTTCACTAGGCACAGACCGTGCATGTGTGTTTCTGGGTCTGCCTTTGAAGCTCCCCAGCAGGTAACCAATCAGCACTAATTGGCTAATTGGCAGCCCTCACCTGCCTGCCCTGGTGACACAGGAGTGACCAGGCCTCTAGTACATAACAGTGTGTAATAGTGTAATAGTGTAATAGTGTGTAATAGTGTGTAATAGTGTAATAGTGTAATAGTGTGTAATAGTGTAATAGTGTGTAATAGTGTGTAATAGTGTGTAATAGTGTGTAATAGTGTAATATTGTGTAATAGTGTAATAGTGTAATAGTGTTGCGGGTTGTGTCATTGCACTCAGTAGGGATATCCTCTTTGATTGGTCTATGTTGACCACTCCCCCGATCCTTAGGCCGCGCCCCCTTTTTGTATCCTTTGAACCGTTTGTCATAGAGACTCGCGAGAGACCCTCTCCCCCGTTGGCCGGCGGTGCACAGGCGTCACCCACACTTTCACAATTTCCCCCGCGCGGAATTGTCTAGTTAGTGTGGGTGACCTGGCGAAGCCAGGTTGCCACCCACACTATAGATATCTATACTCTTTTTATTCTTTATTCCACCGATTTTGCCAACAAACTCCTCCCAGAGCGTTTGCCCACACTATAGATATCTATACTCTTTTTATTCTTTATTCCACCGATTTTGCCAACAAACTCCTCCCAGAACGTTTGCGCCCCATACACGTGAAAGGTATCAAAACGACCGGCTTGCTCCAACTCGATATGCTATTGCTTTTCGTAAAGTTTCACCACACCGTTTGGCTACGAATCGACTTTAAACAGTAAAATTACGGTCCCATTGGAAATGCATTGCAATTTAGAGTGTAGCAGCTGAAATAATCTTTTTTCCCCTACAAGTTTCAAGTTTCAAGTTTCTTTAATAGTTGTCATACAGAAGTACAGAATACTTTCATACAAAATGCTTCTTACTGTTACGCTCCAGAGACTGTGCTAGACAAGATAGTATCAAATAACATAGTATAGAATGTAATTTAGAAGAAGAAAATGAGGTCACAGTGTTCGGTATAGACATATGTACAATGTTCTGAGTTACCATATAATATACAATACTATGCAGTGTACTAATGTACAGTACTATATAGTGCAAAGCAGAAATGGGATGAGGTACAATTTAGGTACAATTTACAGTAAGGTGTACGAGTTGTAGTGCAATCCTTCATCAATAAATATAAAGTGTGGGGAGTGGGTGCTACAGTGTGTTTGTTTAAAGTGGGTGTGTGCTATAAAGTGTGTGGAGTGGGTGCTACAGTGTGTTTGTTTAAAGTGAGTGTGTGCGTGTGGATGTGTGTGCTATGTGCGTTTGGTGGTTGTTGTTGTGTAGTGTTCATTGTTCGTTTAGCAGCCTGATGGCCTGGGGATAGAAGCTTCTTCTGAGTCTTTCTGTGCTCGCCTTGAGACTCCGGTATCGCTTGCCTGACCGCAGCAGTTCAAAGAGGCAGTTGTTCGGGTGACTGGAGTCTTTAATGATTCTCTTAACCTTGCCCTTGCAACGCTTGTTGTAAATGTTCTGGAGGGTGGGGAGCCCGCCTCCAATTGTGCGTCCGGCTGAACGTGTCACTCTTTGTAGTCTGCTTCGGTCTTGTGCAGTGCTATTCCCAAACCAGGAGGTGATGTTGCCGGTCAAGATGCTCTCTATTGTACATGAGTAGAAGTTCTTAAGGATCTTCTGACTGACTTGGAACTTCCTTAGGCGCCTGAGGAAGTAGAGGCGTTGTCGTGCCTTCTTCACAACACTGTCAATGTGTGTGGTCCATGTCAAGTCCTCGGATATGTTGGCTCCGAGGTACTTAAAGCTGTTGACTCTCTCAACCGGTGCCCCGTCGATGCTGAGGGGGCTGTAGTCCTTGACCCCCGACCTCCTGAAGTCCACAATCATCTCCTTTGTTTTGCTGACGTTCAGGGAGAGGCTGTTTTCCTGGCACCATCCCGCCAGGACCTTGACCTCTTCCAGGTAGGCCCTCTCGTCGTTGGCAGAGATCAGGCCCACCACCACTGTGTCGTCAGCAAATTTGATGATTGTATTGCTACTCCGCTGAGCCACACAGTCGTGTGTGTAAAGGGAGTAGAGGAGGGGACTCAGAACACAGCCCTGGGGGGCCCCGATGTTGAGGGTGATGGATGAGGAGGTGCAGTTGCCTGCTCTCACCACCTGGGGTCTGCCAGTCAGGAAGTCCAAGACCCACTGGCAGAGGTCATAGTTCAAGCCCAGGTCCCTGAGCTTGGCTATGAGTATGGAGGGGACTATGGTATTGAATGCCGAGCTGTAGTCGATGAATAGCATTCTCACATAGTTCCCCTGCCTCTTGTCCAGGTGTGATGCTGCTGTGTGCAGCACATGGGCTATGGCGTCCTCCATGGACCTGTTGGGGCGGTATGCCTTGGGTGAATTGCGAGTGTGATCTCAATTTTGGACGTAGAAATAAAACAAACACATCAAAACGATGACACGGCTGTCAGCCCGCTCACAAAAGAAAAATAAATGGAATTGGACATTTCTATCTCAACTGACGACCATTTGTTTGAAGGTTCTCCTCCCCATTGACCGCCATGCAATCGCACCCTAGGAATTTCTTTTTTCACACTCTTTTTTAGCCTTCTGTTCCGATCGCCGAAGGAGTGCCACAATATCGCACGAATGCCACAATATCGCGCACAACCCTTCGCCTACTTGTTGTAGTGCTCATGTGCGCGTCACAGCGCTTCATCTCTTATAGTTTTCTTTTAATCAACGTGACAATGCAGTCATGCATCTGCCTCCATAGAAATGCATTGGATAGAAAATATGCAAGTCATAGTGATTGCTTCACCTGTGTGGCTCGTGGCTCACTCATGATTGGTTCAGCTGTGTGGCTCGTGGCTGAGCTGCCAATGACCTCATCCACTTTAACCCATCATTGCCCATCACTGTGTTGCAGTACTGAATTGCTGGACAGCGCCCTCTGTCTTGCGGGTGTCATTGTACTCAGTAGTAGCCCCCTTAGGCCACACCCCCTCAGTGTATCTCTTGAACCGTTTGTCGTAGAGACTTGCGGATTGTGCCATTGGTCGATGTTGACCCCCTTTCATTGGTCGATGTTGACCACTCCCCCGATCCTTAGACCACGCCCCCTTAGGCCACACCCCCTCAGTGTATCTCTTGAACCGTTTGTCGTAGAGACTTGCGGATTGTGCCATTGTACTCAGTAGGGATATCCTCTTTCATTTTTCATTGGTCGATGTTGACCAGCTTTCATTGGTCGATGTTGACCACTCCCCCGATCCTTAGACCACGTCCCCTTAGGCCACACCCCTCAGTGTATCTCTTGAACCGTTTGTCGTAGAGACTTGCGGATTGTGCCATTGTACTCAGTAGGGATATCCTCTTTCATTTTTCATTGGTCCATGTTGACCCCCTTTCATTGGTCGATGTTGACCACTCCCCCGATCCTTAGACCACGCCCCCTTAGGCCACACCCCCTCAGTGTATCTCTTGAACCGTTTGTCGTAGAGACTTGCGGATTGTGCCATTGGTCGATGTTGACCACCTTTCATTGGTCGATGTTGACCACTCCCCCGATCCTTAGACCACGCCCCCTTAGGCCACACCCCCTTTAAAAACATCGGAAAAATCCGAAAACTCTGAAAAATCCCAAAACTCGGAAAAATCTAAAATCCGAAAAAGTTCAAAAACCCGGAAAAATTGCAAAACCCGAAAACTCGGAAAAATCCGAAATCTCGGAAAAATCGAAAAAGTTCCAAAACTCGGAAAAATCCCCAAACTCGGAAAAATCCGAAAACTCGGAAACATCAAAAATCCGAAAAAGTTCAAAAACTCGGAAAAGTCCGAAAACCCGAAAACTCGGAAAAATCCAAAAACTCGGAAAATTCCGAAAACTCGGAAACATCAAAAATCCGAAAAAGTTCAAAAACTCGGAAAAATTCGAAAACTCAGAAACATCAAAAATCCGAAAAAGTTCAAAAATTCGGAAAAGTCCGAAAACCCGAAAACCCGGAAAAATGCAAAAACTCGGAAAATTCCGAAAACTCGGAAACATCAAAAATCCGAAAAAGTTCAAAAACTCTGAAAAGTCAGAAAAAAAAATTAAAACTCTGAAAAGTCCGATCTTCAAATGGTATATGTTGACCACTCACCCGATCCTTAGGCCGCGCCCCCTTTTTGTATCCTTTGAACCGTTTGTCATAGAGACTCGCGAGAGACCCTCTCCCCCGTTGGCCGGCGGTGCACAGGCGTCACCCACACTTTCACAATTTCCCCCGCGCGGAATAGACCTGTCTCAAACCCTGCCCCTTATCTTGATCCTCCAATCACAGCTGTCGCTTACCTCTGACTTCCTCGTACTTTGTTTGTACGAGGAAGTCAGAGGTAAGCGACAGCTGTGATTGGAGGATCAAGAAAAGAGGGCAGGGTTTTGAGACAGGTCCATTGTCTAGTTAGTGTGGGTGACCTGGCGAAGCCAGGTTGCCACCCACACTATAGATATCTATACTCTTTTTATTCTTTATTCCACCGATTTTGCAAACACCACTCGTGCCAGAGCGTTCGCGCCCCATACACATGAAAGGTATCAAAATGAGCGGCTTGCCTATGTCAACTCCGGTATTCGAACTCGTAAAGTTTCACTGCACCGTCTGGCTACGAATCGACTTTAAACTGTAACATTTCGGTCCCATTGGAAATGCATTGCAATTTAGAGTGTAGCAGCTGAAATAATCTTTTTTCCCCTACCTTGGGTGAATTGCGAGTGTGATCTCAATTTTGGACGTAGAAATAAAACAAACACATCAAAACGATGACACGGCTGTCAGTCCGCTCACAAAAGAAAAATAAATGGAATTGGACATTTCTATCTCAACTGACGACCATTTGTTTGAAGGTTCTCCTCCCCATTGACCGCCATGCAATCGCACACTAGAAATCACTTTTTTCACACTATTTTTTTGCCTTCTGTTCCGATCGCCGAAGGAGTGCCACAATATCGCACGAATGCCACAATATCGCGCACAACCCTTCGCCTACTCATTGTAGTGCTTCTGTGCGCGTCACAACGCTTCATCTCTTATAGTTTTCTTTTAATCAACGTGACAATGCAGTCATGTAAAGAAAATTCAGAATATGCAAGTCATTGTGCTCATGGCTGATTGGTTCAGGCTTAACAGCTGTGAGGCTCAGGGCTCATGGCTCAGCTGACCTGCCAATGACATCATCCACTTAACCCATCATTGCCCATCACTGTGTTGCAGTACTGAATTGCTGGACAGCGCCCTCTGTCTTGCGGGTTGTGTCTTGCGGGTTGTGTCATTGTACTCAGTAGGGATATCCTCTTTCATTTTTCATTGGTTGATGTTGACCACCTTTCATTGGTCGATGTTGACCACTCCCCTGATCCTTAGACCACGCCCCCTTAGGCCACACCCCCTCAGTGTATCTCTTGAACCGTTTGTCGTAGAGACTTGCGGATTGTGCCATTGTACTCGGTGTAATAGTGTAATAGTGTGTAATAGTGTAATAGTGTGTAATAGTGTAATAGTGTAATAGTGTGTAATAGTGTAATAGTGTGTAATAGTGTAATAGTGTAATATTGTGTAATAGTGTAATAGTGTGTAATAGTGTAATAGTGTAATAGTGTGTAATAGTGTAATAGTGTAATCGTGTAATAGTGTGTAATAGTGTAATAGTGTGTAATAGTGTAATAGTGTAATAGTGTGTAATAGTGTAATAGTGTAATAGTGTATAATAGTGTAATATTGTAATAGTGTAATAGTGTAATAGTGTGTAATAGTGTGTAATAGTGTAATAGTGTAATAGTGTGTAATAGTGTGTAATAGTGTGTAATAGTGTAATATTGTGTAATAGTGTAATAGTGTGTAATAGTGTAATAGTGTGTAATAGTGTAATAGTGTGTAATAGTGTGTAATAGTGTAATAGTGTGTAATAGTGTAATAGTGTGTAATAGTGTGTAATAGTGTAATAGTGTGTAATAGTGTAATAGTGTAATAGTGTGTAATAGTGTAATAGTGTGTAATAGTGTAATAGTGTGTAATAGTGTAATAGTGTGTAATAGTGTAATAGTGTAATAGTGTAATAGTGTGTAAAAGTGTAATAGTGTAATAGTGTGTAATAGTGTGTAATAGTGTAATAGTGTGTAATAGTGTAATAGTGTGTAATATTGTAATAGTGTAATAGTGTAATAGTGTGTAATAGTGTGTAATAGTGTAATAGTTGTAATAGTGTAATAGTGTGTAATAGTGTGTAATAGTGTAATAGTGTAATAGTGTAATAGTGTGTAATAGTGTAATAGTGTGTAATAGTGTAATAATGTAATAGTGTGTAATAGTGTAATAGTGTGTAATAGTGTAATAGTGTAATAGTGTGTAATAGTGTAATAGTGTGTAATAGTGTAATAGTGTGTAATAGTGTGTAATAGTGTAATAGTGTAATAGTGTGTAATTGTGTGTAATAGTGTGTAATAGTTTAATATAGTGTAATAGTGTGTAATAGTGTAATAGTGTGTAATAGTGTAATAGTGTGTAATAGTGTAATAGTGTGTAATAGTGTAATAGTGTAATAGTGTGTAATAGTGTAATAGTGTAATAGTGTGTAATAGTGTGTAATAGTGTGTAATAATGTGTAATAGTGTGTAATAGTGTAATAGTGTGTAATAGTGTAATAGTGTGTAATAGTGTAATAGTGTAATAGTGTAATAGTGTGTAATAGTGTGTAATAGTGTGTAATAGTGTAATAGTGTAATAGTGTGTAATAGTGTAATAGTGTGTAATAGTGTAATAGTGTGTAATAGTGTAATAGTGTAATAGTGTGTAATAGTGTGTAATAGTGTAATAGTGTAATAGTGTAATAGTGTGTAATAGTGTAATAGTGTGTAATAATGTGTAATAACCTGGTCGGGGACTGACCTTTAGATTAATCTGTGTAGTTTAGTTATGGTACAGGGTACTACATGGTACCACTGGGTAGTTTACTACAGGGTAGTTTAGTTAGGGTACAGGGTACTACATTATACTACATGGTACTACATGGCACTACAGGGTTCTACATGGCTCTACGTGGCACTACAGGGTACCACAGGGCACTACAGGGTACTACATGACACTACAGGGTACTACAGGGTACTACAGGGTACTACATGGTACTACATGGCACTACATGGCACTACAGGGTACTATAGGGTACTACATGGCACTACGGGGTACTACATGGTACTACATGGCACTACAGGGTACTACATGTCTGCTCCTTTGCAGCACCACAAACATGGGAACTCTCTAACTCTTCCCCCCCCCCCTCTCCCCCCCCCCCCCCCCCTTCTCTCTGAGTGCCCGTCTCCTGGCGCTGACTAAGGTGATGGATGCCTCGGGGTCTTGGCCAAGATTGTAGTGACTGCTCTACATGCACCTCCGAGGCCTTGGATCTGTTATTCACCGCCGTCTGTCCGTGGTCCTGTCAACTGATTAACAGTATTAACAGACTGTTAACAGATTAACAGTCAATGCGGTTTCATTGCTGGGTTAAGTACTTCCATTTCTATTCACATAATACGCCTACTTCATATATCTACTCCTTTCACATATATGCCTACCACTTGTATCTATTGCTATGTCCGCCTACTACAATCTCATGAGCCGTCTAACGCCTGTCCCGTCTCCCTGTCTCCCTATGACTTGCTGTCCTGGAGTGTTGACCGGAGTGTTGGACGTCCCGTGACGAAGGCCGGGAGGTTGCGACCCCCTCTGCGTGCCCCCCTGTCTCCGGAGGTCTCGTAGTGGTGACCGGAGTGCCGGATGTCCCGCGATGATGTCGGGGAGTTCGTGACCCTCTCTGCGCCGCCCCTATCTCCCTGTCTCCGGCTGTCCCTGAGCAACGACCGGAGTGTTAAATGTCCCTTGACTAAGACGGGGAGGACGTGACCCTCTTTGCGCCGCCCCTGTGCCTCAAATAGATTGCTATCAGCTCTATCTTTAATCTTTCAAAATGTTCAGTTGCTATCGCTATTAGCTCTATCTTTAATTTTTCAAAATGTACAGTTGCTATTGCATGCACTCATCTGTGTTCCACTACACACATGAGTGCATGCTTACCAACTGTCCGTCTGCAACACTACTATCACCAACATCGAAGAAGGGAGATCCCCCCTTGAATGGCCCTTCTAAGGTTTCTCTCCTCCACACTGCCTGTGGAGCTTTTTTTCCCCTATTGTTAGGTTTTAGTGAGTTTTTCCTTACCTTCGCGTGGGGTATGTCTGGGAGTGCTTGCATTCTTTCATTTATTTGCATCCATCTAAAAATGTTTGCACCTTATGGTGTTCTTGTTCTGTTCTTGACTTATTGTTATGTTTTCTTCTTGACTTGTTTAAAGAAGATCTGTACGGCCCATGGGGACATTAACGTGTGTTGTTGGGCCCTATAAATCAATTTGATTTGATTTGATTAATAGTGTAATAGTGTGTAATAGTGTAATAGTGTAATAGTGTGTAATAGTGTTATAGTGTGTAATAGTGTAATAGTGTAATAGTGTGTAATAGTGTAATAGTGTAATAGTGTGTAATAGTGTAATAGTGTAATAGTGTGTAATAGTGTAATAGTGTAATAGTGTGTAATAGTGTGTAATAGTGTAATAGTGTACCGTTTGTCATAGAGACTCGCGAGAGACCCTCTCCCCCGTTGGCCGGCGGTGCACAGGCGTCACCCACACTTTCACAATTTCCCCTGCGCGGAATTGTCTAGTTAGGGCCCGCGTCCACTTGGCGCATATTTCTGACCGCACGCATCTGTTTTCAATGTATTCCAATGGGGAGGGAGCGCATGCGGCCGCATGCGGCCGCCTCTAGGAAGTGCGCTGCCGTCGGCTTCTTTTCTCAGCTTTTTTGTGCGGACGAAAGTTGAAACTTTCTCAACTTTCAGAGCGATGCGCTGGGCTCATTTTCAGACAACCAATCACAGCCATTCATCTACCACTCTGTTTGTAACCTGACACTGGAGCTGCCTGCCTGTCTGGCTGTCTCCCACAGACCATTGAGATTCGCGACAAAACTAATAATAATAACTACACGAATACACTACTAAAAAGCGAATAAAAAGCAAAGGGCGAACTGTGGTGTCAGGCAATAACTATATATATAATTAATATACAATAAAGTTATTCAAATATGCTATAATATGTGCAAAACCGCGGCATGGCTGTAGATTTCTTTCTGTCATCTACGATGCGCTGCTTGCCAGCTCTGCCGGCGCACTGCCAGCATGTTTCACGGAGAAATATGCGCTAGGTGGATGCGGGCCCTTAGTGTGGGTGACCTGGCGAAGCCAGGTTGCCACCCACACTATAGTTCTTGTCACTCTTTTTATTCTTCTTTATTCCACCGATTTTGCAAACACCACTCGTGCCAGAGCGTTCGCGCCCCATACACGTGAAAGGTACAGTATCAAAACGAGCGGCTTGCCTATGTCAACTCCGGTATTCGAACTCGTAAAGTTTCACCGCACCGTCTGGCTACGAATCGACTTTAAACGGTAAAATTTCGGTCCCATTGGAAATGCATTGCAATTTAGAGTGTAGCAGCTGAAATTATCTTTTTTCCCCTACCTTGGGTGAATTGCGAGTGTGATCTCAATTTTGGACGTAGAAATAAAACAAACACATCAAAACGATGACACGGCTGTCAGCCCGCTCACAAAAGAAAAATAAATGGAATTGGACATTTCTATCTCAACTGACGACCATTTGTTTGAAGGTTCTCCTCCCCATTGACCGCCATGCAATCGCACTCTAGAAATCACATTTTTCACACTATTTTTTAGCCTTCTGTTCCGATCGCCGAAGGAGTGCCACAATATTGCACGAATGCCACAATTATCGCACACAACCCTTCGCCTACTCGTTGTAGTGCTCTTGTGCGAGTCACAACGCTTCATCTCTTATAGTTTTCTTTTAATCAACGTGACAATGCAGTCATGTAAAGAAAATTCAGAATATGCAAGTCATTGTGCTCATGGCTGATTGGTTCAGGCTTAACAGCTGTGAGGCTCAGGGCTCATAGACCACTACACTTCCGCGTTACATTGAAATCGTGGAGGAGATTGCGGGGGGTGCATATGAATGAATGTGGACGAGAGCCGTGATGTAAGTGGTTGCCGATACGGCTGTGGGGGTGCTAGAGACATGATCGAATAGACGTTTATGCGCCTCGCTCTCCTGAACACGGCGTGACCCATAACTAATCGATCAGAACTAAATCGGCAGAGAAAAAGCCCATTTTAAAGCACCTATTCCGCATGGACATGCGCAGAGTGCCCATGGAGTCTGGACGACGCGAGATGACGCTCGAATGAATGTGGACTGTTCTATCAGAGGGGGGAGCTTCGGTGGCCAATGTCCTTTCAGCCGAACAGGATAATGAAAAAATTATCCCACTAAATGGCCAGACGCGTCTTATGGTGACATCTACAATTACCTCATTGAGTCTCCAGGTAGACTAATATTTATATTTAAGTGCAGCGGTCTGTAGCCACTTACATGACCATCGAAGCTCCCCCCTCTGATGGAACAGTCCACATTCATTCGAGCGTCATCTCGCGTCGTCCAGACTCCATGGGCACTCTGCGTATGTCCATGCGGAATACGTGCTTTAAAACTGGCTTTTTCTCTGCCGATTTAGTTCTGATCGATTAGTTATGGGTCACGCCGTGTTCAGGAGAGCGAGGCGCATAAACGTCTATTCGATCATGTCTCTAGCACCCCCACAGCCGTATCGGCAACCACTTACATCACGGCTCTCGTCCACATTCATTCATTTGACCCCCCCGCAATCTCCTCCTTGATTTCAGAATCCCGGAAGTGTTACGGTGGTCTATGGCTGAGCTGACCTGCCAATGACATCATCCACTTAACCCATCATTGCCCATCACTGTGTTGCAGTACTGAATTGCTGGACAGCGCCCTCTGTCTTGTGGGTTGTGTCATTGTACTCAGTAGGGATATCCTCTTTCATTTTTCATTGGTCCATGTTGACCACCTTTCATTGGTCGATGTTGACCACTCCCCCGATCCTTAGACCACACCCCCTTAGGCCACACCCCCTCAGTGTATCTCTTGAACCGTTTGTCGTAGAGACTTGCGGATTGTGCCATTGGTCGATGTTGACCGCCTTTCATTGGTCGATGTTGACCACTCCCCCTGTTGACCACCTTTCATTGGTCGATGTTGACCACTCCCCCGATCCTTAGACCACGCCCCCTTAGGCCACACCCCCTCAGTGTATCTCTTGAACCGTTTGTCGTAGAGACTTGCGGATTGTGCCATTGGTCGATGTTGACCACCTTTCATTGGTCGATGTTGACCACTCCCCCAATCCTTAGACCACGCCCCCTTAGGCCACACCCCCTCAGTGTATCTCTTGAACCGTTTGTCGTAGAGACTTGCGGATTGTGCCATTGTACTCAGTAGGGATATCCTCTTTCATTTTTCATTGGTCCATGTTGACCCCCTTTCATTGGTCGATGTTGACCACTCCCCCGATCCTTAGACCACGCCCCCTTAGGCCACACCCCCTCAGTGTATCTCTTGAACCGTTTGTCGTAGAGACTTGCGGATTGTGCCATTGGTCGATGTTGACCACCTTTCATTGGTCGATGTTGACCACTCCCCCGATCCTTAGACCACGCCCCCTTAGGCCACACCCCCTCACTGTATCTCTTGAACCGTTTGTCGTAGAGACTTGCGGATTGTGCCATTGTACTCAGTAGGGATATCCTCTTTCATTTTTCATTGGTCCATGTTGACCCCCTTTCATTGGTCGATGTTGACCACTCCCCCGATCCTTAGACCACGCCCCCTTAGGCCACACCCCCTCAGTGTATCTCTTGAACCGTTTGTCGTAGAGACTTGCGGATTGTGCCATTGGTCGATGTTGACCACCTTTCATTGGTCGATGTTGACCACTCCCCCGATCCTTAGACCACGCCCCCTTAGGCCACACCCCCTCAGTGTATCTCTTGAACCGTTTGTCGTAGAGACTTGCGGATTGTGCCATTGGTCGATGTTGACCACCTTTCATTGGTTGATGTTGACCACTCCCCCGATCCTTAGACCACGCCCCCTTAGGCCACACCCCCTTTCAAAAAATCTGAAAAATCCCAAAACTCGGAAAAATCCCAAAACTCGGAAAAATCTAAAATCCGAAAAAGTTCAAAAACTCGGAAAAATCCCAAAACCCGAAAACTCGGAAAAATCCAAAAACTCAGAAAATTTCGAAAACATCAAAAATCTGAAAAAGTTCAAAAACTCGGAAAAATCCGAAAACTCGGAAACATCAAAAATCCGAAAAAGTTCAAAAATTCGGAAAACCCGAAAACCCGGAAAAATGCAAAAACTCGGAAAATTTCGAAAACTCGGAAACATCAAAAATCCGAAAAAGTTCAAAAACTCGGAAAAGTCTGAAAAAAAATTAAAACTCGGAAAATTCCGATCTTAAAATGGTATATGTTGACCACTCCCCCGATCCTTAGGCCACGCCCCCTTTTTGTATCCTTTGAACCGTTTGTCATAGAGACTCGCAAGAGACCCTCTCCCCCGTTGGCCGGCGGTGCACAGGCGTCACCCACACTTTCACAATTTCCCCCGCGCGGAATTGTCTAGTTATTATTATTATTATTATTATTATTATTATTATTATTATTATTATTATTATTATTATTATTATTATTATTATTATTATTATTATTATTATTATTATTATTATTATTATTATTATTATTATTATTATTATTATTATTATTATTATTATTATTATTATTATTATTATTATTATTATTATTACTGTTATTGTCCTGTGATGTCTTGTTTATTAGTATTGTTATTGTATTGTATTGTCTTGTTTCATGTTGAAAAGGGAAAATAAAGAAAAACTGTAAAAAAAAAAAAAAAAAAAAGCGTAAGCATAACATATTTTTCTATTTACTATTATAATACAGTTAACCACTCTCTCCACCTATTCAAACAGAGCAAGAGCACAATACCATATACATCATCATCATTTATTTATTTATTCGTACATGGAATTACCACAGACCAACAGTACATATTAATATAATCCACCATATAATAATATATACTCTTAATAATAATAACTCTTTTCAGAAAAGAGTAAAGGAATGTGAATCACTACCCACTTTCAAAAACACTCTAAAAAAACACCTACGGGAGACTGCAATTCGAAACTGGCCCCTACAAATGTCCTAACCTAGTTGTACAGTAAATTACCAAGTATGGCTTTGTCAGTATTCCAATGTACAGTGTACAATGTGTGTGTCCCCCCTACCCAACCCCCCCCCCCCCACCTCCAATGTACATCCCATACCAACCCACCCAACCCCACCCTCCTCCAATGTACAGTTTCTACGTCAAATGTATATACAGTCTTTTTCTGGACACTTTTGTATCACAAACAGTACTGTATTTGCAAATCTGATATGTCATAAATGTATAGATGTAGCAGTACTGTCTATCTGTATGTCATGTATGTCTTATATGTTATGATGAATTGAAAATGGGGGACCCTGATGTAAACAAGACGAAAGTCTTTCTCTGGTCTGCATCCCCTTAACAATTGTAGTATAGTGTAGTATGTGTATTTGTGTAAAGTATTTTAAAATCTTTTACCCAACATTATAATATAATATATAATGCTGTATTGTATGTATCTGTGTGTATGAGAGAGGGATATGCACATGTGTTTGTGCATAATGTGGGGACGGGGGGGACGGGAGGGATTGTTTTTGTGTAGTTATCCTATATAGGTTTAAGAGGGGAGGTCACTTATAAGCCCTTGGGTTTTTTTTACCTTTCCTGCACATTTTAACTGTTCTTCTTTTTACTTATTTTATTCCAGAATGTATATTTGTAAGTGCGAATAACAATAAACAAATAAACAATTGTATGTATTGAGCTGTACTGTACTGTACCCATCCTGCAATCTGTTAATAAACTTTTCAATCAATCAATCAATCAATCAATCAATCAATCAATCAATCAATCAATCAATCAATCAATCAATCAATCAATCAAGCTAACATCCACGTGTTTATTTTTCTCACTGAC
This sequence comes from Notolepis coatsorum, assembly GCF_963971535.1. Taxonomy (NCBI): domain Eukaryota; kingdom Metazoa; phylum Chordata; class Actinopteri; order Aulopiformes; family Paralepididae; genus Notolepis; species Notolepis coatsorum. The sequence continues at coordinate 152,506,928 of NC_140169.1, read as the reverse complement.
TAACCTGCTGGTCCCTTGACTTTGGGCTTGGTGCAAGAAAACATTTGATAAATGTTCCCGGATTTAGCAGCATCTCCTGATGCAAGGGCCTTACTTTTGTTTGCTTTCTCCCTCTCTGATCCACCCTTTCTCTTTCTTCCACTGTCCATCTTGACATCAATGTTACTTTCGCTCTATCTCTCTCTCGAGTCCCCACTTCACTACCTGGCTCAGTGTAACCTCGTTCCCAGCTTTATCTCGTGAGAGTGCCATCTCTGCCATTCCATTCGCCGTCTCCGCTGTCAATCAGTTGTATGGCCTGGTCCCGCCTCCACCAATCACATGCGACAGCACGGCTCCATTTGTGTGTGTGTGAGAATGCTCCGCAAGAGGGGGAGAGTCAGACACTTCTCCAACTCTGTCGCAGACAGTGAAATCCTGGTTGTTCCCCCCACCCCACCCATCTATTATCTAACTATCGCACCGCCGCAACTAGAAACAATGGCGTCTAAGTTCAGTGGCCTGACTGTGGGCAAAAGATATTATAATAATAATAATAAAAAAAAAAAAAAAGATATATATATATATATATTTTTTTTTATCTGTCCAGGTCAGGCCACAGGGAGAACTCCCGGTGCTCCCGATGGCCAGTCCGGCCCTGCTTGCATGGATCCATGGGTGCATACCTTAGAATACAACATAGTCCCTCCCAACCCGGGCATAATATCATGATAAAATGAGACAGTACACTGTAAAAAAGATTTTAACTGTAAAAAAAAAACTGTAAATGTCTGGCAGCAATGGTTGCCAAATACTTACTGTCAAAATACAGTAAAATATGCTAATTAAAATGAAGTGGAAAAGCAATTAATTTACCGAAAACTTTGTTTATTTTAGGTGTTTTTACATATAATTCAATGTAATTTAACATTCAAGACAATTAAGCAATGGAATAATCCTGTAAAAGAAAATAAAGTAAATTTCTTATTAAATCAATTGACAGATTACAACCATTATTTAATGGTTAATATTTTTTTTTATCAAAAGTAATTTACTGTATTTTTATGGCATTTACACTTAAAGTAGAAAAACTAAAAGTAATCTGTAAAATAATACAGTGAATTTCCTGTGAAAAACTTAAATTCTTTACAGTGTAGAGGCACACAGTGACTCATGTCCCCTTCGATATGAGCGTGAAACCTTTTCAAGATCAAAATCAACCAGTACATCACGGCCTGCTGTGACTCAGCTGAGACGTCACACACCGTCTAGTGCCGCCGCCTGCTGACTAGAGGGCATCCTCTCGAAGGAAGGTCTCAGGTTCAATTCCCTGGAGTGTCTGACCTCGTCCGGTGGGCCTTGGTGGATACTGTGTCTCTATAGAGGTGAGAGTTACATGCATGTCTGAACGGCTGCAGGGAATCACGGTAAATAACACTGTACTGCATGTGATGTAAAACAGAATCCCAACAACAAATCCTAGAAATGTCCACATTTAACCCGTTCACTACTATACTACAGACGGTTAACCTTTCACTACCACACTACAGAAGGTTAACTTTTCACTACCACACTACAGAAGGTTATATATTCGTACTGGCATCGCGTCCCGCTCTTAAGCCATACCGAGATATACCTCATCTCATGTACCTAGTGTACTCCATCAACGAATAAAAATCAATACACCCATCACCTGCCAGGCCCCGCCCTAGTGGCGTACTATATAGTACTAGGCGTGGTCACCACTCACTCTTCCTCTATTTTCGTTTCCATCATAGCGGATGCATGACACCCTATGCAACTAGTTGATATGAAAAGTTTAGAGAAATTGCGTAATATTGAATGCTTACCGGAGGTTTGCTTACCCCTGGAATCTTCGGGCATGTTCCGACGACACGTCGGGTCTATTCTGATGTTCCTCATCTTGTGGCAGCAGATCGAGGGACAGCGTGCGAGGTTGGGCTATCGAGCCGGCTCGCACACAGGTAGGCCCTGTGTCATCAGGCATTGATGCTAGTGTTAGTAATGCTGGTTGTTTTGATACACAACCGAGTTGTGTGTCGGCGCCAGGGGCGGGATGGTTTGCTGAACGTTCCCCTGAAGTGGACGGTTTCCAAGCGATCCTGGAGCGTGCTGCTAACACTAATGCTAACGCTAATTGTTACAAAGGGTCAGATTAAACCGAATATATATATTTATTGCTTGAGATCCCATGTATAATATTTGTATATCGTCTGATATCCCTTGTATATTCTTTGTACATATACACGGAATATCCCTTTACCTAGGTACAAGCCAGACCATAATATTCGTTCTCCTATTGGACAGCGACCCCCCTAGGCGCCAACGGCCATACCCCCAATGTCTAGTTCAAAGCCACCGCCAAGGCTTGTCTCAACATGCCCAGGTTTGCGCAGTAATACGAGACAGAACTGAGGTTGGCACTAGATTATTCACCTTACGTAAAAATACGTTGCAGGTGGATACAGCAGTAGTCTTGTCTTATCCTAAAACGTTCGTTCAACGTATCGTTCGTTCCTTACTAGTAAAGCCTTCATCACGAGTCAACGACCAAGTGAAGTGAGCAACCTTGCGTCTAAATAGAGCATTTAGAACCGCGTGCGAATAGGATAGTAAAAGTGTCAGAGCTTAGTGAAATAACGTCAAGTTCGACCTAGTTAATGTGAAGTACCGTGCACAGGAGAATCTACACCGGTGAATGCAGAGCCTTTTCCGGCTGGATTATTATTGCTTTGGTACCGTGGCTGCTGGAGCAGAGAACCGTCTACCCCGCTGCTGTGTGGGATTTACCCGTGAGGAGCATCACTCGAGCCCGTCTCTAGGAAGAGGCTGGCTGGCTTTCATCCAGGCTGTCCCGCATACTTGGATTATAGTTGCTGCTTTTGTCTGCCGATCGAGGGGAGTATATGGACCGCCTCCCATAGCTGGAGCTTATTGATTCCTCGTTGATCCAGACTTTTGCATCCGAACATTCCTCTCCCCTGCTGGCTTACAACCGGAGGGAACCCCCCTAGTATCTCCAGCTGACCTACGAGTGTACCTTATATAATTCTTATGCTACAGGTGGTATTAATTATCCCCTTCGTAATATGCTCATGGACTTACGCTCTTGACCTATTCATGCACATTCTTCGCCTTACAAGCGCAACTCTAATTCTTAATAAATGTAAGATAATCTTGGTGCTCTTCTAATAAATATTATAAACAGTACTTTCCTTGTTAAGCCGTGTTATTGTGTGGGTGTTCATCTCATATACATGTGTACTGTATGGCCAGTAGTAATGTACATAACTCAGTAGTGGTTTAATGATACCATACTTATTCAATATAGTCAGGGAATTGTACCCCTCAGTTACAATTGGTCCTTCGAGCCAGATGGTAATTAGCGTAATATTAATATAATATTAATATTGACATGGCCAGCGGTGAACACTCCACAAACGGCTCTCCTAAGCTAGAGCGCCCGCAGCGCAGACGGCAGCCACCTCCTTACCTAGAGGACTACGCTGCCAGTCTACTACCTAGCTTTATACAGACGTTAAATGCGGAAAAAGCGGATAGTAAAAGTATGTCAAACCCTACCGACCAGGCGACCCTGCCAGTAGAGACCCTAGTGGGTTCTAACGTAACTGACCAAGCTCACGGGGGGGACCAGGAGGGACATGACATGACTTTACCCCCCGACAACGTCAACGGGACGGTCCCCGGAGAGCTCCAGGATAAAGAAAGCGCTCCAGGGACAGAACCCGACCCACTACCAGAAGAGAAGCGCGCCCAGGAGACGGACCTCGAGGCGCGCCCAGAGAACAGATCTCCAACGAGCACTGCCAGAAGCCGATCACCTCCGTCGGTGTCTTCCCCCAGCGAGGCGGACAAGATGCTGGCGCAGGCATTCATCGCCACCCTGGCAGCCTCCACCGAACGCGATCAACTTCAGGGTGAACGCGATCGACTCCAAGCGTAACAGACGAGCGAGCGCGAACAAGCTGCAGACCAACGAGAGCGCTTTCACGCGCAACTCCAAGCGCAAGCCCTCAGTGAGCACGAACACGCTGCAACCGAGCGAGAGCGCTTCCAGGCGCAACAAAGGAGTGAAGACGACCGCATAAGACTGGAGACCAGACGCCTTCAGACGGAAGAGAACATTGAAAGAGGCCGCACCGATGCGCAGCACGCCGCCGCCAATGCACAGCGCGACGCCGCCAATGCCCACCGCGAAGCACAGCGCGACGCCGCCCATGCCCAGCGCGAAGCAGAGCGCGACCGGCTGCAGGCGCAGATGGTAGAACAATTGATCGCCATGGCGACACCCCCTCTCTCCGCACGGAGCTCCCGGAGATCATCACGACAAGGGTCTAGGGCACATTCCCCTACCCGACCAAGCGACCCGGGACCCCGCCAACAGGAGGATCCTGTCCACGTCTCCGAACCCCCTCCCCGACCGGTCCATACAAGACCCAGCAACCGGGAAGAACCGGCCTACGTCGCCGAGAGACTGACTAGAAGACTCCAGGACCTAGCAGAGGAAGAGGAAGAGGAAAAGGAGGAATGTCAAGCCGACCAGCAGCAACGTACGCTGGACCAGGAGGCCCAGTACAGCCCCGACCAGCAGCAACGTACTCTGGACCAGGAGGCCCAGTACAGCCCCGACGTCAGCCCCGAGGCCCTGCGTTACAGACCCCCGACTCAACTCAAGGGCGAGTTTGACGCACCGCCAGCCCCGAGGAACAGCACCTGGGTACCCGGGCCTTGGTACCCACCAAGTACCAGCCCACGACGACACGTACGGGGAGACTCGCCCAGGAGGCCTCTCCCCCAACGCTCACCGATGTGCCAGCCATCCATGGCATCGTACCTTGGCACACCGACGTTCCCGGATTTTACACGCGAGGACAGAGCACAGTACACGGAGCTACGGATGTGCTTAGAGACTATGATGTCTGACGTCCCCGATGAGACGTACAAATATGCTATCCTCCTCAAGCACCTGAAGGTGCCCAGAGCGCACAATATAGCGCTGGCATATTCCAACTCAAGTACCCCATACACCGCGGCTCTAGTAGCCCTCGACCAGCGTTATGGACGCATATGGGACTACGTGATACAGGAAATAAGAGATATCGACCGCCTCCCCCCAGCCAGAGACAACAGAGCATTGGATGACCTCTCTATCAAGGTACAGTCCCTGGTAGGGATGCTGGGGTCCCAAAAGGAGAAAGGGATATACGAACTGTACGCTAACTCTAATGTAGAAAGGATATTAGAGAAGCTCCCTCCCGCCCGACAAGAGCGTTTTCGGCGGCAGAGAGACCACCGCGACCCCAACGGCCCAGAGGCATCCCTCCTAGACTTATCTGATTTCCTCGCCAGGGAGACGTTCGTGTGGAGTGGACCAAGCCCAAGAGATGGACCTCGGGGATCAAATGATAACCGCCGGTCGGTGACCGTTATGCACCAAGCCGAATCAGTACCGCAGCACAAGAACCACAACACCCCCTCGACGAAAGAGGAGTGGAAGATTGAATGCCAGTACTGTGAAGGGGAACATCGGCTGTATCAATGCGACAAGTTCAAGAAGCTGACCACGGACGAGGTGAGTCAGTGGATCAAAGACCACCGCCGCTGCTTCCGCTGCGCACGCAGCCATATGGCAGCTGAGTGCCGCTTGAAGAAGAAGTGCAGCAGGTGCGGCGGCGCCCACTTGGAGGTCCTGCATGACATCAACAGGCGTCCGCCAGGACAACAAAGTGGGCCCGTCACGGTAATGTACCAGGCCGCGGCGGTGGCACCAGTACCGAAGATCAACCAGACCGCCCCCTGGTGTCCCGACTGCTACAGCAGACACTGGGAGTCACGGTGCTACTCGGACGACCGCGAGTCGGCACCACCCCAGAAGATCCAAGGCAACCGGCCAACAGGAGTGCTCCATATAGACCAGCATAGCGGGACCCCCCGAGTGCTCATCAAAGTGGTCAGAGTGCTCCTGAGCTACGAGGACAAGGTCCTGGACACTTACGCCGTCCTAGACGATGGGTCTGAAAAGACTCTCCTCCTCGCTTCCGCCGCAGCCCAGTTGGGCCTGCGGGGTGCCAAAGGAACAATGACCATACGTACCATCAGAAGAGACCAGAAGACCATAAAGGGTAAAAATGTCTCCTTCAAGATAGCAGCGGTGGACCAGCCCGAGAAGCAGTATAGTATTACCAACGTCTTCACCAGCCACGACATAGGCCTGTCGCAGTACACCTACCCCATCCCACAGCTGATGGCGAAGTATGTGCACCTACGTCAACTACCTATACCGCTTATCGACGGCGCCACACCGACCCTGCTCATCGGCTCCGACCACGCGGACCTCATTCTCCCAATTGAGGCGGCCCACATCGGACCCAAAGGATGCCCAGTCGCGGTTCAGACCCGACTGGGGTGGACGCTCCAGGGCCCCCTCTACGGACTTGACAGTCAACCCACATCTACACGCTGCCTACACACAAAGGTGAGCGACACCGGCCACTCTCTCGTACAGCCCGTTGAGAGGCTATTGACACTAGGCGAGAGGCCTGTGAGAGAACCGTGGGCACAAGAGGGAGTTCCGAACTCCACCCCCCTCAGCTGCGCTCCAGACGTAGCTGACCTCGAACCCAGCACCCCAAGCGACTCCTTGATGGGGCGGCCGGAACCGGCCCCTCCTCAGACGGGGTACAGACCAAACAAGAGAAACAGACGGAGGAGGTGGAGGAACAGCCAAGCACAGATCAAAGCAGTCTCAGGCCCGCTTCCTCCTAACCCCCCTACCATCCCTTCCAGCCCGTCAGGCAACGGGGACAACTTAAAAGTGGACACAGTCGTCATGATCATAGACCAGTCACTACCCCGAGCTGCGTGGCCGGCCGGCCGCGTAAGCAAAGTGATCACTGGTGCCGACAGAAAGGTCAGAGCGGCAGAAGTGCTCATCCAGGGACGGACATACACCCGACCCGTGGCGAGGCTGATAGAGTTACCAAGGCTACCTGACTCTCTTAATGACGACCATGACCCACTGACTTTGTGAATTGCCCTACTCCTCACAACGGACATTGAGTAGTGGACAAGACGGTTAATCTGTCTCTGCTTATCTAATTAGGTGCGGACTAATTAGGAGGCGGCTGTTACAAAGGGTCAGATTAAACCGAATATATATATTTATTGCTTGAGATCCCATGTATAATATTTGTATATCGTCTGATATCCCTTGTATATTCTTTGTACATATACACGGAATATCCCTTTACCTAGGTACAAGCCAGACCATAATATTCGTTCTCCTATTGGACAGCGACCCCCCTAGGCGCCAACGGCCATACCCCCAATGTCTAGTTCAAAGCCACCGCCAAGGCTTGTCTCAACATGCCCAGGTTTGCGCAGTAATACGAGACAGAACTGAGGTTGGCACTAGATTATTCACCTTACGTATAAATACGTTGCAGGTGGATACAGCAGTAGTCTTGTCTTATCCTAAAACGTTCGTTCAATGTATCGTTCGTTCCTTACTAGTAAAGCCTTCATCACGAGTCAACGACCAAGTGAAGTGAGCAACCTTGCGTCTAAATAGAGCATTTAGAACCGCGTGCGAATAGGATAGTAAAAGTGTCAGAGCTTAGTGAAATAACGTCAAGTTCGACCTAGTTAATGTGAAGTACCGTGCACAGGAGAATCTACACCGGTGAATGCAGAGCCTTTTCCGGCTGGATTATTATTGCTTTGGTACCGTGGCTGCTGGAGCAGAGAACCGTCTACCCCGCTGCTGTGTGGGATTTACCCGTGAGGAGCATCACTCGAGCCCGTCTCTAGGAAGAGGCTGGCTGGCTTTCATCCAGGCTGTCCCGCATACTTGGATTATAGTTGCTGCTTTTGTCTGCCGATCGAGGGGAGTATATGGACCGCCTCCCGTAGCTGGAGCTTATTGATTCCTCGTTGATCCAGACTTTTGCATCCGAACATTCCTCTCCCCTGCTGGCTTACAACCGGAGGGAACCCCCCTAGTATCTCCAGCTGACCTACGAGTGTACCTTATATAATTCTTATGCTACAGGTGGTATTAATTATCCCCTTCGTAATATGCTCATGGACTTACGCTCTTGACCTATTCATGCACATTCTTCGCCTTACCAGCGCAACTCTAATTCTTAATAAATGTAAGATAATCTTGGTGCTCTTCTAATAAATATTATAAACAGTACTTTCCTTGTTAAGCCGTGTTATTGTGTGGGTGTTCATCTCATATACATGTGTACTGTATGGCCAGTAGTAATGTACATAACTCAGTAGTGGTTTAATGATACCATACTTACATACATATTCAATACAGTCAGGGAATTGTACCCCTCAGTTACACTAATGCTAACGCTAATGCTGAAATGCTGGGTCCCTGTTCTACTGTTCCCCGCTGTGGGATGTCACTAGGCATGACAATGCTGGCGTTTGTGATGTGCTCGAGTTGTCCCGAGAGACAACCGAGTTGTGTATTGGCGCAAGCGGCGGGATATCTGGGTAAACGTTGTTGTTTTCCCCGTTATCCTGGAGCGCGCGGCTAACGCTATGCTATATTGGGCTACTGTTTCTGTTCTGTCGCCCTGCTACGGGAATGCCTGTCTATACTACAGTCTTCCCTCCTCTCAACCATTCATGCTGACGGTCAATCGGTGTCTACTGGGGGAGTATTGCGGGGGGGCTTTGTTTACCTTCATGGGTAAATGGGCTGAGGTCTAGGGCTGGTGTGCTGTTGTGAATATTATGAATGAATGCGGGATTGGTTCTCTCTGGTCCGCATCCCCTTAACGTTGTGTGCATGGGCTTGCCCATTCTACAGTATATTGGTGGTGTTAGTTCATTTATTCATTAACCCCTTCATGGTGCACACCACAGTGGAGGTTGCTGGTTGCAACCATCACTGGTGCTCCGTGTTAGCATCAGTCCTTTGCTTTTGACATGTTGAAACAGTGCCCCGCCCGGCCGACGCCATGAGGTGGGTCGGCCCGGCGAGTGGCTGGTGGGCTGCTAAAGCCTGTACCGCCACGGTATGGAATTGGCAGCGATTAGTAACTGTGTTCGAATTGCTGTTTGTTCTATCAAAAAATTGTGTCTGGTGGCAGGGCCTTGAGGGCCAGCCGACGTCGACACATCGCGCAAGGTTGTTGACGTTATTAGCTTTGACCTAGCCGCAAGCTATAACCGCTCAGGGCTCCCCTCTCCGCAGAGGATCTTGGTCTTCCGCTGGAGCGCGGGCGGTATTTGTCCTAGGCCCCACACCGCCTCACACCGCGCAGCCAGAAGAAGAGAGAGCACGGCCTCATCAGCGGCGATGACGAGGCCCTCGACAGGCGGCCATGTTTTCCCCTGCCAGAGGTATCCTGGGCGTTGAATCGACAGGTGTCCACAAGGCCGACAGCCTTGGCGGCCGAGGGATCGGCCATGTTGGATGAGCTCGGCTTGGAATATACAAGCCGTCGCCGTCCTGCCGCGAGCAGCCCGCTCTCCGATCACTCCCTCCTCCAACACCAGCGGAAAAGGGGCTCTGATTGTTTCCTTTGGCTGCGGGCCGCGTGCCTTCGTTGAAGCGCGTGCGGCCCCACTTTTCGCTTCTCATGGGGACAGGGGCTGACACCCAGTTGATGGCTGAGCCTGGGTCTGTCCGTGAGAATGTTGTGCTGTCAAGCGGCTCCCACACCATAAGCTGTGTTTGGTTGAGCCTGGTGTTACGTCTGTCAACTATAAGTGTTGTCAGCAGGGGGGCTCGAAACCTTTTTGAGGCACACAGTGCGGGCTTCCCCGACCTCACCTTCGCCAGGCCAGGTATCATGTTGGTGCCTCCCACTCCTTAAAGATTGGCAGTGGTCTCGCAGGCGCGCGTGATTTGGGTGGTAGTAATATCACTGCAGGGCTACAGTGTGTAGGAACCCATGGGGGCCTCACACCTTGCATGTCCGGCTGCAGAACAACTCCTCAGCATGTTCTGGAGGGGTGTTCAGTGGGGGAGCTTTTGTCACCTGGAACTGATGTCAGCTTCCCCCGTATCAAACCGGCCCTTTCTGTCGGGGTCCCCCCTTGGGTGCGATTGCCTCGTGGGTAGTGTCAGGGTCAGATGTCCCGACACGGAACGCTCTGCTCGCACGGGTCCAGGGTTGGCTACGCACAGCGGGTGGGACCGGGCCGCCTATCTACAGTTCCTAGCGGACCTGCACCACATGGTGGCGGGTGCGTTGGGAGTGTCATCACATATGGCTACAGCAGTACCATATGTCGAGGTGGATGGAGAGAACGCTGAGGCGGGGACTTGTATTTAAACAACCCCACCCGTTTTCGGGTTTGGTACAGACCCTATTGTCAGGGTCACCAGCAGTGACAGCTCTGGTCAACGAGATCCAATCTCTGTGGACGAAGCAAGCCATCGTCATGGCGTTTTCCTCCCGGTGTTCTCTGGTGCCTGAGAAATTGGGAGGGGGGGTGTCGTACCCATGCTGGACCTGTCCCATGGGAAGGTTCAGCATTTTTTGGATCGTCTCCTACCTGTTGAACACTGTCAGGTGGGGGTCTGGTTCTCCTCCATAGACCTGTAGGATGCATATTCGCATCTCTGATCTTCCATCATAGGGCTTACCTATGCCTCCTTTGCAGGGTTAGCGTATGAGTACCAGAGGCTGCCGTTCGGTTTTTCTCTGGCTCCCCGCATCTTCACCAAGTGCGTGGAGGCCGCACTGGGGCCTCTGCGTCGTCAGGGGTTACGAAGTGTATTCTGCCCTGACGACGTTCTGGTCCTTGGCGGTCAAGGTGGATCGTCAGGTCTCGTGCCAGGCAGGTTCCTACCAGCCTGGGGTTTGCTGTAGACTGGAAGTAGAGTACTCCTCTTCCCAGTCAACGGTTGGAGTGCTATGGGCATCCCTCTTAGAGCGTGTTGTCGACACGCTCGGGAGGTTCCGTCCTAGGACGGTTACGGCGCTGTCCGTGATACGCCTGCTCGGTATGATAGCATCTGCTCATTCCGTGGTCCCTCTTGGCCTCCTCTTCACCCCAGGAGGGGGTTACGGAGGTGGGTTTTCCAGTATGGAAATAGACCCGGTGAGAGGCAAGTGGAAGCGGCTAAGGTTCCCGTGTCAGTACTGGGGTCGGAGACGCGTCGGGCCAAGGCAGTAGGGGGCAGCTGGCAAGCCATGCTGCCCGGTCTGCGCTACGTTCAATGTGTTGGTATTGAAAGCGGTCCTTCTGGACCTCAAACGGTGTTGATCAGGACGGACAATACAACGTCTGTGTCGTATATCGACAGACAGGGAGGAGTATGCTCCCCCCGTCTGCACCGGGCGGCGGGCGGCTGGCTATGGGCGTTCTCCATCTGCGCGGCCTGAGGGCTCTCCACATCCCCGGCAGCGTGAATGTGGGTACAGGTGTAATGTCGCGGGGCGGTCCTCACCCTGACGGGTGGGGATTACGTCCGGACATAGTCAGGCAGGTCTGGGACCGATGCCGTGCCGCCTGGGATTCTTTCCCCCATACATCTGTTAGGTCAGTTGTTGGCGCGGGTACGTTGAGGAGCACAGGTCCTTGATCCTGATTGCACCGGACCGGGGCGCAGCTGTGTGGTTCCCGGTCCTGATCCAGCTCTTGGTATCCCGTCATGGCCTGTTCCTTGGTCATCGCGGGCCCTCTCTCAAGCGCACGGGTCTCTGTGTTAGTTCCCTGTGCTGGGCCAGCTGCTGATGGGTTGGCTGGTGAGAGGGTGAGTCTGGAGAGGATGGATCCTTCTGTGGTTGGTACCATCCGGAGCGTGCATGCTCCCTCCACTATCGCGGGTTACGCGGGTAGGTGGCGTATTTTCCAAGAGTGGTGTAAGGCCACCCTCTTGTGAAGCGTTTCCTGCTTGGCGTTGACGCCTTAAGCCGGTGAAACGCTCTTTGGCTCCGAGCTGGGATCTTCAATTGGTCCTCGGTCGGTTGTCCTTGGCCCGGTTTGAGCGTCTTGAGCAAGCGCTGTTGGAACGGCTGTCGTTCAAGACTGCGTTCTTGCTGGCCATCACCTCCGCTAAACGCGTGGGTGTGCTTTGTGCTCTCTCGGTACGGCCAGAGTGCCTGTCTTTCGTTCCGATAGCGGTGCCACTCTGCGGCCTAATCCAGCCTTCGTGCCTAAAAATATCCGGAGTGCTTCCGCTCCAGGGATATTATGGTTCAGGCGTTTCATCCGCCTCCTCACGCTAGTGAGTTGGAGGCGGGCCTTCACCTGTCATGTCCGGTCCGGGCTTGGGGGTTTACCTCAGCCGTACTCAGGGCCTCAGGGCTACCGATCAGTTGTCTGTTACGGTGGCTCTCGTGTTCGTAAGGCACTGTCGAAACAGCGCCTATCCCATTGGTTGTGCGAGGGCATTGCCCTTTGCTTCACATTGGCCGGGTTGGCTCCCCCTGGGGGTGTCAGGGCGCACTCCACTCGTGGGGTGGCGGCCTCTGCCGCTCTCCTGGGTGGGGCCTCGGTGGAGGACATCTGTGCTGTGGCTTCATGGTCCTCACCGGGTCCCTTCGTAAGGTTTTACCTCATGGACATGACCGGGGGTTCTGTCTCCCAGGCGGTTCTGAGGTCTGTGGCCTCTCCTGCTTCCCGTCCTTTGGTAGGGTAGCAGGTGTGTGTGGGTGTGGGCCACAATGTGTTGTGTCACACGTGGTTCCGCCTGTGCTGTGTGTTCAAGAGGTTCTAGTTCCCTCTTGTTCGCACTCGGGTGGAGTGGACTGCCGCCCCCTCTTCGTTAGGAAGAATGGGGTGACGGGACTCCCCTCCCCCCTGATGTGGGCTTACGGGTCCTCAGGGGGTACATTTGTGGGGCCTCGCGTCCGCTCTACCCCATATCTCGGTATGGCTTAAGAGCGGGACCCGATGCCAGTACGAATATATAACGACTATATGAGTTATATGAAATTCAGTTATATGAGTACTGGCTAAGCGTCCCACTCTTAGCGTGCCCTGAGTTCCCTTGGGGAAACTTTTCTTTGGAAACGATTTTCCGAGGAAGAGTGAGTGGTGACCACGCCTAGTACTATATAGTACGCCACTAGGGCGGGGCCTGGCAGGTGATGGGTGTATTGATTTTTATTCGTTGATGGAGTACACTAGGTACATAAGATGAGGTATATCTCGGTATGGCTTAAGAGCGGGACGCTTAGCCAGTACTCGTTAACCTTTCACTACCACACTACAGAAGGTTAACCCTTTCACTAACACACTACAGAAGGTTAACCGTTCACTACCACAATACAGAAGTTTAACCCTTTCACTACCACACTACAGAAGGTTAACCTTTCACTACCACACTACAGACGGTTAATATAAGATAAGATATTCCTTCATTGATCCCCTTGGGGAAAATCAGGCGTCATAGCAGCATGGGGAGGGGGGAGGGGAGGTACAGGTATGGGCAGAGTAATAGTAGAAAGACAAATATAGGCAATTGACTTAGATCTGAATAAATATGAGAAAAAATATATCCAATTGTGTAAACAATATAATTAACTCTGAATATAAAAGTGTGAGGAAGAAATGAACAGTGTAAACAATATAATTCACTCTGAATACAAAAGTATGAGAAAAGATTTAACAGCGTAAACAATATAATGAACTCTGAATATAAAAATATGAGAAAAATAAACAGTGTAAACAAAGGTCTGCAATCGGTATGCCCGGTTATTTTATACGTTACAATAAATATAGGCAATAAAGAATTTTAATCTGAATATACAGAATACTATGAGTAAGAGTAAAGTGGTTCAGAGTCAGACACACTTGCACCTTGACCGTCTAGTGCCGCCGCCCGCTGACCAGAGGGCATCCTCTCGCAGGAAGGTCTCAGGTTCAATTCCCTGGGGTGTCTGACCTCGTCCGGTGGGCCTTGGTGGATACTGTGTCTCTATAGAGGTGAGAGTTACATGCATGTCTGAACGGCTGCAGGGAATCACGGTAAATAACACTGTACTGCATGTGATGTAAAACAGAATCCCAACAACAAATCCTAGGAATGTCCACATTTAACCCGTTCACTACCACACTACAGACGGTTAACCTTTCACTGCCACACTACAGAAGGTTAACCTTTCACTACCACACTACAGAAGGTTAACCTTTCACTACCACACTACAGAAGGTTAACCTTTCACTACCACACTACAGAAGGTTAACCTTTCACTGCCACACTACAGAAGGTTAACCTTTCACTACCACACTACAGAAGGTTAACCCTTTCACTACCACACTACAGAAGGTTAACCTTTCACTGGCACACTACAGAAGGTTAACCTTTCACTGCCACACTACAGAAGGTTAACCTTTCACTACCACACTACAGAAGGTTAACCTTTCACTACCACACTACAGAAGGTTAACCTTTCACTACCACACTACAGACGGTTCTGTTTCGTTAAGGCTTCGCTCAGCACCAGTAGCACTGTACTTCACTTCGTGTACATACACTGAATAAAAAAATTCCACCATGTACCTTTACATCCCCATATTCGGCTGACCACACCCCCTTCCGCTTACCTTCATAAGCAGGTGTGTGGTCACCTACTCGCCTCCTTCTTCACTTTCACCACAAGGAAGTGCCTCGGTAGATCCCCACTTGCCGAGGTTGTTAGCTGAAGAAAGTTGAGACGTGTTTATATTGTGCTTATTTTTTTCTTCTCTCATATATTCGATAGAAAAACCTAAGTCATAATGTCTACTCTGGAGGGTCGTGTTCGCAGCGCCACTCTCCACCAGCGATTCTCCATTTCCGCCTCCGTCGTACGTCCTGGAGCGGGGCTGTTGCCTCTCTCGTGGTTGACAGCCACGCCCGGTAGGCGTCCGATGGGTAGTTCGCCTCTCCATGGAGCTGGTGCACCGGTGCCGTCGCCTATGCGATGGCCTGGTTCTGGCTCTGCTTCCTCTGTTTCCGAGGAATCGTCCGCTGTTGGGCGGCCGGTTCCTTTGGTTCCAGGGGATTTGAGATGCAAACTTCTTGCGTCGGCTCGCTCCCGTCGCAAGATGGTGGCTTGCAGACACGAACGGCCAGGGTTTGGTGAGATGCTGGAGCCCAGTGAGGATGCGTCGGTCTCTACATGCCCGATGGAAACAGAGGATTACATGGTAGAGGCGGACGGGTTCTTATTTGAAGGCCCGGTGGAGACAGGTATCCCGCCTGGGATATCCAGGTAACACTGGAGGGGGGTGAGATGTCTCCTTGGGGCGCCTCGTTTGAAGACGTTGGAGAAGAACCTCTGACTTGTCGGCGGGATGCCCTGCTATCAGCCACATCGGAGTGTGGCTCCTTGACCAGTAGCAGCCTGCTGTATGTGAGGGATGCGGGCTCGGTGGAGGAAAGTCTGCAGGGGGAACTGCAGGCTTTGTTTCCCGAGCTCATGGCGGTGGCGGCAGTCGCAAACAGCGTGCCGCTGCCGCAGCCACTGCCTGTTCCTGTCCCTGATGATCTCATAGGTCATTTATGGCAGCGTCGCCCGGTGAGAGGGGTGGACGTTGTCTACCCATTTTTCCCCTCAATGGGGGCCTATGTTCGTCAGGGCCAGGTGGTGTCCCACATCATAGGCCTCACCCACGCCTACGTACAAGTTACGCGGGTGGCGAGTTTGGTCGTGCCACGGCTTGATAGGCCGATGGCCGCGCTACTCTGTCCGGAGGTGGTGTGGGAGCCGTTACGGAAGCCGGTTCCTCAAGGGAAATCGGCTAGGCGGTTGGCATACTGGAGCGACCAGTCATTTATCGCCGGAACACAATCTCTAGCTGCCGCGTCTAACGGGCGGCATGGAGCAGAGTGATGTACAACATGACAAGCTCTCCCAGGTGGCAGGAGCTGTCCTGCATCTGACTCAGCTGCAGGCCATAGCCGCTGGGAAAGTGCGCGCCCTGGCAACTCTGAACCAGCGCCACCTTTGGCTGGAGCAGGCGCGTGTGCCGGAGAAGAAGAGGCTTCCACTTCTGACGGCACCCCTCTCCGATGCTGGACTGTTCGGGAAGGCCCTACAGTTGATGACCTCAACCTGTAGAGAGATGCAGGAGGGACCATCGAGACCAGCCGCCGATTGCTTACCGTCCCTCCGGGGCTCCCCGGGGTGGCAAATCCCGAGCGGCTCGTGGCGGCAGGCGCCGCTAGACCCAGTGACTTTTTTCCCCTGTGGTCCCCTCTGTTTTTCCCTTCCCGGCCTTGCCATATGATTTGTTTGAAAAATAAAAAGTTCCCTCTAAAGGGGGACTGTATTTTTTGTTAACAAACTGTGTTTCTTCACCAAACATATGATGGGGTTGCAAAGTGTGAATCTTCACTAGTATGGGTTGATAGGAGGGTTACGTTCATGTTAAGAGCTTTAAGCAAGGTCTGCAGCCTACACTCGGTTGAAAAAGGGTTTTTTCTACCTCGGCCTGAGTCTCCACATAAGGTAGAGGTTACTTGTATGTTCTGTTGCTTGCACAAGTAATGTTGAGCTACAACACTGTTGTGTTGGTTGCAGTAATGCTCGTATGAACACGTACCACGGCTCAGCCGTTCTCGCTCTCTCTATCAGTGTTTTTTTATGTTCAACATGGATGCGGGTGTAGGATTCACACACACACGCGACTTGGTTTTGTTGTAAACCCTGTTCACAGTTGTCTGTGGTTAGCATGCATTGTATTAGCTTGCGCTATTCATTAGCATTGCTATTAAAGGTATCGTGTGCTAAAGTTGTTGCTGTGTGCAAGGAAAGGGCTTGTGAGGGGGTCCCTCTTCTGATTGGTCAGGGGGTTTATTCATCTCTTGTCAGTCCAGTCAGGGCCAAGCCGTTAGGCGACTTGGCAGGGAGGGGGGGGGGGGAAGGGTTCCCTAACTCTGCTCCTATTACACAGGCGTTGAGTATTGGGTTTCCCCCCGTCATAGCACACGTCACTACGCACGTTGCTATTGACGATGGCTTCCGTGAGTTAGACCCGTATGACGGTCTGTTGTTGTCAAAGTGTCGGGATAGAGCGTGGGTTCCACTACGCTCGATATATGTGTAACTTGAGTCGGTTGGTCACATGACTCAAGATTACCATGGCTTTTTCAATCTATGGCTCACATGGGAAGTCTCTCTGGGGAACTCCGTCTAATCCTCTGTGGTGGGGGTGACTGGATATAAAAATGTAAACAGTTTTTATCCTCAGCTGTGTCAAATGGGATTCATACAGTCGGTGCTTCTTTTCTTTTTTAATAAAAAGTGTGGAGTATAGGAAGCACCACACCCTTCTTGTCGTTCTCCCAGGCGCCTTGAGGATTCAATGAAGGGTCTAAATTAGCCTGTTCATTGATGTGGTTGTGTCCCGATGCATGCATGGTGCTAGCTCGGGGTGTTTCTGATGGGAATCATGCGGGTAGCTAGTATGCCTTGGTTGCTTGTGGTTAAAACAGCGTTTTTATGAAGCAACTGGGATGGAGGGTTTGTCCTCTTCCGAGAACCTGTTACTGGTTCTCGACGGGTTCTCGTTCATGTCTGGGGGATGTTAACGGAATAAGATCGGAACATAGGTAGAGGGGTCTCACGCCCTTGGGGTGGGCCACCGAGCACGGTTCACACCGGCCCGTCTGGGTGGCGCCCTCTTTTCATGTTTTTTGATCGACACGCATATCTGCCCCTTCTCACGGAGTAGGCAGGTCGGCGTGGTTAGGGCACGGGACTGGTTTTGGTCAAGCTGGTCCAGGTCAGTTAACCCGTTGTCCGCCGGGGATGCAGATCTGCTGTTCTGGTAACCTGAGGGACTTGGGCTTTTTTCGGGGGGAAAATGCCGGGTCGGCCCGGGGTGTCACAAGGTTAGGCGTTATGGAGACCCTTGTTGGGTACTCTTTTGTACCTGGCACTATCATAAGGGGCTGGTTCTCTTTTGTTCGCTCCTCTCTCACGCATGGTGAAGAGAGGGCTGTTGGGGTGGTCTTCTGGACCTCCTCTGGTAACCCTGTGTGCTTCCCGAGCCGCCGGGCCCGGTCCGAAGTAAAGTTTTGTTGATACCGTAGACCTGGGATAACCCTTTTTCTTGAGGGGTTATAGGAACAACCACCGCATATGGTACCATGGGGGTGGTTGATTCCCTGGTGTGTTGGAGCAGAGTCAACTCCCGGGTTACCCGGTTGAGTGTGCCCCTGCACGTTCATGACGTCTGCCAATCATGTCAGCCTTCTCTGCCTCAACCCCTCTGGGTGGTTTTTTTTTAATGGAGGCTTTGTCATGGTGATCAACAACGCTAGCATACGCCCCTTCCGCCGGGGGGGCTGTTTTCAGCTGACTCCTTTGGCGCCTGTCTCGTCCGCAGTGCTCCAGGCTCAGGTTACAGCCTGCTGCCTGGTTTCCCCGGTGCGCTGCCTGCTTCCGTTGGTTAACCTTTTGAGTGCTTACGGCCATGCTGACTGCCTGTGTTTCAGAGTCAGTGTACCAGGCGGTGTGCTATTGGGGGGAAAGGGCCCGCTCTTGGAGGGGCCCTATCCGAATACGCTGGCGATGTCGGGGGCGGTGTCACTAAGTGACCACCTGGTGGGGTCTTGATGCCTGGCGTCATTGACCTCTCCAGGCCCCCTTTTTCCAGGGGATCCAGTCCCTTCAGTGGGACTGGGTCTTCCTTCGCGCTCCGCTGCTACGGCCTTGCCACGGGGTTAGGGTTGCTCTTGACCCCGTGATTTTGGGGGCAGTAACGAGGTTGTTCCTTCCGTTCGTTCCCTGGTGGCATGCGGGTTGTGCGTGTGTGTAGTCGTGGGGTCAAGCCACGATCTGCTCACCCTGTGCGTTGAGTTGCTTGAGTTCCTCTTCGCCTGGTCAGATCCGTCTCCCTCCCGTAAGCCTCCAATAGGGAGGGTATACTCCATTAGGGAGGGTCGGTGGGTCTCGGTCCTCCCCGGTCTGATGGTTGTGGGGGGCCTCAGCGGGGTGTATTTGTCGGGCTAAGGCTCCCACTCAGCCCCCGTTGTGCTACTGGTGCTGAGCGAAGCCTTAACGAAACAGAGCGTAAGGTTATGTATATAACCAAGTTCTGTGAGTTATGGTGTGCTCAGCACCAGGACGCGTGTACCACTTCCGCAACGGATTTGATTTCCGGGGTTGCCCTGATTGGCCGTGACGGCCACGTGACACGCCACGGCCCCGCCCCGCGGCAGCCCCAGACGCGGCAACGCCGAGGCTGCTGTGTTTCACTGCCGCTTCCCCACTTCAACGCCGCAGCAGCAATTGTCGCACCACATCTTCTGAGTGCAGAGCTGTTTAATCACTTGCCCCACTGCCTTTCACATCGCGCCACGCATACATTGTTGTCATACAGAAGTACAGAATACTTTTATCCAAAATGCTTCTTACTGTTAGAGACTGTGCTGAGCAGCATTGTCGCGCCACATCTCCCGAGTGCAGAGCTGTTTAATCACTTTCCCCACCGAGTTACCATACGCTATACAATATACTATGCAATGTACTAATATACAATACGGCTCACTTTTCCCACTTCAATGACAGAGCCGCTGTTTAATAATATTGTTGTGTTGTGGAAAGCAGGATGCGTGAGTGTAGGATTTCAGTGTGTATCATTTAATCATTTAACATTTGAAAGGCATACATTGTTGTCATACAGAAGTACAGAATACTTTTATCCAAAATGCTTCTTACTGTTAGAGACTGTGCTGAGCAAGATTGTCGCGCCACATCTCCCGAGTGCAGAGCTGTTTAATCACTTTCCCCACTGAGTTACCATACGCTATACAATATACTATGCAATGTACTAATATACAATACGGCTCACTTTTCCCACTTCAATGACAGAGCCGCTGTTTAATAATATTGTCGCGTTGTGGAAAGCAGGATGCGTGAGCGTAGGATTTCAGTGTGTATCATTTAATCATTTAACATTTGAACACAGCGGCCTCTCTGGCGTTGCCGCGTCTGGGGCTGCCGCGGGGCGGGGCCGCGGCGTGTCACGTGGCCGTCACGGCCAATCAGGGCAACCCCGGAAATCAAATCCGTTGCGGAAGTGGTACACGCCACCAGGACGCCGCTGCTGCCCTTGATCTCGCCTTGTGGTGAAAGTTTGGGAAGGAGGCGAGTAGGTGACCACACATCTGCTTATGAAGGTAAGCGGAAGGGGGTGTGGTCAGACGAATATGGGGATGTAAAGGTACATGGTGGAATTTTTTTATTCAGTGTATGTACACGAAGTGAAGTACAGTGCTACTGGTGCTGAGCGCACCATAACTCACAGAATTTGGTTATATACATAACCTTACGTTAACCTTTCACTGCCACACTACAGAAGGTTAACCCTTTCACTACCACACTACAGACGGTTAACCTTTCACTGCCACACTACAGAAGGTTAACCTTTCACTGCCACACTACAGAAGGTTAACCTGAAGTCACCAACGGGGCTATTCTATTCTGAATAATCAGAATCTAATTTTCTAAGCTGCTCTGCGTTGTGTTCATTCCTTAAAAGCCCTATTGTACTTTAAAAACCAGGAAATGGTTTACAAGGCAATCAGCAAAAAGACGGCGGTTTGAAGAACGAGTCAGCGAGAGGATCTAATGTAAGAATCCGGTTTTAATGAGATCCCAAAGTCAATTACAAACAAAAGATTTGCACTAATGAAAGAACAATGCAATGATTTCTCCTGGTTGCACTCTCTATGCCGAGGGATCAGTAGAAATCAGACAAAAAATTCACTTTAAACTAAAAAGCATCTCGCTCGGCTCCGTCTCGTTGTTTTGATGGTGTCCGTCTCAATGCGTCGCCGTCCTCTTTCGTCCAGTAGGGGGAATGTGTAGATTGTGTTGCTCCGTGTTGTTTTGTGTTCTGTTTCTCTCTCTCGCTCTGAACAGCTTCCTTTAAAGACTAAACTCCTCCCCCTAGAATACGCCAGACTTTACGTCATGAAGGGCGGATCTTTCTATGAGCGAGAGAGCTTCCAATTGGAGAACCAGTGTTTGTGGGCGTTTTTAGCCTATCCACACTTTTGATTGACTGACTGTAGGTAACTGCCTTTTTGAGTAGGCATATAACGGAAGGTCCTTGTAAGGTATGTTTTTGCTGGAGGCAACGTCTTACTCAACTGTAATTTAACAGCTGCCGTTGGCAATTGGCAGTTGGGGGGAAGTGAATCACGATAAGGCTTAAGGGTCTGGTGTCACCCCATTGTTTCAACCAGCCACAAGTCTTCTGTAAATATCGGGGTTGGGTGTCACCGGCCATTCCTTTGTGTTGAGTTGATATGGTCAACAAGCCATTTCTATAGTCTTATTGTCAGTGAGTTTCGGCCTGTTGTTGTGTTCTATGTGTCACTATATTGTCACTATGTGCTAATCCAAACTTATCTCCCCTCCCCTCCGCCTCTGCAGGCAAAAGGTGGAGACCTTTGTGGACTAGAATGTATGTTGCAATGCGTTACCATGTTCACCAACGCTGCCTGGCGGACGACATCTCCTGTACATGTATACAATTTGCTTGGGAATCTACCACAAACCATTTCACTACCACACTACAGAAGGTTAACCTTTCACTACTTTCAAACTTTTTAGATGAAGGAATGGGTACAATAGGAGACACGCCTCCAGTTTTTCAAAAGTTTTTGACACGCCTCAGCTTCTGAGCTGAAGGCGTGTTTTTGCGGACCTCCCAAACTTTCAAACTTTAGACTGTTTTCTTTATACGTTTTTCTTTTTCTTTCTTTCTACCACAAGACGCGGCCACTGATGGGTCCATGGGACTTGGATAAGTCCTGTGGACCCAACTCTGGCCACTGACCACATGAGCGAACGGGTACATACGCACACAATACACGGCCACTGATGGATCCATGGGACTTGGTAAAGCACTATGGACCCAACTATGACCACTGATAAAAACGTAACTACACTAGCATTATAAGACCTAAACATTGCTACCTACCATACAAGTGCATTGGTTTAGTGCACTTCCGGTTGCCACTGAGCGGAAATGTTTGTGCGGACCTGTTCTCCCAAACTGGTAAGCAAATGACTGTTTTTACGTTATTTTCATTTTTACGTTACTATTATTATTATTATTTTTTTTTTTAAACATTGATCTTAACTGATCACTATGACTTTATTGCTTTTATCGTTATATATGCCTATAATTGTGTACAGCACTTTGAGCTACATGACATGTATGAAAGGTGCTTTATAAATACTTACTTACTTACTTACTTACTTACTTACTACCACACTACAGAAGGTTAACCTTTCACTACCACACTACAGACGGTTAACCCTTTCACTACCACACTACAGACGGTTAACCTTTCACTGCCACACTACAGACGGTTAACCTTTCACTGCCACACTACAGAAGGTTAACCCTTTCACTACCACACTACAGAAGGTTAACCTTTCACTGCCACACTACAGAAGGTTAACCTTTCACTACCACACTACAGAAGGTTAACGATAGCTTATGTATATAACCTAGTTATATGAGTACTGGCTGAGCGTCCCGCTCTTAAGCCCTATCGAGATACCCCTTATCTCATGTACATATTGTACTCCATCACGGAAAAAACACATACACCCACACCTGACCGGGTCCCGCCTCTATGGAGGCGCAGCCTATAAGACCGTAACCATGGTCACCAATACACCCTTCCTCGCCAAAATCCTGTTACAGTAAAAGATCCCTCAAAAGGGAACTCAGGGCCGCTTAAGAGCGGGACGCTCAGCCAGTACTCATATAACTAGGTTATATACATAACCTATCGTTATATATTCGTACTTGGCTTATCGCGTCCCGCTCTTAAGCCCTATCGAGATATGGGTTAGAGCGGACGCGAGGCCCGACAGATGTACCCCCTGAGGACCCGTAAGCCCACATCAAGGGGTTTGGGGAGCCCTGTCACCCCATCCTTCCTAATGAAGGGGGGGCGCAGTCAACTCCACCTGAGTGCGAGCAAGAGGGAACTAGAACCCCTTGAACACACAGCACAGGGGGAACCAAGTGTGACCTAACACACTGTGGCCCATACCCACACACTCCTGCTACCCTACCAAAGGACGGGAAGCAGGAAAGGCCACAGACCCCAGAACCGCCTGGGAGACAGAACCCCCGGTCATGTCCATGAGGTAAAACCTTACAAAGGGGCTCAGGGAGGACCAGGAAGCTGCAGCACAGATGTCCTCCACCGAGGCCCCACCCAGGAGAGCGGCAGAGGCAGCCACCCCACGAGTGGAGTGCGCCCTGATGCCCCCAGGGGGATCCTGCCCAGCCAATGTGTAGCAGAGGGCAATGCCCTCGCACAACCAATGGGACAGGCGCTGTTTCGACAGTGCCTTACCGGCACGAGAACCACCGTAACAGACAAAAAGCTGATCGGTAAACCTGAGGTCCTGAGTACGGCTGAGGTAAATTCCCAAAGCACGGACCGGACATGACAGGTGAAGGCCTGCATCTAACTCACTAGCGTGAGGAGGAGGACGAAACGCCTGAACCACAATATCCCGGGAGCGGAAGGAACTCCGGATATTCTTAGGCATGAAAGCAGGATTAGGTCGCAGAGTGGCACCGCAATCGGCCCGAAAAGACAGGCACTCTGGACATACCGAGAGAGCACAGAGCTCACCCACGTGTTTAGCGGAAGTGACAGCCAGCAGGAACGCGGTCTTGAAAGACAGCCGTTCCAACGGCGCCTGCTCGAGCGGCTCAAACGGGGCCAAGGACAACCGACGAGGACCAATTGAAGATCCCAAGTCGGAGCCAAGGAGCGTTGCACCGGCTTAACGCATCGAGCGCCAAGCAGGAAACGCTTCACAAGAGGGTGGCTGAACAAGACAGTCCCCTCAATTCCCTCATGATAGGAGGATATAGCCGCCGCATATACCCTCACCGTCGAAGCCGACAGTCTACCAAGAAGAGACTGGAGATAACTCAGGACAGCATCCAGGGGGCAGGAGACTGGGTCCCGGCCCCCCGCCATACACCACTCTTGGAACGCACGCCATCTGCCCGCGTAAAGCGCGACAGTGGAGGGAGCATGTGCATTCCGGATGGTATCAACCACCGAAGGGTCCATCCTCTCCAGACTCACCCTCCCACCAGCCACACCAACAGTTGTTGGCCCTTTAACATCGGGTACTGGAACAGTGACCCGTCGTGCTGTGAGAGGGCCGTCGCCGACCAAGGAATGACCCAAGGAGTTTCCTGGTCCCACGCACTGGAAGATTGGGCGTGTGCACCGCAGAAATTCCCCCGCCATAGAGTACGTCACTGTGCCCGTCTCTGTTGGTAAGACTTCCGTGAGTTGTTCAGGTCCATATGATGGATCTGTTTCAGGGAGTGGTCAGGGCTCCTCCTCATGAAGCTCCTACTCGGGCCTTCTGTGAGTTAGGACTCTCCTTCCCTGTGAGGGAGTATCCTCAGAGTTCAGAGCCTCCTCCTTAGATTGTCAAGGTGAGTAGAACTTCAAAAAGGAGTCCTGCTCTATTGTGTGTGTATTCGATTCAATTAGATTATTGAGTGTGTATTGGTTCAGTGCCTCCTCTTCGGAGAGCCCTAACCCTAATTTTACATAGCTCAATGTTGCAATATATTCTTTTCAATCTATACAGCTTGCGTGGGAAGTCTCTCTGGGGATTTCCGTCTCCTCCCTATGGGAGGGTGGTGGGATGTAAAAGTGTAAACAATTTTTACCCTCAGCTGCGTCACGAGGGATTCATGTCAGTCTGTGTTCTTTCTTTTTTGAATAAAAAGATGAAGGTACATGAAGCACGACGGCTCCGTGTCGTTCTCCCAGGCGACTTGGAGGAACAATGTTTGGTGTCTTGCTGGACTATCCATTGATGTGTTTGGGTCTCGACGCATACATAGTGCTGGCTCGGTGTGTTTCTGTTAAAGAATCACACAGGGGCTAAGTGCGCCTTGGTTGCTTGGTAAAACAGCGTTTTTATAGGGCAACTGGGATGGAGTTTTGTCTTTTCCGAGCGCCAGTTTACTAGGTTGTCTCGATGAATTCTCGTTCATATCTGGGGGATGTTAACGGAATAGATCAGAACATAGGTAGAGGGGTCTCACGCCCTTGGGGTGGGCCACTGAGCACGGTCTAAATGGGGACCGTCTGGGTGGCGCCCTCTGTTGGGTACATATTGTACTCTGCACTATCGTAATGGCTTACGGCCATGCCAACCTGTACACGCCCGACTCGTTCGATCTCGGACGCCAAGCAGGTTCGGTTCTGGTTAGTACTTGGTTGGGAGACCGCCTGGGAATACCAAGTGCGGTGTGCTTAGGGCTGGTTCTCCATTATTTTCGCTCCTCTCTCACGCGTGGCGAAGAGGGGGCTGTTGGGGTGGTCTTGGACCTCCTCTGGTAACCCTGTGCTTCCCGTGCCGCCGGGCCCGGTCCGAAGTAAAGTTTTGTTGATACCGTAGGCCTGGGATAACCCTTTTTTGAAAACTGAAACACTTGTACTGCGGTATAGCCAGTGTATGCCCGCAGGTGTGTTTTGGAGTTTTTTATTGAGGGGTTATAGGAACAACCACCGTCGGTACCAAGAGGGTGGTTGATTCCCTGGTGTGTTGGAGCAGTGTCAACTCCCAGGTTACCCGGTTGAGTGTGCCCCTGCACGTTCATGACGTCTGCCAATCATGTCAGCCTTCTCTGCCTCGACCCCTCTGGGTGGTTTTTTTTTAATGGAGGCTTCGTCATGGTGATCAACAACGCCAGCGTTCGCCCCTTCCGCCGGGAGGGCTGTTCCAGCTGACTCCTTTGGCGCCTGTCTCGTCCGCAGTGCTCTAGGTTCAGGTTACAGCCTGTTGCCTGGTTTCCCCGGTACGCTGCCTGCTTCCGTTGGTTAACCTTTTGAGTGCTTACGGCCATGCTGACTGCCTGTTCTGCAGGGTCAGTATACCAGGCGGTGTGCTATTGGGGGGAAAGGGCCCGCTCTTGGAGGGGCCTTATCCGAATACGCTGGCGATGTGGGGGGCGGTGTCACTCCGCTGCTACGGCCTTGCCACGGGGTTGGGTTTGCTCTTGACCCCGTGATTTTGGGGGCAGTAACGAGGTTGTTCCCTCGTTTGTTCCCGGGTGGCATGCAGGTTGTGCATGTGTGTAGTTGTGGGGTCAAGCCACGGTCTGCTCACCCTGTGCGTTGGGTTGCTTGAGTGCCTCTTCGCACGGTTGGATCCGTCGCCCTCTCGTGAACCTCCAATAGGGGGGGTATCCTCCATTAGGGAGGGTCGGGGGGGCTCGGCCCTCCCCGGTCTGATGGTTGTGGGGGGCCTCAGCGGGGTACATTGGTCGGGCTATGGCTCCCGCTCAGCCCCTGTTGCAGACAGGTGCTGAGCAAGCCATTAACGACATAGAACGAAGGGTTATGTATATAACCCAGTTCTATGAGTTAAATGGTGCGCTCAGCACCTGGACGCCGCTGCGGCCCTTGATCTCGCCTTGTGGTGAAAGTTTGGGAAGGAGGCAAGTAGGTGACCACACACCTGCTTATGAAGGTAAGCGGAAGGGGGTGTGGTCAGACGGATGTTGGGATGTAAAGATACATGGTGGAATTTTTTATTCAGTACTCGTGCACGAAGTGAAGTACAGTGCAGACAGGTGCTGAGCGCACCATTTAACTCATAGAACTGGGTTATATACATAACCCTTCGTTAACCTTTCACTACCACACTACAGAACGTTAACCTTTCACTACCACACTACAGACGGTTAACCCTTTCACTAACACACTACAGAAGGTTAACCTTTCACTACCACACTACAGAAGGTTAACCCTTTCACTAACACACTACAGACGGTTAACTTTTCACTACCACACTACAGAAGGTTAACGTACGGTTATATCTATAACCATAGTTATATGAGTATAGCAGACGCTCTGCGTCCTTCTGAAACACATCCTTACGCCAGTATAATACTGAATAAAATCTCCACATGCACCTTTATACACCCATTCACCTGGCCACACCCCCATCCGCTCCTCTACATAAGCAGGGGTGTGGCCATACTATCAGCTCCTTCCCAAGCTTTTCACCACCATGGCGAAGACCACGGGGTCCTCAGTGAGTCCGACGCAGAGCGTCCGCTATACTCATATAACTATGGTTATAGATATAACCGTACGTTATAGATTGTATAGCTACCGCTCTGTGTCCTTCTGGAACACAGGAGCTGAGCAGAGCGGAAGCTCGACAAATGTACCCGCTGAGGCCCCCCACAACCATCAGAACCGTTGAGGACCCGAGCCGCCGGAGCCCCTAGTGGAGGACGGGAGGGAATCGGATCCGACTGTGCGAAGAGGGGTTTAGCAACTCAAACGCACAGGGTGAGCAGACCGTGGGACTTACCTTCCCACAGAAGAACCCACGACTACACAAACGCGCAACCCACATGCCACTAGGGAACGAACGGGAAGAAATAAAACCCTTGTTACAACCCCTAACATCACGGGGTCAAGGGCAAAAACCCAACCCATGGCAAGGCCGTAGCAGCGGAGCGCGAAGGAGGACCCAGCCCCAGGAAGGGACTGGACCCCCTGGAAAAGGGGCCATGGTGAGGCCAACGACACCGCAGCATCAAGACCCCACCAGGCGGTCACTAGTGACACCACCCCCCACATCGCCAGCGTATTCGGACAGGGCCCATCCAGGAGCAGGCCCTTCCCCCCACAGCACGCCGCCCCGAAGCATTCAAGAGGCTACACCCACAGCGGGACCAGGCATCGCACCGGGGAGACAACCCTCAAAGAGGGCGATCCCTCAATCCAGGCAACAGGCCACTCGACCTGAGCCTGGAGCACTGCGGACTAGACAGGCGCCAAAGGGGTCTGCTGAAAACAGCACCCCGGCGGAAGGGGCGTATGTCGCAGCCTCCACAAAAAAAAACTACCCTCTAGAGGGGCCGAGGCAGAGAAGGCTGACATGATTGGCAGACGTCATGAAAAGGTGCGGGGGCACACTCACAGGCAGACGGGGCCAAGCCCGGCCTACCCAGAGAGTTGACTCCGCTACCAACACACCAGGAAACCAACCACCACTTTGGTTCTAACATGAGGCGGTGTTCCTATAACCCCCCAAGAAAAAACTCCAAAACACAACTGCGGGTATACACTGGCTATACAGCAGTACAAGTGTTTCAGTTTTCAAGAAGGGGTTAACCCAGGCCAACAGGTAGACGAAAACAAATTTGGACCTGGGCCTGGCAGACCGGGACGTACACAGGGATGCCAGAGGGGTTCTACAAGAACCACCTCGACAGCCCCCTCCCAGCCCCGCCAAGCAGGAGAAGAGAGGGGCGAAAAAGAATGGAGAAGGACCAGGCTCCTTTAGCACAGCGCAAGGTACAACACAATATGGACCAAGCAACAGTGAGGGATAACACGCAGTAACATAACCATGAACACCTCCATAACATCAAACCCTGCAACGCCCGGGCCGACCCGGCATTTTTCCCCTGAAAAAGCACAAGCCCCTCAGGGTACCAGAACAGCAGATCTGCGCCCCGGTGGACAACGGGTTAACTGACCTGGTCCGGCGCGACCAGAACCAGTCCCGTGCCCTAATCACGCCGCCATCCCCAGTCCCAGGAGGGGGGTAGGTATGCGTGTCGATCCAAAACATTATAGAGGGCGCCACCCAGACGGTCAGAACACAAAGCACCGCGCCCGGTGGCCCACCCCAAGGACGTGAGACCCCTCTACCAATGCTTCGATCTATTCTGTTAACATCCCCCAGAGATGAACGAGACAAGCCTAGTACACTGGCGCTCGGAAGAGACAAACTCCATCCCAGTTGCCCCATAAAAAACGCTGTTTCAATGATGAGCAACCAAGGCGCGCAAGCCCATGCATGGTTCCTATCAGAAGCACCCAGGGCCAGCACTACGTACACGTCGAGACCCAAAACATATCAATGGTAATTCTAACAAGAACCCAGATACCGTTCCTCCAAGCCGCCTGGGAGAACGACAAGAAGCCGCTTTTTTTACAGAAAAAAATACGGACATGGGTCCCATACGACGCGGCTGAGGGAAAACAACACCCCGTCAACCATGCTCCATAATAGAGGGGA
Organism: Notolepis coatsorum; assembly: GCF_963971535.1. Taxonomy (NCBI): domain Eukaryota; kingdom Metazoa; phylum Chordata; class Actinopteri; order Aulopiformes; family Paralepididae; genus Notolepis; species Notolepis coatsorum. The sequence continues at coordinate 152,477,868 of NC_140169.1, read as the reverse complement.
CGGGGAACCCCCAGAGAGAGACTTCCCACGTGAGCAACCAATTGAAAAGTTTATGTAACATTGAGCCACGTGACCAAAAGCTTAAGACACATATATACAGAGCGCAGCAGAACTCTTGAGTTCCCATGCACCGTAACACCAACTTGACAACAACAGAGGTCCACATATGGAGCCTGAAAAGAACTCACGGAAGTCGGCAACCAATAGAAACGTGCCCAGTGACGTACTCTATGGCGGGGGGAATCCCATGACTCAACCGACCATTACAGGCGAGGAGTCAGGGAACTCCCTACCCCCCCCCCCCCCTCTCCTGTGCCATGCTGACCAATCAGTGCGGCAGGGAACCTGAAGGATAGAAAGCCCAACCCCCTGACCAATCAGAAAAGAGGGAAGGAGGGGTTTATCAGTTCACCCCCTCATGACCCCACACCCCGGATATGATAGAAAACAAGCCATTAGCGGCGATACCTATGTAGCCAGCATGCTAATGGAGAAGCGTATATCCTATCAGGATAAGCTAACCCAACGCACGCTAGTCACAGACGACAACTCGTCTGCAAACAGGGTTTATAAACAAGGCCGAAGGCTTATGTGTGAACACGACACCCGTGTTTCATGTTTCGAGAAAAAACACAGAAGGTTGAGAGAGGGTCTATAAGACCTATGTACAAGCTATACACACGAGCACTTCTGTAGGCTAACACTCCAAAGTTGTGGACTCAATGCCATTGTTACCAATGTAACAGAACACACACAACCCCCTCAGACAACGGTAAAAATGTACCACTATAAGAAGAAACATATTTCTTCAGGATGAGGAAAGAAAAAGTCTTTCGACCGAGTGCTAGCCACAGGCCTTGCTAAGCACATATATATGTAGCGACCAGAAGGACTAAAAGTCCTGCTCTCCTAACAACCCCACAACTAGGCGAGAGTTCACACATTGTATCCCCAACATATACAGTGAATAAACACACAGTTTGTAACAAAAAATAGTCCCTCACTCAGGAGGGACCCTTTATTTAATGTGAAAATCATATGGTTGGGGCGGGGAAGGGAACAGGGGTAACAGGGGGAAAGTCACTTAGCGGAGCCTGCCGCGTGCAGCCGCGGCGTGCATCTGTGGCGTGCATCCGTGACAATCCCTACCGTCACCTCCGGGCGTGGGTCGGCTGGCTGCGGCGGACGAGGCAACCTCTTTCCTCCTGGCCTTCTTGGCCTTCGAACAGCACCAGCAGCGTCGGGGAGGGGAAAATGGGGCTGGAGCACAGCGCGCTCCTCCTCCATGTCCCTGCATGCAGCTGTCATTTGTTGCATGGCTGACCCGAACAGCCCAGCTTCGGAGAGGGGGGCCGTGAGCAGGGGAAGCCTCTTCTGCTCCAGCACCCTTGCTTGCTCCAGCCAAAGGTGGCGCTGGGACAGAGTGGCCAGGGCGCGGATCTTCCCGGCGGCGATTCCCTGCAGCTGTATCAGGTGCAGGATGGCTCCAGCCGCCTGGGCGTGTAGGACTTGATGGTGCTCGTCCAACACCGACCCGCCCGTCATCATCCCCGACATGAAGCGCGCCAGCTGCGCGATGTTTGACGTCGCAGCCAGGCTCTGCGTCACGGCGATGAATGACTGGTCACTCCAGTTGGCCAACTGCCTAGCCGATTTCCCTTGGGGAACCGGCTTCCGCAACGGCTCCCACACCACCTCGGGACAAAGGATAGACGCCATCGGGCTATCAAGCCGAGGCACCCCTTCTTTCAGTCCCTAGACCAAACCCGCATGACTTGCACGTAGGCGGAGGTAAGGCCAGCGATGCGGGAGATTACCTGTCCCTGACGCACGTAGGCCTCCATTTAGGGGAAAAATGGGCAGACAACGTCCATCTCCCTCACAGGACGACGTTGCCAGAGATGACCTATCAAGTCATCAGGGACAGGTGCAGGCAGTGGCTGCAGCAACGCCACGCCATTAGCGGCTGCGGCGGCCGCCATGAGCTCCGGGAACAAGGCACGTAATTCCTCATGCGTACCTCCCTCCGCGCAGCCCGCGTCCCTCACTCTGTGTGGCGCCACCATCCAACGAGGTTGATAGCAGGGCATCCTGTCTCCGAGTCGGAGGTTTTAACCCAACACCGGATGACGAGGGACCCCAAGGGGACATATCACACCCTGCCACACCCTGAGGGGGAGAGTGATACGTCTCCACCGGGGCGTCAAACAAGAGCGCTCCCGCTCCCTCCATAAAATCATCCGTATCCAACGGACAAGGAGACAGAGCAGGAGCACCCTCGTCTGGCTCCAGCAACTCCCCAAAGCCAGGCCGTTTGCCCCTGCAGCTCACCATCTTACGACGGGAGCGAGCAGAGGCGAAGAGCTTGCGTCTCAGATCCTCCGCCCCCAGAGGAGCCGTCGGCCTATCGGCCGACCGTCCACTGGCGGGAGAACCAGAGCTGGAACTAGGCCATCTCACAGGAGACGGCCTTGGCTCAACAGCCCCCCAGAGAGGCAGACTCTCCACAGCGCAGCCCCACGACGCACGGCGGAGGCGGCAATAGAGAATCGCTGGTGAAGGGTGATGTTGCCAACGCTCGAACCCTCCGATGAAGACATTATAGCTTAGCCTTTGAGAGAGAGAAAAATAAAGAAATTATGTCTAACAGCTCCAATCTTCAACACTTTACACTAAACTCGAGTGGTGTACACAGACACTCGCCGTGGTGAAAGTAAGGAAGGAGCTGATAGTATGGCCACACCCCTGCTTATGTAGAGGAGCGGATGGGGGTGTGGCCAGGTGAATGGGTGTATAAAGGTGCATGTGGAGATTTTTATTCAGTATTATACTGGTGTAAGGATGTGTTTCAGAAGGACGCAGAGCGGTAGCTATACGATCTATAACCTTTCACTACCACACTACAGAAGGTTAACCTTTCACTACCACACTACAGACCCTTTCACTACCACACTACAGAACAGGTTAACCTTTCACTATCACACTACAGAAGGTTAATCTTTCACTACCACACTACAGAAGGTTAACCTTTCACTACCACACTACAGAAGGTTAACCTTTCACTACCACACTACAGAAGGTTCTGTTTCGTATTCGCTCTCGCTCGGCATCGCTCTCTGCACTATCTCGCATATGTGCACGCGCACTGAATAAAGACCACAAATGTACCTTTAATCCCAATATTCGTCTGACCACACCCCTATCAGCTTACCCATATAAGCAGGGGTGGGGCCACCCACTCGCCTCCTTCTCGCTTTCACCACAAGGAAGAAGTGCCTCGGTAGATCCCCACACTTGACACCATGCTGGAAGAAAGGATTAGGAGCAGCTTTGGGAAACAAGGATACGTTGACATCATATCTTTATTTTCTCTCTCACTATTTTCGAGAAAATACGGCGATATTGTCTTCGTACTGGAGTGTCTGGAAGATGATGATCATTCTAAACATCCTCCACCGGTTTTCGTATTGGGAGTTCGTGCCGCTACATGCTTTTCCAACTGCAGTCCTTGCTGTGTGCTGGTTGCGGTAAAGGCACAGCTGGGCTGTAGGACGCGCCGCTGTTGTGAGACGCGGTGGGTTCCTGGTTCTGGTGAGTTATGTTTGCTGGCAGGCTTCACTTGTCTGTTAGTGCTATGGGGGCTACTTGACAATGTTTATGAAAACCGGCCCCAGGCTAGGGTCCTTTGTTCAGTCTCCTAGACGACAGAAGACCTTGGTCTGAGGCCATTTTAGTTTAACTAGTGGGCCGCGACCATTAACACTGGTGATCCCTGTGTGTTCTGGACGAGTGGATATCTCTCTGTCCCGTGTTAAGCCCCTTCTTTCATATCCAAATGAGAGTATTCCTTCACGAGGAGATATGTGCATGGATGTGCGATAGCGGCAGATCCATGTTCAAGTCAGCTACACAGGCCAGTTTGGTATTGTGCTGATTCCGTCGGGTGTTGGTAAAATCACCGTTGTAAAGCAGTGTTGACATCTTGTTTCTCTTTTCTCTTAAAAAGTGAGGAGAGGTTCAGAACGGCGGCCTGTCTGGGTGAGTGTTATGTCATTGTATACATGTTCAGGTGATAGCTGCTTAGCTTACGGTTAGCCAGTCAGCTGTTAGCTGCTGCGTTAGCCTGCTGGGATCGCTGCATGGCCTACTTAGGTTGGGCCTACTGTTAGCCAGTCAGCTGTTAGCTGCGGCGCTAGCATGTCGTGATCACTAGGTAACGTTAGCTTGCTGCTATAGGCCAAGGCCTGGCGCGGGGTAGCTTCAGCTCCTCGCGCGCCGCCGCGAGCTCGCTTCTGGTCACGTGCGCCGTTAGCTCGGCGTCTCTCGAGCAGGGGCAGTAGCGCCCGAACGGTTGGAGCGGCCGTTAGCTTAATGCTACTCTGTTGAACGTGCTTTGATTATAACATGTTTTACACTCTTGACTACGACGTCATCCTTGACAGGGGATGTTCGTCGACCCTGCCCTGAGCCTGGACGGGGATTGCGTCAACAAAGAGGACTGTAGCGACTGGTTGGAGCGACGACGCTGCCCAGTTCGAGCAACACAGGATCGGCTGTGTTGTCTACGGGGTCTTGAGTCTGCACTTCGCTGATCTACGTTCCGGGTAGGACAAGGTTTGACCAGACCTTATAACACGTCTTCTGGTTTTACTTTTCTAAATGTTTTGTGAATAACGATGTTTTCCCAAAACGTGTGTCGCTGCAATGCATTTAGGACACGACGCGAGTTATGTGTGAACTGTTTTTGTCACTGGCAGTTAGCTTCTCCGTGCAAATCGGGTTGTTGTTACAGATATGAAAATGATCTGGTTGTTGTGTGAGAAACATCATGGTGTTTATATGTACTGTGTACTCACAACTAAGGTAACTAACCTATGAAGCTATGCTTAGTGACAAGTGAGTAAAAGAATGTTCTTTTCTCAGCCTGTGATGACAATGAACAGTGTGTTCACATATTAACAGGTTTTCCTGTTTTAACTGGCCGTATTAAGGGTAAAATAAGAGGATTGTGTTTCCCCCCGGTTCCCTGGGGACTTTTTCATCCTCCTATCAGACATGTTGTGCACTAAATTGTGTCTTTTGTGTGGTAGGGATGCGATGTAACCCTTAGCTTGATTGCTGAGGTTGTGCTAAAACTGCTGGAGAAACTTTATTTTCCTAAAAGAAAAGATTGTTTGGTCGCTGTCGTGTGTGCTTAGCAAGGCCTGTGGCCGATACTAATCGAGAATTATGTATTCTCTCATTATGAAAAACGGCGTTCCTCTGTAGTGTGTTTTTGCCATTTTTTGTAGGTGATGATGGGTTGTGTGTGTCATGTGACCTACAACTGGGTTGGACTGGCCACAGAAGCACATGTGTATGTTGGACCGGGGCTCTTAGAGAGCCCTCTCTATTCTGTGTTTTTTCCTTAGTAAAAATCAGATAGCAGGTTGGCTCATGCGCTGTGTGGAGCTGTCAAACGCTTCATAGAGCTGACTATGACTGTGTCATATTCTCTTTTTGTCATTACATCGTATCATGGGTGTGGGGTCGTAAAGGGGTGAACTGGTAACCTTTCCTCTCCCCCTTGTTTCTGTCGGTCAGGGGTACACCCCGTGTCCTTCAAGGTTCCTGTCACGTTGCGGTTCGGCACGTTATGGGGGGGGGGCGGGGGAGTTTCCTGGTCCCACGGCCTGGTATATTGGGCGTGTGCACCGCAGAAATTCCCCCGCCATAGAGTACGTCACCGTGCGCGTCTCTGTTGGTAGGACTTCCGTGTGCTGTTCAGGTCCATGTGATGGATCTGTTTCGGGGGGGTGGTCAGGGCTCCTCCTCACCAAGCGCCTTTTCGGGCCTTCTGTGAGTTCGGACTCCTCCTTTCCATGTGAGGGAGCCTCCATCAGAGTACAGAGCCTTCCTCCTCAGATTGTCAAAGTGAGTGGACCCTCTAGAAGGTGTCCTATTCTATTGTATATGTATTCGATTCAATTCGATTATTGAGTGTGTATGGGTTCAGTGCCTCTTCCCCGGAGAGCCCTAAAACCAATTTTTTACATGGCTCAAGGTGCAATATATTCTTTTCAATCTGTACAGCTCGCGTGGGAAGTCTCTCTGGGGATCCCCGTCTCCTTAAAAAATGTGAAAATGTTTTACCCCCGGCTGTGTAGACTGGGATACATACTGTTGATGCTTCCTTCTTTTCTATTCAAAAAGTGTTGGAGTTAGGAAGTGTCACACCCCTCTTGTCGTTCCCCTGGGCGCCTTGGGGATTCAATGACAGGTCTAAATAGCCTGTTCATTGATGGGGGTGTGTCCCGACGCACGTATAGTGCTAGCTCGCTGTAAACAGGCGACTGAATGGCACGCCTTGGTTGCTTGTGGTTAAAACGGCGTTTTTATAAAGCAACTGAGATGGGGGTTTTTCCTCTTCCGACGACCAAATCCCACGACCTGGGTTGGTTTTCGACGGATTCTCGTTCATGTCTGGGGGATGATGACGGAATGAATCTGAACATATGTAGAGGGGTCTCACGCCCTTGGGGTGGGCCACCAGGCGCGGTTCGCCCGAACGTCTGGGTGGCGCCTTCTTTTCATGTTAAGATCGACACGCATATCTGCCCTTTCTCCTGGAGTAGGCATGTCGGCGTGGTTAGGGCACGGGACTGGTTCTGGTCACGCTGGTCCGGATCAGTTGAACCCGTTGTCCGCCGGGGATGCAGATCTGCTGTTCTGGTACCCTGAGGGACTTGGGCTTTTTTCAGGGGGAAAAATGCCAGGTCGGCGCTATGGAGACCCTGGTTGGGTACGTTTTTACTCAGCACTGTCGTAATGGCTTACGGCCATGCCATCCTGTACACGCTCGATCTCGTCGGATCTCGGCCGCTACACAGGTTGGTCCTGGTTAGTACTTGGTTGGGAGACCGCCTGGGAATACCATGTATGGTGTGCTTAGGGGCTGGTTCTCCATTCTTTTTCGCTCCTCTCTCACGCATGGCGAAGAGGGGCCTGTGGGGGTGGTTTTTTACCTCCTCTGGTGACCCTGTGCTTCCCGTACCGCCAGGCCCGGTCCGAAGTAATGTTTCGTCGACCCGTAGGCCTGGGTTAACCCTTTTTTGAAAACTGAAACACTTGTACTGCGGTATAGCCGGTGGTTGATTCCCTGGTGTGTTGGAGCAGTGTCAACTCCCGGGTTCACCGTTGAGGGTGCCCCTGCACGTTCATGACGTCTGCCAATCGTGTCAGCCTTCTCTGCCTCGACCCCTCTGGGTGGGGGTTTTTAAATGGAGGCTTGGTCATGCAACACCGCCAGCTTACGCTCCTTCCGCCGGGTCGGCTGTGTTCAGCTGTCCCCTCTGGCGCCTGTCTCGTCCGCAGTCTCCAGGCTAGGGTTAATAGCCTGTTGCCTGGTTTTTCCCCGGTGCGCTGCCTGCTTCCGTTGGTTAACCTTTTTTGTGTGCTTACGGCCATGCTGACTGCCTGTTGCAGGGTCAGTGTGCCAGGCGGTGTACTATTGGGGGGACGGGGCCCGCTCGGCTGAGGGGCCTTTGTCTGAATACGCTGGCGATGTGGGGGGCGGGGCACTACGTGCCCACCTGGTGGGGTCTTGATGCTGGCATCATGGACTTCTCCGGGCCCCCATTCCAGGGAGTCCAGTCCTTTTGGTGGGTCTGGGTCTTCCTTCGCGCTCCGCTGCTACGGCCTTGCCACGGGGTTGGGTTTGCCCTTGACCCCGTGATTCTGGGGGCAGTAACGAGGTTGTTCCTCCGTTCGTTCCCGGGTGGCATGCGGGTTGTGCGTGTGTGTAGTCGTGGGGTCAAGCCACGGTCTGCTCACCCTGTGCGTTGAGTTGCTTGAGTGCCTCTTCGCACGGTCGGGTCCGTCGCCCTCCCGTGAAGCCCCTAATACTAAGTTCTGTTAGTATAGCGACGCTCGGCATCCGACGCCGCTGCAGCCTTTGACCTCGCCTTGTGGCGAAAGCTTGGGAAGGAGGCGAGTGGGTGGCCCCACCCCTGCTTATATGGGTAAGCTGATAGGGGTGTGGTCAGACGAATATTGGGATTAAAGGTACATTTGTGGTCTTTATTCAGTGCGCGTGCACATATGCGAGATAGTGCAGAGAGCGATGCCGAGCGTCGCTATACTAACAGAACTTGGTTATAGTCATAACCTAACGTTAACCTTTCACTACCACACTACAGAAGGTTAACCTTTCACTACCACACTACAGACGGTTAATCTTTCACTACCACACTACAGACGGTTAATATAAGATAAGATAATCCTTCATTGATCCCTTTGGGGAAAATCAGGCGTCATAGCAGCGTGGGGGAGGGGGGAGGGGAGGTACAGGTATGGGCAGAGTAATAGTAGAAAGACAAATATAGGCAATAGAATTAGATCTGAATAAATATGAGAAAAAATATATACAATTGTGTAAACAATATAATTAACTCTGAATATAAAAGTGTGAGGAAAGATTTAACAGCGTAAACAATATAATGAACTCTGAATATAAAAATATGAGAAAAATAAACAGTGTAAACAAAGGTCTGCAATCTGTATGCCCGGTTATATTATACGTTACAATAAATATAGGCAATAAATAATTTTAATCTGAATATACAGTATACTATGAGTAAGAGTAAAGTGGTTCAGAGTCAGGCACACTTGCACCTTGTTTCACCCCTATGTGGTGTGATATATCAAATCAGTCGTTATAGTCTATACTGATGACACTGTGTTATATCCTCCAAGAAGAACACGAGAGGAAGATAGCTGTTATTGAGGAGGGTTATTTCAAAAGGCTGCTATAGATTAGATAAGTCACATGAACAACACTGTATCTACCTTCCCATGTCAGGTCTATTACTCTGAACTCTGAACTCTGTTGCCTATACTCAGTTTATACCTACCTACTGCGTTTCACTGTCTACAACCGCCCTACACTGTAATCATAATAATCATATAACTCTGTTTAATGCATGTACAATAGTGCTGTATATGCCGTATATATACATTTATATATTTATATTCACTGCATATATATATATCTGTCTGAATATACCTGCATATAATCCTTCTATATACCTAGTTATATAACTGCATATAACCCTGTATGCAGGGGTGTAAAAAGTACCCAGAAATTATACTTAAGTGAAAGTATGGGTACCGTCTCAAAATCTGACTCAAGTAAAAGTCAAAGTATCTAGCTAAAAACACACTTGAGTAAAAGTCAAAAAGTCCTACTTTTAAATGTACTTAAGTACTAAAAAGTAAAAGTACGTTTTTTTTAAAGGGATAGACCGTCTCAAACTCATTCCATCGTGGGCCAAGTTTTCATTTTAACTATACATTGCACCAGGTGAGTTAGAGGTGAGCCAATTAGTGAAATCATCAGCTGGTGTTTAGGCAAGGCTGGAATGAAACCAAGCATACACTCTGCCCACAATGGAATGTGTTCTGCAATAGACAATGCTGAAATGAAAGAACAGAGGACACTTTTTTTGCATAAAAATTATTTAATGCACTTCTCCATTGAAGGTAAACTAACATGGACGGCATTCACATCACAGCATGAATAATATCACAATATTAAAAACAAAATGGTGTATCCTGAATAATATCACAATATTAACCACAGCATACTGGATTATCCTGAATAATATCACAATATTAAAGGCAGAATACTGGAGTACCCTGAATAATATCACAATATTAAAGACAGAATACTGGAGTATCCTAAATAATATCACAATATTAAAGACAGAATATATGGAGTACCCTGAATAATATCACAATATTAACCACAGCATAATGCGGATCTGACTGTCTATTCTTCTAATAGCAGGTGTTTAATCAAAGATCCCCGCTTTCTAGTGTTGCACAAGGACCAATCAGCATGGGTATGGGCGGGTTCATTTTCCATTGATGGGGATTTGATTGGCTGTTTACCTGCGGTTGCAGGATTAATAATGTTAATTCGTTCGACCAGATAAACAATTAAAATATACTAATTAAAATGGTTGGACCTGTGAGATTTGTACTTTGTACTTTGTAGGTCTGCATTTTAAATGTAAGGAGTAAAAAGTATGTTTTTTTTCTCTGAAATGCAATGGAGTAAAAGTACAAAGTATACAAACCTAATAATACTTGAGTAAAGTACAAATCCCCCAAAACAGTACTTAAGTATTGTAACGAAGTACAATTACTCAAGTACTTTACACCCCTGCCTGTATGATAGTATGTACTGTACCTGCATATAATCCTGTTTACATATCTGTAGATACTATATCTATATCTATATCTGTACATATCCCTTACCTACTCCTACTAGTTACACTGCTGGCCAGTATGACTTACTACCATAGTGTCTTTATACCTGTATCACTGTACATATTAATACTACAACTCTGTACATACATCTGATTAGCACTATTACTCAGTAGTACTAATCTATATATTCTATACCCAGTTTAATATACAGTTTAATAGATTGCATATTTCTATTGCACTTTACTGTTACATTTGCACTCTGGTTGGATGCCAAACTTCTTTTCGTTGTACCGTACTACTTGTACTGTATGATGACAATACATTTGAATCTGATCTAATTTAATCTATTATTGTACTACCATGGTGCTGTTTTCATTTTGGGATAAAGCACATTTTGTCCCCAGCAGCTGTGCTTTTCAATTCCAACGCAGCGTCGACTCAAGTCGCCCTTAAACGATCCATAAATGTAATAAGTGGATTTAAAAAGCGGGGGTCGCCTTCATGTGGATCCTGTGTGAAATCTCTTCAAGATGCGCACAATTTGACAGAATTTGTTCTGTCTGAGTGAGTTCCCCCGCTCCCCGCTCCCCTGAACCCAATCTCTCTAACAATTAAGTCGGGGGTTTGAAGCCTGGAGACGTTAATGGGATTACAGAGGAGACCACTGCTGCTGCCCAGAATCTAACCATCGACCGTTAGAGAGGAGAGCAGAGCAGAGTTAATGAGCTCTCTCTCTCTCTCCCTCTCTCTCTGTCTCTCTGTCTCTCAATTCAATAACATTTTCAATTCAATTCAAAAAGCTTTATTGGCATGAAATTTCACAAATGTTGCCAAAGCACAATTATGACATAAACAGCAAACAACATTATACAATACAACAAGAATATCAACAGAACAAGATCAAAGAAATAAAGGAGATGGTGCGGTGAGTAAAACATGGTACATGTATATACCAGGGGCGGATTTAGGATTATAGGAGATCCGGGGCTTAGCCCAGATAGGTGCCCCCCCCCCATTTTTTTTTGTGGTGCATAAAGAGCATACCTTTGCTCCCCCAAGTTCAATAGTGGGAGAGCAGAGATGCTCCGAATGCTCTTATGGCCAGGTGTCTATGATTCACTGATACAAAGTAAAATAGTGCAGTGCAATAAAATAGTTAGTAAAATAGAATAAAATAATGCAATAGTGCATTGCAATAAAATAGTTATCATCGTATTTTTTCGGGAGGCCGGTAAGGAGTGCATTACAGTAGTCGAGTTGGCTTGAGATAAAGGCATGGATCTGGTTTTCAGCGTCCTTTTGATTTATAAATGGCCGTACTTTAGCTATGTTTCTAAGGTGGAAGAATTAAGTTTTTGTCAACTTGTTGATTGTGATTTAAAGCTTAGGTCTGAGTCTACCATGACACCAAGACTTAACTCACTCAAATACAGTTAGCAGCTGGATAGACCACAGATGGAAATTAGCTTCTGCTAAATCTGGTGCAAACATATTTTCATGTAACAATGATGAATTGTCAAAAAAAAAAAAAAAAAAAAAAAAATTAAAATAGATTCGGGGCTTTTCAGAAAACATTCGGGGCTTGAGCCCAAGTAGCCACCCCCTAGCCCCGCCCCTGGTATATACAGTATATATGTCCTACTGGTTGTCCCTTTTCTTGTGACATGAATTGACATATTTTGCAGCTAAAACTGCACATTCTTTCTGTTCCCCCAGGAGGAATGGCAATTTCTGCACTTTTTTTTTTTTTTTTTTTCACAGTTTCTTTATTTTCCCTTTTCAACATGAAACAAGACAATACAATAACAATACTAATAAACAAGACATCACAGGACAATAACAGTAATAATAATAATAATAATAATAATAATAATAATAATAATAATAATAATAATAATAATAATAATAATAATAATAATAATAATAATAATAATAATAATAATAATAATAATAATAATAATAATAATAATAATAATAATAATAATAATAATAATAATAATAATAATAATAATAATAATAATAATAATAATAATAATAATAATAATAATAATAATAATAATAATAATAATAATAATAATAATAATAATAATAATAATAATAATAATAATAATAATAATAACGACAATGACAAGACCATCAGTTAAATCAGAGTAATGAAAATAAAATAGTCATGTATAAATTAAATATATAAATTAATAAGAATATATTTATATATACATATACATACACACATACATATATATACATATATACATGCATATACCCACATGTATGTACCATAAGGCGAGATTACTTGAGCACCCGTCATCTCCAGTATCGACAACCAAGGTCCCTACCCCGTGAGGACCCCAAATCCGGCGCCCCAGCGAGCCAGAGCATCATGCCTCTTTAACACTCCGACTCACCAAGACCTCGAATCAGAGGCCCCCACCAGTCCGAGACCGCGTCTTGTTTGCTTTTCTCATATTTTTATATTCAGAGTTAATGATATTGTTTACACTGTTCATTTTTTCTCATACGTATTTTTAAATAAACAATAATAAATAATAACAACAATGACAACAACAACATCATTGTTATACAACAGACAGGCCTCTTACGCGTCTGTTGTACAACTTCTTCCACTAGGGAAACCCACCCCCAAAAAATACACAACCGGGGATAGACATCCCAAGACCCCCGGCCCCCACCCCTCCCCCAACCAAACAGCAAAACCACCAATCGACACGGCCAGCGACAGCATGCGGATATATTCACATACCGCCACTAGCCGTATCAATCAACAGCCCCTCTGCTCAATCGAGAAAACAGCGGAGACCAAAGGTCCCGGAACATCCACCCCCGGCCGCGCTCCTCCAAGGTCAATCTCTCCAATGGAAGAAGCTGGGATATCTGATCTTGAAACATCTCAAAAGTGGGCGAAGAGTCATTTTTCCAAAACAGGAGAATACATTTCTTGGCAAAGTATGTTATGACAATCAGCAGTCTATATTTTTTTGGATCCATCTGGATTTCTGGTAATTCATTAAGTAAATAGGCACATGGGGACAAGTCAAATTCCGTTTCTAATACAGATTTTGTAAATAAATGAATACAATTCCAGAATCGTTTTAGTTTATCACAGTGCCAAAACATGTGTAGAAATGTTCCTTCGTTAGTTTTACATCTAGGACAGTTTATTGTATTATCACTAGACATTTTATGCATTTTTATTGGAGTTAAATACAATTTATGGATAAATTTAAAATTTGCTTCTTTGATTTTGTTACTTGTAAATGGAAAGTGTATTCTATCACAAATATTTAGCCATGTATTTTCTGCAAATTTCATGGTTAGGTCTGTCTCCCAGATGCTCAACAAAGGCAAAAAAGATGAGTGACATTCTTTGGAGAAGATGTCATAAAATTCACTAATTTTACCTTTAATTGTGGTCGATGACATTAGTATTTCTTCTATTTCATGTAATTCTAGTCTTAGTTTATTTTCTCTTCTCAGTATGTGTATAATGTTTCTCATTTGTAAATATTTAAAGAAATCAGTATTTGGGATGGCATATTCTGTTCTTAAATCCATAAATGATTTTAACTGCATATTTGTATGAAACAGGTCTTTGAATTGACGTATCCCCAACTGAGCCGATTTGAGTATATTAATTGATCTTAGATGTTTATCTAGATCAGGATTGTGATAGATAGGAGAGTATATGGAGGTACAATTGGTGATACCCAGTTTTTTTTAGCAGTCCTTCCAAGCACATAGTGTGTTAAAAACAGTGAAGCAATTACCTATGTTTCTTATCTTTTTAAATTGTTTTATAAATATGAGAGAGTCCAATGGTAACGGGTCAACAAATTTAGCTTCTAACTGAAACCACTGTGAGTCCCGTCTTCCCAACGACCATGACAGTACATTTCTTAATTGGGCTGACCAAAAATAATGTTGGAGGTTGGGGAGAATTTCTGCACTTCTGTCATACTTTGGAATTCTGGGAAAATTATTTCAATTTTTGGAAAGAATTCCTCCCTAATATTTCTGTAATTTTCACATTGTGTTAGGAAGTGTAGTCAGGAAGTGTCTCTCTCTCTCTGTCTCTCTCTGTCTCTGTCTATCTCTCTCTGTCTTTCTGTCTCTCTCTCTCTCTCTCTCTCTCTCTCTCTCTCTCTCTCTCTCTCTCTCTCTCTCTCTCTCAGTGCATGCTGGGAATGAGATTGGAGAGATTGGAGGTTGGAGGTTTGGAGGTATAGTGATTTTTTTTCTATCTTTATCTATCTATTTTGTTAATTTGTTTATGTGATATTGTATTATAGTGTAGTGTTGGTTTGCTGTGTGTTTTGGTGTGTATAGGGTTAAGTGGGAGTGTTTTGTTTGTTTGGCAGTCGGCCAGGCTGTGTTGCTGGCTGACGTGAAACGCCAATATGGATTTTTCCAAAATTGGTAGAAAGCATGGCATTAAGATATCTGTTCCTAATGTGTCAGTAGAGAACTGCAGTTTGGCAGTTGGAAATATTGTCGGACATAGAAGCATTAAATCAGCTGCGAGAATGAACTGAGGAGTGGTGATTTTTCTTGATTCATTGGACAAGGTGCAGACACTGGTTCAATCAGGGATCAGTGTGGATGGGGCTTTTCTCCACACCAGGCAGAAATGTCTTTATTTCCAACATTCCGCCGTTCATCAGTGACGAACTATTGATAAGTCAACTATCACGACATGGGAGGATAATTTCCCCTATAAGAAAAATGTCGTCGGGATGTAAATCTCCGCTTTTAAAGCATGTTGTCTCACACAGGCGACAGCTTTTAATTATTCTAAACAACAGCGGAGAAGAGCTTGAGTTGGTTTTTAAGATAAAAGTTGATGAGTTTGATTATGTGGTTTTTGTGAGTTCTGGCAATTCGGGAAAGCGGAGAAGAGGGACATATTTCCAGAGACTGTGCGGGGAGAGGGGCAAGGCGACCTCCGCCTCAGCCCCAGGAGGAGCGCGGGGCTGGGCTCAGCACAGGTGTGGAGGAGGGAGGAGTATGGCAGCGCAGAGCTGAGAGCAGTGTGTGTCCCTCTGCAGACTGCCAGCAGTGCAGCCGATAGTATCCCTCTGCAGACTGCCAGCAGTGCAGCTGATAGTGTCCAGTTGCAGGGCCGCGGAGCAGGTGCAGCAGGTACAGAGCAGAGCCTTGGTACAGAGGAGGGAGGAGTGAAGTACGCTGCCCCCCCCCCTCAACCAGTGGCGACAGGGGAGAACAGTGGTGGTTTGGTCCTTCCATTACCGCGTCGGAGAAAGAGAAAACCGAATGTGGTGGATAATGAGAACAGCCAGACAGTGGGAAATGGGCCAACAAGTGACAGTGGACTGGTAGGGGAAAAACTGAATGTGGTGGTTAATGAAAACAGCCAGACAGTTGAAAATGGGTCAACAAGTGACAGTGGACTAGAGGGGGGGAAACCAAATGTGGTGGATAATGACAACAGCCAGACAGTGGAGAAAGTGACAACAATTGACAGTGACATAGTGGAGGAAGAGTTGAATGTGATGAATAATGTAAATAGTAAGACATTGGATGACAACAGTGGTGGGGGGGGGGGGGGGATATACCTGAGTCAGTTGAAAGGGAGGGAAGTGACAATAGTGGCTCTCAGGCTGGACAAGGAGAGGAAAGTGTTGTCAAAGGGAGTCAGGAGGAGGTGGAGCAGGATGAAGAAAGAGAGTATTTGTCCAGTATGGAGGAGGGTGAGGAGGATGTTGAAACGAGTAGTGAAGAAGATGAGTTTCTCACTGATTCACAAGTGCCTGAATCACAACAGAAGAAACGGTATACAGTCAAAGAGATTCAAAAATTCTTGCAACAATCAAAGAACATGAAGAAAGTAGAAATTAGAGATTATTTTGAAGATGAGGAGATGTTTATTAATTCAGCAAAACTTCAAATGAAAACAAGGAATAAGGGGGGGGGGGTACACTTTCCAGGAGGTTTTTAGGTTGAAGAAAATTGTACTGAAGCACAATAAAACACACAATGAAGGGAAACCAGAATCCATGTAGTTTAGGACGTTTCCAGTGTGTTTTTTTCTGTTGTACACTCCTTTTAGAGATCATGAGTAATATAAAGGTTTCCACACTCAATATAAATGGAGCCAGAGATATGAGGAAGAGAGCAAGCCTGTTTGAACTCTGTAAATTGAAGAGATGTGATGTAATGATGATTCAAGAAACGCACAGTGACCCTTTAAATGAAATTGACTGGAGGAGAGAATGGGATGGGGAAGTTGTTTTAAGCCACTTAAGCAACAGTAGTGGAGGTGTGGCTGTCCTTTTCTCCAGGAATTGTATGCCAAAATCGTTCGTTGTGGAAGAGAGTATTGTGGGTAGGTTGTTGGTAGTTAAAGCCAAATATGAGCTTTTTAATATTGTTTTTGTAAATGTTTATGCTCCAAATGTAGGATTTACCAGGGTTCAGTTTTTAAGTGAAATTGGAGTTGTTTTAGGTCAGTGTGAGCCTGAAGACTTTTTATTTTTGGGAGGGGATTTTAATTGTACGGAGAATGATCAGATGGATAGGAATCACAGTGAACCACATCCTGCTTCAAAACAAGCTATGAAGCAGCTTGTGAACAATAATGATTTAATTGATGTATGGAGGGGAATCCATGATAAACAAAGACAATACACTTGGACTCATTGTAGAGAGAGTCGTTTTTCTATGGCCAGATTAGATAGGTTTTATTGTTTTAAACATCATTTTAGTACTGTGAAGGAGTGCAGGATAATACCTGTAGGTTTTTCTGATCACTCAATGGTATCATGCAATGTTTTTACACAAGTCTGCATACTGGCATTTTAACACAGCTTTACTTTTAGATGTGAATTTTAAGGAAACGTTTGTATTTTTTTGGACGATTTTTAGAACCAGGAAAGGGGATTTTGCATCCTTGAAACAGTGGTGGGATTGTGGGAAAGTGGAGATTCGACAGCTTTGTCAACAGTACGCTCTCAGTGTTTCTTGTGACATCACCAAATCTATGAGAGATCTGGAGATTGAGCTAGTGGAGCTGCAGGCTTCTGCGGAGTCCACAGGAAATCGAGGGTATAATGAAGACCTCAAATTCAAAAAAGCTGTACTGGCAGACTTGTTGGGCACTAGAACACAGGGGGCGCTGGTCCGGTCACGTTTTCAGAATGTTGCGCTGATGGATTCACCATCAAAGTTTTTTTTCAATCTGGAAAAAAGGAATGGACAGAGCAGGTTCATCCATGCTCTCCGTTCGGATAAAGGGCAGGTTCTAACTGAAACGAGAGTTATCCGGCGGAGGGCTGTTGATTTTTATGCTCACTTGTTTAAAAGTGAATATGAGGAGGATGAACCGGCGTTTGAATCTTTCTGCAGTGGTCTACCTATTGTTTCAAAGGAGAGCAATAAGGAGTTGGAGGACCCTTTGACCGCAGAGGAGGTGGACGTGGCACTGCAGAGCATGCAGGGGGGGAAGGCTCCTGGGATAGATGGGCTCCCACCAGAGTTCTATAGAGCTTTCTGGAATTAACTGAAGGAGGATGTGTTGGAGGTTTTTAATGAGAGTTTTGAGGACTCTTTGCTGCCTCAGAGTTGCAGGAGAGCAGTTCTGGCTGTTGCCCAAAAAAGGAGACCTCCAAGAAATAAAGAACTGGAGACCAGTGTCGCTTTTATGTTGCGAATATAAGCTGCTGTCTAAAGTACTAGCCAACAGACTGAAAAAGGTGATGGACCAGGTCATCCACAGGAGGTGCCTGGCAGGTCCATTGTTGACAATGTGTCATTAATTCGAGATCTTTTGGAAGTCTCTGGTTCAGCGGGTTTTGATGCGGGTCTGGTTTCTTTGGACCAGGAAAAGGCCTTTGATCGGGTTGAGCACCAGTACCTATGGAAAGTGTTAGAAAGGTTTGGCCTCAGCCCTGGATTCATTGCCAAGATTAAGGTGATGTATAAAGACATTGAGAGCGTGCTGAAAATTAATGGTGTTTTGAGTGAACCTTTTAAAGCAACTCGGGGTATAAGACAGGGTTGTTCTATGTCTGGTATGCTGTATGCTTTTTCCATTGAACCTATGTTGCACAATGTGCGTTCTAACATAAATGGCCTGTTTTTACCTGATTTTAATACACATTTTATTTTATCTGCATATGCTGATGATATTGTTGTGATCATAAAAAATCAGCAAGATGTGACAGTTTTGGGCAACATTGTTGAAAATTTTGGAAAGATGTCAGCTGCGAAAGTGAACTGGGCAAAGAGTGAGGCTGTAGCAGTTGGGAGGTGGGCGACAGGTCTTCCTCAGTTGCCAGGAGGTTTATGCTGGAAGAGGGGGGATTAAAGTACCTTGGGGTTTATTTAGGTGATGATCAGATGGTACAGAAGAACTGGGAAGGAGTGGTAGAAAAAGTAGAGGGGAAGTTGAACAAGTGGAGGTGGCTGTTACCCCAAATGTCTTACAGAGGGAGGGCTCTGATCATTAATAACTTGGTTGCATCAACTCTCTGGCACAAACTAAAATGTCTGGAGCCCCCTGCTGGATTACTAGGAAAAGCGCAGTCTGTGATGGTTCGGTTTTTCTGGGACAATTTGCATTGGGTGCCACAGAGTGTACTTTATCTGCCGAAGGAGGAGGGGGGTCAAGGTTTAGTGCACCTGGAGAGTAGAAAGGCAGCTTTTAGATTGCAGCATATCCAGCGGTTTTTAATAGGAGGTGACAATGTTGTCTGGAAACATGTAATGAGTTCCATTTTAAAGAGAGTGGGAGGGGTGGGGTTGGATGCATCTCTTTTTTTAACTAACTGTAATTTTGAAAATTGTTGTGGAATGCCTCCTTTTTATCAGAGTCTTTTTAGAGCATGGTTTTTATTTAAATGGAACAGACTGGAGCTGGAAACATCACTGTTCTGGCTGCTAGAAGAACCTTTGATTTATGGGGCCCGGCTAGACATTCAAGACAATAGTAGGCCTGGGATTGTCCAGCGTTTGTGCTCAGTGGGGGCAGTAAAACTGAGGCATATAGTAGATGTAGCTCGGCCAGGACTTCACAACACGGTGGCAGTGGCTTCTCTACTGGGTCTGAGGTCATCCCGTCATACCAGAGACATTTTAAATGCATGGACTGGAAAATTGAGCACCGAGGAACAAGGCATGTTACGAGAATACTCCAGTGGAACAGAAAGTCCAGACGAAGGGGATCCGTTCCCTGAGTTGGGTATTGAAATTGATCAAACAGGACTGACGGGACCCATGTTGGGTTTTTCATATGTTTTACCTACGAACTTGTATATGTTAAATGGGAAACATTTGTATAAGTATTGTGTCAAAGCGTTGCATAAATTTCAATTGAGTGGAAGAACAGACACTGTGTGGAGAGAGAGACTGAGGGTCCAAGATACATGTGCACCAGTGTGGAGAGTGCTGTATAAGCCACCGCTGAATAAAAGGACAGGTGACCTTCAGTGGAGGATTTTGAAAGGAGCAGTAGCAGTTAATTGTTTTGTTGCTAAATTAAACCCCACTGTAACAATTTGTTGTCCTTTTTGTCAGGAGCCAGAAACAATTTTTCATTGTTTTTTAGAGTGCAAAAGACTTGAAGGTCTGTTAGAAAATTTGAATAATGTGTTTTTGAAATGTGGTGAGAGTTGGAGTGAGATAGCTTTTGTGTTTGGGGCTGGTTACAAAAAAAAACAATGTAATGAAGTGGCAAATGTTGAATTTTGTTGTGGGTCAAGCCAAAATGGCCATCTATAAAACCAGGAAAATGCAAATGGGGAATGGCTTAGGTGGTGAGCTGATGCAAATGTTTAAAGCATTGGTAAGAGCCAGGGTCAGAGTGGATTTTAGGTTTTATTCCTTAATGAATAATATTGATGAGTTTGTGTTTCGGTGGAGTTTCAAGGAAGTTATTTGCTGTGTTGTAGAGGGGCAGCTGTTTTTTAGCACTGTTTTTATGTGAAATCTCATGTTTTTTTTTTTAGTGATAAGAACACATGTATGATGTAAGATACAATGTGTATGTATGTAACTGTACTGAGACACACCTTGTAGTGATTTTATGTAAATAAATGTTTTTCTAAAATCAAAAAAAGAAAAAAACTCTCTCTCTCTCTCTCTCTCTCTCTCTCTCTCTCTCTCTCTCTCTCTCTCTCTCTCTCTCTCTCTCTCTCTCTCTCTCTCTCTCTCTCTCTCTCTCTCTCTCTCTGTCTCTCTCTCTGTCTCTCTCTGTCTCTGTCTATCTCTCTCTGTCTCTCTGTCAATTCAATTCAAATGGCTTTATTGGCATGACGTACTTCTACATGTTGCCAAAGCAATATTAAACATAAACATGGATTACAAACAGATATAAGTACATACAAAATATCATCGTAAAATAAAACATCAAATATTACGGTGTAAACATGTCAGGTGACTGTCACTCACTGTCCCTCAGTTTGTGGCAAGCAGCAACATATGCTGCTGCTAGCTCACAGCTTGTTGAGTCCTCCCCTAGTAGGACTGGTAGTTTTTCTGTATCTGGTAGTGCGAGAAAGCCTTTTGTTATTAATTCAATTTTTTTTAAATGCGTTTCTCTAATATATTTATATTTTTCACATTTGGTGAGGAAGTGCAACTCAGTTTCAGGCTCACTGAGGGTGCAATGACAGCACAGCCTTTGCTCTGCAGGAAGCCAGGTTTTCCTGTGCCTCCCCTTTTCAACAGCGAGGCTGTGCTCACTCAGTCTGTCTATCAGTCAGTCTATCTCTCTGTGTCTCTTTCTCTGTCTGTCTGTCTGTCTCTCTCTCTGCTCTCTCTCTCTCTGTCTCTGTCTATCTCTCTGTTGGTCTCTCTCGGTCTCTCTCTCTCTCCCTCTCTCTGCTCCCTCTCTCCCTCTCTCTCTGTCTCTCTCCTCTCTCTTCTCTCTTGCATGCTCTCTCTCATTCTCTCTCTCTTTCTGTCTCTCTCTCTGTCTCTCTCTCTCCCCCTCTCTCTCTGCTCTCTCTCTGTCTCTCTCTCTCTTGCATGCTCTCTCTCATTCTCTCTCTCTTTCTGTCTCTCTCTCTCCCTCTCTCTCTCTCTGTCTCTATCTCTGTCTCTCCCTCTCTCTCTCGTTCTGTCTCTCTCTCTCTCCCTCTCTCTCTCTCTCCCTCTCTCTCTGCTCTCTCCCTCTCTCTGATCTCTCTCTATCTCTCTCCTCTCTTGCATGCTCTCTCTCATTCTCTCTCTCTTTCTGTCTCTCTCTCTCCCTCTATCTCTCTCTGTCTCTCTCTGTCTCTCCCTCTCTCTCTGTCTCTCTATCTCTCTCTCTGTCGCTCTCTCTCTCTCATCGTACATGAAGGGGAGCGTGACTTCTGTGTTACCACGACGACGCCAGGGACCGTGAGGTCACCACTTTTTATTGCCCGTATGAAAGCCTGTCTCACGCCCCCCCCTGGCTCATAGAGGAGACTGTGTTATCGAGGTCAATTGGGAGTCCGTAAAAGCCTGTTTGGCCCACAACATCGACGACACATAAACCTCCCTGTTCTGCTGGAGGAGCGCTTGTTGACACATTTGTAGGGGGATCCAGGCCTGGCTGTGGAGAGAAAAGTCACGACTTTCAGGTCAGGTCTTCAGAGTTCCATCTAATAATAATAATAATAATAATAATAGATTCATTTTATATAGCGCCTTACATAAAGTATCTCAAAGCACTTTACATACATAATTATCTTGTCTTATGGACAAACACAGTACACAGTACAAACACAGACTTTCACAATGACAACACGGTGGGGATACTACAGCAGAGAAAAAGAGACAGCTTAGAGACAAAACAGAAGGAAATTTTAAATAAATAATAATACTAAAATATAGGTGTGTACAGATGTGAAAAAGTAAGTGATGCAGGGGTTGGGGGCTCAGGAGTGAGGGTATGCAAGGTTGAACAGGTGGGTTTTGAGGTGGGACTTAAATGTTTCTATGGATGGGGCTTCTTTGACGTGTGATGGGAGTTGATTCCAGAGTCGGGGAGCAGAGGAGTGTACTGGTTGCACTGTCTCTCTTTTACTCATAGTATATATTCAGATTAAAATATTCTTTATTACCTATATTTATTGATAACTACATAAAATAAATATGTAGATGTATTGTGAGGGTGGATTGGCCCATTACCTAGCTAAAATACTCAATTTATATAGCAGCTTTTATCCAAAGTGCTTTACAATTTTTGTTCCTCACATTCACCCATTCACACGGGTATAATCACGTTAGGGGTTAAGTGTCTTGCTCAAGGACACTTTGACGCGCTGCCCGGGAGGAGCGGGAATCGAACCGGGAACCTTCAGACCGCTCTACCTCCTGAGCCACTGTCGCCACGTAAAAAAATTTAGGCAACAGAGTTCAGAGTAATAGACCTGACATGGGAAGGTAGACACAGTGTTGTTCATGTGACTTATCTAATCTATAGCAGCCTTTTGAAAGAACCATCATCAATAACAGCTATCTTCCTCTCGTGTTCTTCTTGGGGGATATAACAGTGTCATCAGTATAGACTATGACGACTGATTTGATATATCACACCACATAGGGGTGAAACAAGGTGCAAGTGTGTCTGACTCTGAACCACCAAAACCTGCACGGACTACAGCATATGACGTATATCATGAGGGTTAGGGTACCTTGTGTATACTGTATACCTTTACTCTTACTCATAGTATATATTCAGATTCTAATTCTTTATTGCCTATATTTATTGTAGCGATGTTCGATATTGGCTTTTTTACCGATACCGCTATACCGATATTGTCCAACTCTTAATTTCCGATACCGATATCAACCAATATCAACCGATACCGATATAATGCCATGATTATAGGCCAGATCTGAAATTGTTCTATGACACACCCCACTCAGAGCCACTATTGGTCCACATGGCTTTGTTTACAATTTGATTGATAGGAGGCTTTTAATCACACTCGGGCACAGTGGTGGGGGCTACACTTTGGTTTATATCAGGGGTGGGCAAATATTTTTCCCGGGGGGCCGAATGAGCAACTGAAAATATGTTGGAGGGCCGGGCCAAAATTCCAAACTCAATTATGCATAATATACATTTTTATTTCTATATAAAAAGCAGTAAATGGCATTGTTTTGACCCCTGGTAAGAGTGTATGTTATTATTTGGCAATTAAAAGGTGAGGTTAGCTTTCAAAAATATCATTTATTCAAATAGAATTTATTTCCAAAATGATAAACAAAATGTGAAACATTAATAACAAAGGGCATGTATGAAAAAGTGCTATACAAATAAAGTTATTATTTTGAGTTTCATATACTATTGAAACAAGGATTTTCTTAGCTTTCTAAAGACATCACATCATCTTATAGCCAAAATAAACAAGACATGAAAAGTGTCCCAGTAGCCTTTTTTACTCTACATGCCTATATTAAACATTTAATGTTTTCAGAGTTGTGCAAAAAAAAGATGAACTGTCCCATTTCACTTGTTATATTTCCACATTTTAGTGTTCTTCAGCTCTTTTTTTTTTTTCATTCAGTGTGATAAATCCAGTCTCTGTTGAGCTTTAACAAGTCCATCAAAGTCAGGTTGCATGTCTGAGGTGGAGATGCGAAGCACAGCTGCCAGATGTTCATCAGTGAGAGAGGATCTGTACCTGGACTTGGTAAACGTCATGACTGAGAATGTGTGTTCACATATACGTGGATCCAAAGAGAACCAACATCTTCTGAGAATGTCTCCTCATGTTTGGAAAGTTCTCCTCCTTGAGAGCAGAGTAGAACTCTAGCAGTGATGCTGACTTAAAGTGCTCTTTCAGTAGTGAATCAGACTGCAGGTCAATGAGTTCAAGCTGAACATCAGTGGGTGCACTATCAACACTGCAGGTAAAGGGAGAGGAAACCAGCTGCATTTCATCCTCAACCTTTTTGAAATCTTGAAAACGCCTTGAAAATTCATCATGCAGTGCTCCCAACATGGATGAGTACCTGTGCCGGTGATCAGCTGATGGTTTGACTTCTTTCAGGGTTTTCATGTGTTTGAGATTGTTGCTGCCTAGTTGCCTTGAAATTAATTGCAACTTTGTCATGAAGGCTTTCACATGGCTTTCACATGGCTATGCATGTCATGAGCAAAAATGCCCTTGCCCTGCAGTTGTGTGTTCAGTAGGGATGGGTACCGTTCACATTTGAACCGATACGGTACCGGTACCTGTGAATCGATACCGGTACCCAACGGTACCTTTTTTCTGTACTTTAGTCTCTAAAAATGTAATCTACCTACCTCAGTTGTGAAAAAAAAATCAAAACTTCAAATAACCACACTTTCGACCGTTTTCGGCTTGCCCCGACTGCTTTGTTGTTGAATCAAGTCAAATCCTAGGTAAGCGTATATTGTGCGTGTGAACGTTGACATGACATTTTTTTTTCTTTTTTTTTATTATCATGTAATCTTTCGCGGGCCGGTCAGAATCATCCCGCGGGCCGTATCCGGCCCGCGGGCCGTACAATGCCCAGGTCTGGTTTATATTTAGATTGCAGAATGGACCTTTAAGAAATCCAAAAGCAAGTGTTAAAGGCACCATCCATGATTGCAGTTGGGTGTCCTCTGAAAGTCCTCCCACTTCTGGCTTTGATTTTAGTTCATTGGATTGAAGATTTTCAATTGGAAATGTATTGTCTGAGCCTATAATACTTATTTATTTATTTTACATTTGTAATGTTTTCAACAAACAATCAACAAATTATTTTCATTATGATCGACTAAGAAAATTCTGAATAGCCACACAACAGCAGGTTAACCCTGCGGTAACCGTCGGTAGTGTGATAGTAAAGGGTTAACCTTCTGTAGTGTGGCAGTGAAAGGGTTAATTGGGTAGTTTGTTACATAACCATACATTTATGTGAACTGCCCCCCCCCCCCCCCAGGTTTTATAGGGATAACGTGCTTCGTTAAGCTAAGATTTATAAGCTCATAATGATTTGTGTTAAAATAATAACATATTTCGAACAAACTTCTAGAAACCGTTTTGAAGTCCCAGCTGTGTGCAGTAAGCAAAGATTAACTCTAAGCTCTAATGAATGAGTGAGGAATGATGGACACATCTCAACGGGGAGCGGAGCCGGAAGCTGATCAAGTACATTTGGAAAAAGAAATTAAAAATAGCAATTATTATTAGAAAGAAATCCGTATGGAGTATACCCTCTGAGGGGACATCTGAGTCATTGTATTCTTAAGCACCACAATTATAGTCAGACGGTCTGACTATAATTGTGTTGCTTAAGATAAAATGTTATTCTGTTTGTTGAGAGAACTTTCTATATTCTTTCATTATTATAATATATTCTTTCATTTAATTTACTGTAAATCGTTTTTTATTAATAATTGATTTGATTATTATAATTTTTTTTTAATCTTTATTTCGAACATGTAAATGAATACAAACAAAATAAATAACTAAACAAAATCAAAACATAACTCAAACTAAATAAATAACTAAACAAAAGCAAAACATAACTCAATTTACATGTTCGAAAAGGAGTAGGAAGTAGTAGTATAGGTTTAGGTTTACTTTATTTGATCAAGGGGGACAGTGTACATTAATAAAACATTTTACAAATGTAAATGCACCCAATTTTAGCTAAAAGGCTAATTTCCATTGGCAGTCCCCCTGCCAGAAGGTACAGGCTAAAATCCTGTGTGAAAAAAGGGTTAGCAATACAAACAGAATAAAATCAAGATAAATAACATTAGAATAAAAACACAACAAAAGCACATAGACATACGATAGGGATACAGGTCACAATACAGTCATGGACACAAGGACACAGCACATCATGACATATTAAGAGACCCAGACATAGACAGACGCACCATATCCACACACACACGATACAGACACAGACACCTCAGTGTTGACAATGCTGGTTTTCAATGAGCCATTCCCTAACCCTGCACTTGAATGAATGATATGATGTGACACTCTAATTGTTTGAGGAATTGAGTTCCATTGGTGGGATGCTCTGTATGAAAAGACGGCCTGGCCAAATACACTTTTTTTAAAGGGATTGTACAGTCCCCCCTTCCTTGCCGCACCTCTAGTGTTCCTGGTTGAGGCAGACTTGAGGTTGATGAAACCGGACAAAGGAGCCAATCCATGATCACTTTATTTTAAAAACTAGACAGACGTTTTGATATAGAGTCAGGTTTTCCCAACTGAGTAGATTATATTTTTTTAGAATGTGACAGTGATGGTACCTGAATGGTTTCTTGTCTAAAATTTGTATTGCTTGTTTGAAGTGGTTTCAGAATGGTGGAATGTGAATTGGACCAGGTTATCAAACAGTATGTGATGTGGGAAAGAACCATTGAAGGAAAATATAGCTTTGTTGCCTCGGTTGAAAGGAAGTTTCTTATGATAGGCTGAACTTTACCTTATTGCAGACTTTTTTATGTGATTTTTGAAGCTACGGTTTGGGTCTATGTGTAATCCTAAATACTGTACTTATATTCTGATACTACCTGTAATTTCTGACCGGAGATGAAGATATCCTGCTCTGCAACTTCTCTGTGGCCCTTGGAGAAGAACATACAGACAGTCTTAGAGACATTCAATTGTAAACTGTTCTTAAGCCAGGATGTGACATTCACCATGACATTAGACAATTTTGTTGCAACCTCTTCTGTGGTTTTACCGTGTGTAAAGATCACCGTATCATCAGCATACATCAGTACATCACATTGGCCACACACAGAAGGCAAATCGTTAATATACATACTGAACAGGATTGGGACCCAAGACAGAGCCCTGCGGGACATCAGTTGACAGACAGATGTATGATTTTCAATTTTGACAAGTTGGGAACGGAATGAAAGGTATGATTTGAAGAGGTTGAGGAACTCTATGGAGAAGTTGAAATTGACCAGCTTTTGGAGTAGAATAGTATGGTTAACAGTGTCGAAAGCTTTCCTTAGATCAAGGAACACAGCCCCCACAACCCCACCCCTGTCCATTGAAGCCTTGACTCTCTCTAAAAATAAGCATGTTGCTGTTTCTGTTGAATGGTTAGCCCTGAATCCAAATTGCATTGGGTGCAGTGGGAAGGAGCTGTTATTGAGATGATCAGTGACCTGTTTGGCAATCAGTTTTTCAAACACCTTGGACACTATGGGTAGAATACTGATGGGTCTATAATTGGATGTCATGAGAGGGTCACCACTTTTAAATAAAGGGACCACAACTGCAGGCTTCCATGGGTTAGGAAAACTCCCTTGATTGAAACCCATATTGATTATATGGGTCAGTGACTTCACTATAGAGGAGTTTATCTCTTTCAGCATGAGTGTGTCCATGCCATATATATCCTTAGCTCTTGAGGATTTGAGGGATGTAATTATATTTGCAACCTCTATCTCAGTGACTGATTTTGGTATGACTGCTGGTTCATTAATATTGACAGTAGATGGCTGAGTAGGACTACTGTCCTGAACTGCAAAGCTTTGGGCTATTGCGGCCACAGACTACAAAATACTGATTGAGGGCCGGTGCTACGTCTGACGGATACTGTAAAGTTTTGTCATTGACCTTCAGTTCAATTGGCTTAATTGCAGCTTTGTTTTGACCAGTTAATTACTTGATCTGACTCCATATAACCTTTGAGTTACTGTGGGCATTTTCAATAATTGAGATGAAGAAATCTGCTTTTGCTTTTCTCAGTTCCCTTGTTGTTTTTTTTCTCAACATTACACATTTTTGTCTATCGTGAGACAGCTTTGATTTTGTGGCCATTTTTAAAGCATATACACTTATTTAATCCTACCCCTTTTCCACTACTCAAATGAGTGTACTAATTTAAAACATTTAAAAAAAAATATATATATGCAAAACAAAAAAACAAAAAACGATATATGTAAAACATGAAAGAAAGAAAATAAAAATGTAAACACCCGTGAATATCAAGTCCCTTCCTCATCCCTGTACCTCGTGAACATAATTTCCTTATAATTCAGTTTGAATTGTTTCATGTTTGGACATTGCTTTAGCACCACATTCAGACTGTTCCACAGTTTCACTCCACATATTGAGATGCAGTGTCTTCTCATGCATGATAGTGCGTACATTAAGAACTTTTAAATTGAGTTCTCCCCTCAGATTATAACCCCCCTCCCTATCAAATAACAGTTCTTGAATGTTTCCTGGAAGTACATGACCTTTTGCTTTATACATTAATTGTGCCGTTTTAAATTCCACAAGATCATTTAACTTTAATGTTTTTGATTTCACAGTGTTGATTTTTGAACATCATCACAAGCGTCTGTGGATGTTTCTACCGGGGGACTTGATTTATCTACTGGGACAATTAAATGTACTTCTTCCTGTTTTTATTCTTTCCTGTAGATCAAGTGTCCTCTTCATCCACACCTGATTATCTGTGCATCTACAGGTGGGTCGACTGGGGCAGGTAGTTAACTGGGCCACCAGTCAATCTGTGGCACGGAGCCCAAGATGAGGCGTCTAGATCAGTGATCATAGATGTGTGTATTCTATTATTATTAGGTATTTTATTAGATTAGATTTAGATTTAGATTTATATTCAAATTTAGAATTACATTAGAATGAGCTCTTTACCTTCATTGCGGCAGGGGGACTGAAACCAAGGCCTTGTTTACAACAATGCTCTGCATTTAATAAAAGGATGAAAAAAAACGACTGTATGTTGAAATGCAATACAAAAGAATAAACTAATTATAATAAATAATAATAATAGATTTACTTTACATAGCACACTTTAAACTCAGTGAGCTCTCAATGTGCTTCACAGCAGAAGGAACATAAAATAAAAAATAAAATAAATGGTTTAAAACAAGAAAACATTCAAATAAAATAAATAAAAAATATAAGATTTTTTTTTTTTTAAAGGTTTAAAACATAAAAACATTTCAAATGAAATGGTAGATGTACTGTAAGGGCAGAGGGTGATCATGATGTATATATATAGTGTTCATATGGACATGTGATCATGATGTATATATATATATAGTGTTCATATGGACATGTAATCATGATGTATATATATATATATATATATATATATATATATATATTAGAGCTGGGCCGTTAACGGCGTTAACGTGCTGCGTTAACGCTATACTAGTATCGCGCGATAATATAATTAACGCATTAATCTAAAAAAAACAAAAAATTAATTTTTTTTTTTTTTACCTTTATTTACCCAGGGTAGGTTCGCTGAGCACAGATGCTCTTTTTCAGGAACACCCTGCTTCACATTCACACAGTTCCATTCACACCTGGGAGCTGCCCAGTACAACCACAGTTGACACCATTGGCCACTGAGCAACTCCACTGGAGCAGTTGATTCAAGCCATGTCACATAGTTCAAGTTTGAAATGATTCTTTCCGTTTTGCTCCTGAGAGTGTGCTAGATACTGTACTGTACTGGTAATATTATTTATTTGTGTTAACTTCTGAATAAAACAACTTATTAAACACAAGTACTTCTTATTGAACATTATTTTGATATTTCATTACCAATTATCATAGCAAAACAGCTTTTTCAAACAGTCTGTAATGCATTTTGGAAATGGGAGATGGGCTCATGGTGTAATGGGCCACCTGGCCTGAGAAACATAAGGAGGAAAGAAAAAGTAAGGACTTACTTCTGGTCATTATTTGGGTAGAACACACATATTTTGAATGCCTTCGGCAGGTTTTTTTTTTTTTTTTTTTTAGCCATTTTAATCTAGATTAATCTAGATTAAATCCAGGATTGCAGATAGATTAATCTAGATTAAAAAAAATTATCTATGCCCACCTCTAATATATATATATATATATAGTGTCCATATGGACATGTGATCATGATATATATAGATATAGTGTCCATATGGACATGTGATCATGATGTATATATATATAGTGTCCATATGGACATGTGATCATGATGAACAATTGGTTCCCATAATGCTTAGAGTTACAGATCGACCCATCAATCTCCACATTGTTGTACAGAAGAAAATAGTCAAAATATTATATTTCTTTGATATTTTCCATAGCAAGTAAAGTACACATATGGGTACTCTGTGCTGGTGAATACCATAGACTCTGAATCATCACACAAGATTAGATTGTACTTTATTGTCATCATATTTGCATTCAAATGAGATTTTGGGACTCAAACTTAAGGTGCATTAGTGGAGGCAAATATAAAATATAAAAAAAGTAATAAAAGAGACACATAAAATACTATACAATAAAACAATGTTACAATACTGCACATTACAATATACAAAATAACAATATACAAAATAACAATATACAAAATAACAATCACAGTGTCATCAGTGATGCCACAGATTACTTGTAAAAATAATCTGATTACTGATTACTCCTTTAAAAAGTAATCTAGTTACTTTACTGATTACTTGATTATCAAAGTAACTTAGTAACTTTGAAAGTAACTAGGTTACGAAGTCGTCCCCCCCCCCCCCCCTGCTGCTGCCACAACATAAGAATGACAACAGATTTATTTTTATTTTTTAATAATGCTTTATTGAAAGTGCATAATGTCATAAATCATGATTGGCTGCTCAGACATCATGAGACGTCATCAGCCATCAGGCCATATAATAAGGTCACAGCTGTGGACAGTGATTCCGAAACGAAATAAAATAGAAAATGTATAATATAATTTTTATTAAAAATAAAATTGTAAAACCGTTGTGTAATATAAAGCATGGTATTATAGTTTGTTATTCTCATGTGTGTGTGTGGCTGTGTGCGTGCGTTTCGAAGGTTGCCTATCATCACTCTCCAACCCATTCTGTCCCCACTTCTTCTCTCCAGCTCCGTGACTCCGCCTCTCACTCCGCTCCAATCACAGACGTCGTCTACCCAGCCTCTTCTTGGTCTTCCACTTCCTCTCTCTCTCCATCCACCTTCCCTGTCGCGTCTATACTTTTACCAACCCATTTCCAGTTCCGCGTTCGCGTTCTGTGATCTGATTGGCCACTGACGTTTCTGGTCATGTGACATGTGCGCCAATCGCGTGGCGCCTGTTTCTGCACCTATTTCCGCCTCAAACAGCCTGCAAACTACCTAACGCCTAGTTATATTACTGGATAAGCTTAGGCGACTCTTTCGAAGTTGGTTAAGGTTAGAGTTTGGAATCAGGGCTGGTGTTCTATCGCCCTGCTCTAAGACAAACTCTAACCTTAACCAACTTCGAAAGAGTGCCTAAGCTTAACCGGTGATAGAAACAGGCGTCACACGATTGGCCGCACATGTCACACGACCAGAAACGTCAGTGGCCAATCAGATCGCAGAACGCAACGCGGAACTGGAAATGGGTTGGTAAAAGTAATAACCCTTCCCCATCACTGCACTGTGGATGTTGCACTTGAGGGGTAGGATGTTGCACAGTGTGGGAGGAGGAGGGAGTTATTGGTGCACGTTAGACTTCAAGGTGGTGACGGCTCTGGGGAAGAAACTGAGAGAGTTGAGAGACACTATAGATGATCACTATGGCTCCGTTCCCACTGCAGGCCTTAGTGCTTGATTCTGATTTAATGCTCAGATCAGATTTGTTTGGCTGTTCACATCCTTTTTTAAATGTGGTCGATATCAGATTCCAGTGTGAACCGGCGGTGACACGCTCCTGAACTGACCTGCTACTGAATCGATTCACTGTTTTTATTGAGCGTTTTTTTATGGAATCAGTTTGTATGTCTGTCATGAGGATCAGTATTTTATTGATTTGTTTAGTGTATATCTAGCGTCACATGGCTGTAACTGAGACCTGAGTACTGTATCTTGTGTATTTCCATGTCAATGGAAAAATGACAATAAACTTAACTTTGACTTATTTTTTTACTTTGATGTGCAAAGGAACGATAAAGAAGATGGATGTATACACGGAGGACACTGAAGTCACAGTTTATGGTTTAATTTATAAATTGATTAATCCGTGAGCAGAGGATAATGGGGGCGAGGAGGAGGTGAAAGAGAGACATTTCTTCTTTCAATATGCTTTCAAACACAGAGCGGTTACGATACGTCACCTCAAGTGTCGCTTGTACAGAAGTATCAACACAAATACTTATAAGGTAAACACCTCCCTGTCCCGCCACTGACCACCTCCATCACAGCTACAGTATCTTCCATCATGTTTGTATCAGGTTTGTATTCACAGAGAATTGTGATGAATGTCAGTCGACGTAAGTGACGTAAAAGTCGCATTATGACGCATATGACTGTTCAGAATGAGGTTGCATTGCAAAAAAATAAATCAGACCTGTATCTGATTCAGGACCACATCATGAAAGTGGCCCAAAAATGACAATTGAAAAGATCCAATTCCATGTGATTTGTGCCGTTCTTCACACTGTAAAAAAAAATAACAGATCTGAGTCACACAAAAAAATCTGATTGGGACTGACATTGACTGCAGTGTGTGACCTGAATAAATAACATGTTATCTATCTTGTTCCGACCATCTTCTGTCACGTTATTCTACTGCCTTGTATTGTTGTTTTTCCAAAACATGTGTTCTCATTGTTGCTCGTTGTGGGACGAGGCCAGGGATGATCGTCCAGCTGTGATTGGATTCTATTCAACTCTTACTTAATATATATAAAAAAAGGCGGCATCGCTGCATGACTGTCGTCGTCCATTGTTTACCTTCAGAGCGCTCTGTGGTGAAGGAGGTCGTGGCGTCGTGTTGATTGTCGCCGCTGATTAGCAGACGTGCAGCTGCTGGCTCTGACGCCAGCAGCGAAGGAATTAATCATCATCTCAACAAAGGCGAGCTAATCACTGTTTTAACATTCTGTAAAGTGGTGGCTATAATTACTGCCGGTGCTGAGAGACCAATCGTCAAGCGCTCGTGGGATTGTGTCGATGTCAGATATCTTATTTGACTCTTGGATATATAGAATTGATTTCTCACACAGAGCGTTTTGACCAATGTGTCCTGAATGATGCATGAGTTTATTTAGCAGATAAACTACACTGCCCTGCGGAAGCTAACCGCAGTGACTACAATATTTTTTCAAAATTAAGTTTTATGTGAAATTTTATTTACTTCTCAATATCTGTTTTATGCTTAAATATTACTTCATGAATACATGTCCATGTGTATTATTAACACATTTGGCTGGATAGTCACAAGAACTTTAAAGCCATTTTTTTCAGTTACACTGTTTGCATAGTTAGGGGAGAACGGGGGACGTTGTCAGGCGGGTAGGTTGTCCCATTCATTATATTTCACCACCAGAGGATCCTGTCTCCCATACTTTGGTATTTAAATGTCCATAATTGGGGTCAGAGTTCACCTACATTGTCATATTTGGAGTGAAACAGCTGAATTTGAGGTGAGAGGACTTTTTGTGTTTTTCATGTCCATTTGTAAATATTCCGCTCCTCAGTATTTTTCTTCTAGGCTTTTACACAATTGGTTTATAATGAAACAATTATTACCCTTAAAAAGTGTGAAGGGATAGCTATAGTTTATAGATTGTTGTTAACTAGCTAACTAGTTGTTAGATGGCTGTTAGCCTTGATGCTATCAAGACATTCCAGTTGGGGTTGGTCGTCACATTTTATTTGGGGTTGGTTGTCACATGTTGTATAGGCTACTTGTTGTGTGCTTACTTTTGCTAATATTTATAGTTTTAAGAGTTTTGTCTGTACCAACAGTAGGTGCATTTAATGTGTATGACCGTCAGTCACTTATAGACATCGGATTACGGGAAACTTACCGACTAGATTACTCCCTGGATCAGCTTTCTGAACCGCAGCAATGGCCTGTTGAGATCCTGAGAACACCAGGACCAGGTCTTGACCCCAGGAACAAAGGAAACATCAGACGGCGTGGGAAGAGAGCTGGGATCCGTAACAGACTGAGAACCAGACGACACCGAACGCCACTACCCAGTATATTGCTAGCCAATGTACAATCGATTGACAATAAATTAGACGACATCCGAGCAAGGATTAAATTCCAGAGAGACGTTAGAGATTGTAATGTTCTCTGCTTCACTGAAACGTGGCTGTCGCCAGAAACCCCGGACCACGCCATCCAACCGGCCGATCACTTCTTCATCCACCGCAAGGATAGAACAGCTGAATCAGGCAAACAGCGCGGAGGTGGGATCGCCTTCATGGTAAACAACAATTGGAGCGATCCAGCTAACGTGAAGGAATTATCAAACCACTGCTGCACCAACCTGGAATATATAACAATCAAGTGTCGTCCTTTCTTCCTTCCGAGAGAGTTAACGGCGATCATCCTTGTAGGAGTGTACATTCCACCGCAAGCCAGCGATAGTGTCGCGCTCTCCAGACTTCACGATGAGGTAAACAAACTCCAAGCCGCAAACGTTAACGCGGCCATTGTAGTAGTGGGTGATTTCAATAGCGCCAATCTGAAAAAGGTTTTGCCCGACTTCTATCAGCATGTGACTTGTAACACCAGAGGCGGTAACATTTTAGATCACTGTTACTCGCAATTCAAGGGTGGCTACAAGGCTCATTCTGCTAGTGGCTTTGGTAAGTCTGATCACGCGGCCATTTTCCTTTCACCAAAGTACAAACAGAGAATCAAGAGCACTCCTGTAGTCTCGCGAGAGGTGCAGAAATGGGATGTGACGTCAGAGGAGACGCTCCAGGCTGCGTATGAGTGCACAGACTGGAGCGTGTTCCGCGACACAGATAACATTAATGTCTACACGGAGACAGTGCTGGACTATGTTCGTACTTTGGTGGAAGAAACAATCCCCACTACCACAATTAGAGTTTACCCAAATCAAAAACCCTGGGTAGACAAATCCGTCCGTGAAGCTCTGAAAGCGCGCACCAAAGCATACAACGACGGCCTGGTGGCAGGCAACATGAATGACCACAAGGTGGCGCGATACAACGTAAGGAGGACAGTGACAGAGGCCAAATGGCGCTACAGAGATAAAATTGAACTCCAGTTTGAACAGGCTGACTCCTGAGCTATGTGGCAGGGGCTCAAAACGATGACAGACTACAAAGGCACCTCCCTCAAACTGAACAGTGACATCTCCTTAGCAAATGACCTCAATACCTTCTATGCGAGGTTTGATGCTGGTAATAACAACACCAGCCCACAAGCCACGGCAATGGGGGGGGGGGGGGGGGGTCTGCTGCTGATGGAGACTCAGTGTTCAGGGTAACAGAGCATGAGGTGAGGCGGACCTTTAAAAAAGTGAATATCAGGAAGGCAGCAGGACCGGACGGCATCCCCGGCCGCGTCCTAAAAGTCTGTGCCGACCAACTGGCCCTGGTATTCACTGACATATTTAACCTGTCCTTAGAACAGGCTGTCATCCCCACCTGCCTGAAGAAGTCCACTATTATCCCTGTACCCAAAAAATCCAAGCCTGCTTGCCTCAACGACTACCGCCCTGTAGCTCTCACCTCCATAGCCATGAAGTACTTTGAGAAGCTAGTAAAGGGCTACATCTGCTCCTCCCTCCCCATCAACATGGACCCCCTGCAATTTGCATACCGCCCCAACAGGTCCACGGAGGACGCCATAGCCCATGTGCTGCACACAGCAGCATCACACCTGGACAAGAGGAAGGGGAACTATGTGAGAATGCTATTCATCGACTACAGCTCGGCATTCAATACCATAGTCCCCTCCAAACTCATAGCCAAGCTCAGGGACCTGGGCTTGAACTATGACCTCTGCCAGTGGGTCTTGGACTTCCTGACGGGCAGACCCCAGGTGGTGAGAGCAGGCAACTGCACCTCCTCATCCATCACCCTCAACATAGGGGCCCCCCAGGGCTGTGTTCTGAGTCCCCTCCTCTACTCCCTGTACACACACGACTGTGTGGCTCAGCGGAGTAGCAACACAATCATCAAATTTGCCGACGACACAGTGGTGGTGGGCCTGATCTCTGCCAACGACGAGAGGGCCTACCTGGAAGAGGTCAAGGTCCTGGCGGGATGGTGCCAGGAAAACAGCCTCTCCCTGAACGTCAGCAAAACAAAGGAGATGATTGTGGACTTCAGGAGGTCGGGGGTCAAGGACTACAGCCCCCTCAGCATCGACGGGGCACCGGTTGAGAGAGTCAACAGCTTTAAGTACCTCGGAGCCAACATATCCGAGGACTTGACATGGACCACACACATTGACAGTGTTGTGAAGAAGGCACAACAACGCCTCTACTTCCTCAGGCGCCTAAGGAAGTTCCAAGTCAGTCAGAAGATCCTTAAGAACTTCTACTCATGTACAATAGAGAGCATCCTGACTGGCAACATCACCTCCTGGTTTGGGAATAGCACTGCACAAGACCGAAGCAGAGTGGCGTTGCGTGGGTAAAATAACAGGGGAAGCCAAAAAAAATTATAAAAAAAAAATTATTAAATATTTTTATTAATATTTTTTTTTTTTTTTAGTCAAGCAGTCACCATGTACACTACAGTATGGCTCGGCGGCCAGTCAAACTTTCTTAACAGATTGCAGAATGGGTACAATACAGTACGGCTCAATACACACAATTGTATAAGGGGATGCAGACCAGAGAAAGACGTTTGTCTTGTTTACATCAGGGTCCCCCATTTTCAATTCATAGTGACATTTATGACATACAAGACATCATGACATCAAATATGCAGTACTGTTACCCATAGATCCTGACAGAGTATATACATATGATGGGGAGGGGACTGTACATTAGGAGGGGGTGGGTGGGTGGGAGAGAAATATACATATGGCCGGGAGAGAATATGACTGTCTATTAGACAAACGTGACAAGACAAACGTATTTCTCTGGTCTGCATCCCCTTAACAATTGTGTGTATTGAGCCGTACTGTATTGTACCCATTCTGCAATCTGTTAAATAAAGTTTTCATTCATTCATTCATTCATTCATTCACGTGTCTGTTGCGCAGCGCGCCCAGCCATCAGAGCGCTCCTACTGTAAAATGCGGAAGCAGCCATTTCAGCCTCAGTTTTACTCGTTTATAAAAATGATTTAAAATGCTTATTAGCAACGCCGAGCTTTCAAACCCCGCCGCATCTGTGTGTGAAACCCTAATGGAACGCTGGGTACCTTTGACATTTATATCCGATATATTTTGGACCCACCGCTAGCTTTTAAGCAGTGCTTGATGGTGCACATTAACCTGGCTACTACGGAGGAATAAGTGACTGCGTATTCCAGCCCCTGGCTTGCATTGCAGTCATGAAAGGGTATACAAGCTTGCCTGATAACGTTAGTTAGTCAGTCAGGCTGCTCAGTGCTTACCTGGTCAATAATGTGGTCCTCCTCTTGCCAGATAGATTTGTTAAATCATAATATCCACAGTGGTGTGCTCTGCTGGTCCTCAGTAAATGTCCCGCCGGCGAAAATAAGTTGCTATTAAAGTGCTAAATGTTAGATACACTAATAGAGGATTCGAACGTGCCCGCTCTGTTAATAACATTTTCAATCAATTCCGCCAGGGGATGATGTTCAGACATGTTTGTAGTAGACTACTAGACTGAGTGACGCCAGACAGTTTTATACTACTAATGGGATGTCACGTTAGGTAGTCAGGTGGAAACGTGAATTTCTGAGTGCCCCGCCTCCAGGGGGGAAAATATGCTGAGTGTTTTCCTCCCAGCTCCGTTTTAAACTTTTAGGGTGTGGCAGTCAGCTCGAATCTGATTGGCTAGGATCGGATTTGGACTCTATAATGCTGGAAGCCTGGAGAAAGAGACCTACCCACTGCCTCTCT
The DNA here is from genome assembly GCF_963971535.1 of Notolepis coatsorum. Taxonomy (NCBI): domain Eukaryota; kingdom Metazoa; phylum Chordata; class Actinopteri; order Aulopiformes; family Paralepididae; genus Notolepis; species Notolepis coatsorum. The sequence continues at coordinate 152,439,867 of NC_140169.1, read as the reverse complement.
CCTATACTAGCTGCAGTGAGCACAGTCTGACAGTGTGTTAGAGGGAGTGAGAAGGAGAAGAGGGAGACATTTAAAAAAAAATATATATATATATATATATAACACAGATGCACAGATGGAAAAAGAATGTAAACTATATTAATTTTTTTTTTGTTTTTTTTGTTTTTTTTCATATTTCATATTTCATATTTGATATGAATTTATAGGGAGGCATGGCTTCCGTTGGCTTCCATAAGGATTCGCCACTGCCGAAGCAGACTACAAAGAGTGACACGTTCAGCCGAACGCACAATCGGAGGGGGGCTCCCCACCCTCCAGAACATTTACAACAAGCGGTGCAGGGGGAAGGCTAAGAGAATTATTAAGGACTCGAGCCACCCGAACAACTGCCTCTTTGAACTGCTGCGGTCAGGCAAGCGATACCGGAGTCTCAAGGCGAGCACAGAAAGACTCAGAAGAAGCTTCTATCCCCAGGCCATCAGGCTGCTTAACGAACAATGAACACTACACAACAACAACCATCAAACGCACATAGCACACACATCCACACGCACACACTCACTTTAAACAAACACACTGTAGCACCCACTCCCCACACTTTATAGCACACACTCACTTTAAACAAACACACTGTAGCACCCACTCCCCACACTTTATATTTATTGATGAAGGATTGCACTACAACTCGTACACCTTACTGTAAATTGTACCTAAATTGTACCTCATCCCATTTCTGCATTGCACTATATATTATTGTACATTAGTACACTGCATAGTATTGTATATTATATGGTAACTCAGTTACGTCTATTCTGCATCGAACATTGTACATATGTCTATACTGAACACTGTGACCTCATTTTCTACTTCTAATTTACATGCTATACTATGTTATTTGATACTATCTTGTCTAGCACAGTCTCTGGAGCGTAACAGTAAGAAGCATTTTGTATGAAAGTATTCTGTACTTCTGTATGACAACTATTAAAGAAACTTGAAAACTATTATTGTTAGGCCGATTTATTGTGTTCTTATTTTGTTATATAGGATGGCCTAAAGATGTGTTTCCTGTTTATGTTCATTAAGATGCATTAAGTTATGTATTTGTCAACTTGTCAATGCAATTAAACTTTCAAATTTAGTTCTGCCTTCTTGTCTATTCTCAGTCCTTGCCCCACAATGGTGGAATGAACTACCCACCCCAGTTAGGACAGCCGAAATCCGTCCAATCTTTCGCCGTCAACTAAAGATGCACTTCTTCAATCATTATCTGAAATCTAAATCTTGTCTTCTTTTTAAGATTTTACGATTAAAAGTTTTAAAACACATGGTGACAACCAACCCCATAGTGTGTGACAACCATCCCCATGATGGGGTTGGTTGTCACAATGTGTCAGAGTGTCTTTGATAGGTGATTAACTCTTTGTTACAGAGTCATTCCACCAATCCAGTCCGATTTGGACTTTTGGATATTTTTTTTTACCAAGAGGTATTACTTTTCTGAACACCCCTCAAGATGAATGACATATTTAACTTCCAGAAAAATATATTTTCCCATCTCAGGCATGAAATCTCTATTATTTTTGGTCATTATTGTATGATATGGACACCATTATTCTTCAACCCCGTTACGGACACTCTGGAAGCTCTCTGAATAAGATTAAAACATGTATTTGTGCTAAAGTCAACATTTCTATAATAATTAGATGTCCTTCACACCATTTCTATAATTGCTCGTCTAAAAATTACGTAAAATCCTACACTTTTGCTATTCTGAACCCTGAAATTTGCCTTTTTTTGACAGCGGCTGCAAGCTTTTTCATCAGAAATGTGATTTGACCTCAGATTTTGAACTAAAATTGATATTCTTATGTTTGCTCTAAACGTTTCAGACAAAATTATTCAAAAGTTGAATTTGTTTTTCATAAACTTAAATAAATAATTAATAAACATGTAGCTGTAACAGGGTTGAGTCTAGGGTAACGTGTGAGCACACACACACAGCAACATGCACATTACAATTAATATGTATGTGGCATAAGCATGTTGAAAAAGCTCAATAATTAATTTAACTATTATTGTATAACTTCAAAATCACTGTTAAAATCACAACCCCGTTACAATCTCACAACCCCATTACATTCAAACGTAACAGGGTTGAGTGTAACAGGGTTGTGATTTTTTGCACAAAATGGCTGCTACTCCACATGTGGTGAATACCAGGAGAGCACATGGCATGCATGATATTAAGAAAGCATGTAAATTTTATAACAAAGATCATATTCACAAGTAATAGTTTGCTATATTTTTTTCAAGTAACGGTGTTGAGTAATTATGCTTGACTACCATAATATTACATGATAAATGACTGAAAACATAGTACAATGAGGTAGCTACTTGCCTGTTCCTGGTGTTGTGTTTTCCAAAAGACTTCAAAGTTGTCACTTCCTGTTTCACATGCTTCTATGGATTGAACCATTATTTTTGTGGGGGGGAGAATGCTCAGTGTAACAGGGTTGAGGGTTACTGAGGGACAGACTGAATAATGTTATTTTAATGAATAATTATTCATTTATTTTGAAATAAATCATTACCAGCATTAACAGAACAGATGGATGTGTATGTTCATGGAAAAAAGTATGGACTTTTTACACATTTTCTTGGTCATATCCCAAATACATTTTCATGAAATGCCACGAGGGACATGTCAAAATACATGGTGTCAACTGAAATAACAACATAATGCATAATAAAAAAAATTACATTCATGCAATGTTTTTACACTTTATTAAAGAGGACATTGCAACTGAAATAAATAGCATTTCAAAGCACAATTTGGTAACTGATTAGATAAAAGACACTTAAAAACATCAGATGGACTCAAATCGGACCGGATTGGTGGAATGACTCTACAATACGTTGGAAAATGAGAGGGATACACATTTCAAGCCAATATCTTAAGCTTCAATTTAATGTAGGAATGACTATTGAAAGATGTTTTAAGGCGAGACACTACAGGTGAATAGGGTAAAAAACTTAACTAATAGATATCACAATGAAACTTCCCCAGTTGATTACTTATATTAAGACAAGACTTTTTTGTATTACAAGTTTTCTGAAATTGTATGTTTAAATATGCAAATGAGGCATGATCTACTTAAATATGCAATACTTTGCATATAATTCCAGGACAGAAATCTGAACATTGGATAAAGCCATTTTCAAAATTATAGTTTCATTTTGTTGACATATTAGAGCCAAAGGTTATTACAGAGGGGATTTTGGATATCTCTTTTTATCACTCCATAAATCAGAAAATACTCCATTCAGTCCATTTTTATGGTAAAATTCCATATTTCGCCATGTTTTTAGGAATAAAATGTGATATAAATCAGGGTATGAATGCGATATCAACAAACCCTTCTGTAAATACCTTCAGAACATAGATATGAATAGAACTGGAAGGTTTGGTGTATGTGAGTGTTACTGAAGTGGAGATTTCTGGCTCAGAGTATGAGGAAAAACTCTTAAAACTCATTTTTGGGAAAACGCCTTCAAAGTTATGTATTGTAAAATGCCATACTTTTTTTTTTGAAACAGATATTTACAAACACAATACCTAATCAAACCATTAGTAATAGACAACCTAAACACATGCCTGATAACTGAATAATAATAATAATGATGTTATTGAACTGAACAGAACTACACACAGGCTACAAACAGTGTAGTACAGTGTAGTACCCCCTAATCGGCAAAACATATTTGAATAGATATCACTATGAAACTTTCCCAGTTTGTTATGTACATATAAACTAAGAAAAAATATATTGCAAGTTTTCAGAATGTTATGTTTATATATGCAAATGAGGCACTTCCCCATTAAATATGTACACATTTATGGATGCAATAAGGCAAAATGAAGTAAAATAAACAACTAATTTTGTGTTATTGACGTTTTATTGTCACTAGTTTCATAGAAGACATGTTTAGGAAGCAAAATATAACAATCTCAAAATCAACAAAAAAAGTATATTTGTCTATTCACCTGCAGTGTCTCCCCTTAATTATGAGCAATTCACACTAGAGTAAAAAGTGTGACAACGTCCCCTGTTCTCCCCTACTGTGGTTAGCCTCTGCAGGGCAGAATCATGCAATTGTTTTTAACAATGAAGTCCTTCATTTCAACAGCCATCAGACTGTATAATGCCTCACTGTGCCTCACTGTATAAACGCTTGCATATCTTCCTGGACATTTCACATTTTACATTCTTACTGTATATTTGACTGTGTATATTACTGTACATTTTGGCTGTATATTTTAAAATGTATATACATATTTTAGAATGTATATCTTGGACTGTATTCTTGTTCTTATTCTTATTTTGGATTTTTGACTACCTAAATGTTTATTAGTTTACTCAGTTTATTTGACCAGGGACAGTGCATACAGTATCAATCAACATTTATAAATGAATACAAATTAAAAACTGTAAATATGCCAACATTAGCAGGGTTGCTAGTTTTCAGTCGTAGTCCCTGGGCTAGATGTTTAAGCCAGAAAAGAAACAGAAAAATAGAAGGACATTAAAGCTAATATAAAAACAGTTTAAAACATATTCTGTACATTCACTCACTAGGCATTCGTGCATCTATTATATATATATATATAAGAAACAGTGTACAGGGACAAACCAAAGCTATTGTGAGCGATCTGTGGTGCTGAATTCCCCTCGGGATCAATAAAGTACTTCTATTCTATCTATTCTATTACTATTAATTGTTATTTCGTGGCGCAGAGCGCTGTATAGGGATAACTGTAATTACTTTTAGATGATTCCCGTGGATCAAGACGGATCAACCTGCAGTCAGCGCTGGGTCTGTAAATAACACGGCGTCTAATGAAATCAAACGGCCTCTGCGTTCCACCGGCGTTGCTGTCGGACAGAAAATACACATGTAAAAGTAAAATTCTCATCTTTTTGACAGATCTGGCCGTGGGATTATTGATCTGTGCACAGACGCACGGTGGTGTGTTGTCACATCTTTATTGCCTGTATCTATTCTATATTTGATGTCCCTGGCTGTGCGGCGGGCAGAGCCAGGCGAGAGAGAGAGAGCGAGAAGCTATCGCCCGGCTGGAGAAGCAATAATAACAGAGGATCACCGGCGTGTCCGTATCCTTATCTTCCTTTCAAGGAGGGAACACACTCGTAGGGTGTCTCTCTCTCTGTTTGAAGGGGGGGTTCAAGCTGTAAAGGAATGTGGATCACTACCCACTTTCAAAACCTCTCTCAAGGGACACCTACGGGAGACTGCAATTCAACACTGGCCCCTGTAAATATCCTAACCCAACCCCCTCCAATGTACAGTCATTTACCTAGTATGGCTTTGTCAATAGTCCAATGTACAATTTTGTTTGTTTGTACAGTGTCTCCTCCCCCCCCCCCCCCTCAATATACAGTTTTACTTGGTTATACAGTGTGCCCCCCCCCCCCAACCACCTCCAATGTAAATTACCCAGTATGGTTGTCAATATCCCAATGTACCCAACCCCCCCCCACCCAACCTCCTCCAATGTACAGTTTCTACGTCAAATGTATATACTCCCTTTTCTTGGCTCCTTCTGTATCACAAACAGTACTGTATTTGCAAATCTGGTATGTCATAAATGTATAGATGTAGCAGTACTGACTATCTGTATGTCATGTATGTCATATATGTCCTGATGAATTGAAAATGGGGGACCCTGATGTAAACAAGACGAAAGTCTTTCTCTGGTCTGCATCCCCTTAACAATTGTGTGTATTGAGCTGTACTGTATTGTACCCATTCTGCAATCTGTTAATAAAGTTTTCAATCAATCAATCAATCAATTCATTCCACAAGGCTATATATCCGTTCTGGATAACATATCGCTTGTTGTCGCTCAATATTTCAGAAGCACAGATGATGGTATCCTCTAGAGATATACGGTGGACGCCTTACAGCCGAAAGTGCAAAGGCAGTCAATAACTTCCGTATAATAATAATAATAATAATAATAATAATAATAATAATAATAATAATAATAATAATAATAATAATAATAATAATAATAATAATAATAATACATTTTATTTGTATAGCGCTTCTCAGGAACCCGAAGTCGCTGACCGTAGGCAGAGAAACAAAGAAAAACAAAGAAACAAAAGGAACATGAGACCACGGGGGAAACAGGGGAAACAGCATGAGATACACAGAAACATATACAGTAACAAACATCAAAACAGGTTGGAGGGGGGGGGGGGGGGGGGGGGTTACGGTTGGGGAAGGTTGAAGCCAGGCTATAGGGAGAACAGGTGGGTTTTATTCATGACTGACTTCACTTTCATGCCATCCGGTCAGCATGTAAAAGTAGGCTATAGGTGTCTTTATTTTATCCGCTGCGACCAGCATCTCTATAGTTCAGTTGGTTGGTTGGTCCACAATGTCCCCATACTCTCTAGTGGCAGCCGGGTGTCGCTTAAAATATGTAAATAAATCATACCACATACTATCAACCACAGGAAAAAAGATACATATTGTATGTTATGTTATACAGGTGCAGCTCAATAAATTAGAATATCGTGGAAAAGTCAATATAATATATGCTGTAGTGATGCAGTAATTTGTGCAAAATGAGCCCCAACCAAGTACTGAGTGAACATACATGAACATACTTTTCAGAAGGCCGACAATTCTATATTACAATAATTTCTTTTAATGTAATATTCAAACTTTCTCAGATACAGAATTTTGGGCTGTAAGCCATAATCATCTAAATTAAAACAAATAAAGGCTTGAAATATTTCACTTTGTGTGTAATGAATCTATAATCTACGAGAGTTTCTCTTTTTTAATTGAATTACTGAAATAAAAAAAATTGTCCACAATATTCTAATTTATTGAGCTGAACCTGTATACCGGTATGTATGCATTTTATTTAAAATTTACAATGTGTGTGTATAAGTACATATATTACATATTCGTATAACATATGACGTGTTACGATTTGGTAGGTGTGTTGGACCCAGGTGCAGTACAGAACAGATACGACGAAAGGCAGATGTTGGTTTTCAAACGAGGCACTTTAATTGTGTAACGAACGGCACACACAGACGATGGCGTATAAATGAAAAGGGAGATGAATCTCCGTCTCGAAAAACGATAAATGGGGAAAACAAAGTGGAGAGAGCACTGTCTCCAAAACACGTTATATATGAATTCCCAATACATAGGGTACTCACATGATAAATGGGGAAAACAAAATGGAGAGAGCACTGTCTCCAAAACACGTTACACTGTCTATGTTTACCTTTCTACTGTACTATAATTTTATTGCCTGTATTTATGTCTTCTACCTTAGAGGGAGGTTTGCCCTGAGTGGGAGGTTCGAAGGGTATGAAACAGGAGGGAAGACTGTCAAGTTTTAAACTGTGGATACCAAACAGAGAAGGTAAAGACGATTTTGAACTATTGAACAGTAATCCAGAACTATTTTATTGCACTGTAATCTATTAATAGTAATCTATTCTATCCGGTTTTAGAGCACTGCACAGTACAGAGACTGCACTTTTAAGAGTTTTTAATGATATCCTTCTGGCCACTGACTCTGGTGACTCCCTTATCCTCGTACTTTTAGATCTCACTGCTGCCTTCGACACAGTGGATCACAATATTCTGCTCTCCCGTTTGGAGCACTGGGTTGGCATTAAAGGCCAAGCCCTGGAGTTTTTTAGATCATACTTGTCTGAGAGAAGTGTTTGTGTTAGCCTGGGCGACGCTGTATCCTCCACAGCACCTCTCCCCTGCGGGGTTCCCCAGGGCTCAATTCTCGGGCCAATTTTATTTGTGTTGTATCTGCTCCCCTTAAGCCCTATACTCGGAGAGCATGGCGTCTCCTTTCACTGCTACGCAGATGACAGCCAGATTTACATGCCATTAAAAAGAAACAATAGCAACCCGGTAAAACCACTATTAGCATGCCTTGACGATGTTAAGGCATGGCTGGCATCAAATTGTCTATGTCTTAATGACAGTAAAACAGAGGTCATGGTGTTTGGTCCCAGCAATGGGCATGTGTCTCCTCCTGGTGACTTGGGGCCCCTTGGGCTTTTTGTGAAGCCAACTGTCACCAACCTAGGGGTGAAATTTGATTGTGACCTAAAATTGGGCAAGCAGATCAACGCTGGGGTGGGAAAGAGTTTTTTCCAACTCAGGAGGCTGTCCAAGGTCAAACCTTTTTTATCCCGTTCCGTTTTTGAAACTGTCATCCATGCTTTTATGACCTCTCGCCTTGATTACTGCAATGCCCTGTACGTTGGCGTCAGTCAGGCCTCCCTCTCTCGTTTGCAGTTGGTGCAGAACGCTGCTGCCCTTCTGCTGACGGGAACACGAAAGCGGGAGCACATTTCCCCTGTGCTGGATGCCCTCCACTGGCTTCCTGTGCGTTTTAGAATTGATTTTAAGGTTTTACTGTTTGCTTTTAAATGTTTGAACGGCTTGGCACCGGGTTACCTCTCGGACCTGCTGGAACCCTATGTTCCTCCAAGGTCCCTCAGGTCCTCTGACCAGCTCCTCTTGGCCGTTCCAGACTCCAGGCTGAAGCTTAGGGGGGACCGTGCTTTCGCTGTGGCAGCCCCAAAGCTCTGGAATGAGCTGCCACTGCATGTTAGGCAGGCCCCCACTCTGCAGGTGTTTAAATCACGCCTCAAAACACGTTTATTTGCTCTGGCTTTTAGTTTTTAAACCGTTTTTGAGAGACATGCCTTTTTATGTGACACATTGTACTGTTTTTATTGTGTGCTTTTATTAAATTTTTATGTTTTCTGTTTTATCTTATTTTATGAACTTTTACAGCACTTTGGTCAACTATGTTGTTTTAAATGTGCTTTATAAATAAAGTGGATTGGATTGGATTGGATATTCTATTCTACTATTTTATTGCACTGCACTATTGCACTATTTTACGCTGTCTATTTTATCTTACTCTTTTTATTATTGTCTATTTAAAACTGGATCAAACCATAAACAAGGTGGCCTGTTGGGATGTTAGATCCTAATGTAAAAAAACTGTGATTTTATATGTCTGCACTTTATGTGCTCATTTTATGCAACAGTCTTTTTTCTGTTGTGAAGCACTTTGAGCTGCAGTTTCTGTATGAAAGGTGCTATACAAATAAAGTGTATTATTATTATTATTATTATTATTATTATTATTATTATTATTATTATTATTATTATTATTATTATTATTATTATTATTATTATTATTATTATTATTATTATTATTATTATTATTATTATTATTATTATTATTATTATTATTATTATTATTATTATTATTATTATTATTATTATTATTATTATTATTACTATTATCCTGCCCATACCTGTACCTCCCCTTCCCCCTCCCCCATGCTGCTATGATGCCTGAATTTCCCCAAGGGGATCAATAAAGGAATATCTTATCTTATCTTATCTTATTCGAGAAGTCAAGGAAAGGGCGCGGCCCGTCAACAGTGTGATGATGTAGGCTGCTCGGGACTCTGCTCGGTGGGGAAGGTCAGAGGCTGCAGACTGAAGACTAGCGAGCACTGGACCTCCATTGTAGCACTATGGACCTCCATTGTAGCACTCTGGACCTCCATTGTAGCACTCTGGACCTCCATTGTAGCACTCTGCACCTCCATTGTTGCGCTCTGGACCTCCATTGTAGCGCTCTGGAGGAGGAAGCTGGGGCTCCCGAGTGGTCAAGTCCAGAAGAAACAATAAATCAAGAACAAAACAAAACACCATGAAATCCAAAATAAAATGTCAAATGAATAGATGAATGCAACACTCCCAGACATACCCCACGCGAAGGTAAGGAAAAACTCACAAAACCTAGCAATAGGAAAAAAGCACCACAGGCAATGTGGAGGGGAGAAACCTTAGAAGGGCCATCGATGATAGTAGTGTTGCTATAAAACAGGCGAAACAGTTGGTAAGCATGTGCACATATGTAACGGTTGTGACTTATTGTGATGTTTCTTCTTGACTTGTTTAAAGAAGATGTGTCCAGCCCATGGGGACATTACTGTAACGTGTGTTGTCGGGCCTTACAAATAAATGTTATTTAATTTGGTTGTGATATCGTCACCTTAAACGTCGATGCCCCGAGGGAGTTTCGAACCCGTGGTCTACCGCACCACTACAGAGTTGTCCCCTTTCTATGCAAATGAGCCTTGTCCAAAAATGCTCCCATTCCACCAACCCCCCCCCCCTCCTCTCTCCACCAACCCCCCCCCCCCCTCCTCACTCCACCAACCCCCCCCCCTCCTCACTCCACCAACCCCCTCCTCTCTCCACCAACCCCCCCCTCCTCTCTCCACAAACCCCCCCCCCCCCCCCCCTCCACCACCCCCCCCCCCCCCCTCCCACTCTACCAATCTGAGGCGTTAACCTAACGCAGGGGTGCCCAACCTTTTTTGAACCAAGATCTACTTTTTAATTTACCACCGAGCCGGGAGCTACCAGCCAAAATGTGTCCTACTCTCGGCTAGTATTAGTATTAATAGTATTAGTAATACCGATTCAATACACATGACAGAAAATATTATATGGCATATAATATTTTCTGTCATGTGCATATTGAATGGGTATATAATATAATATGATATTCTATATATCATTGTAACGGTGTAGTGTAGCAATTACAAGAATGACGAGACTAACTTCTTCATGTTGGGCATGCAGGCAGCATGACCCATTTATTTCACACTCTGCATACACAGACAACACACACACTCAATTCAATGGGCATGAGAAAACATGAGTTTACTGTACATTGCCAAAGCAAAAGTGGAACAATACAATCAAAACAAAAATGATATATGTACTTATATATATATGCCCCATGAAGAATAAAAGGGAATAGGAATGATGTGTAAACAGAGCTGTCACATTGCAACTGACAAGTGTTGTCACGATACTGAAAAGACATTTTTTATGCCACTGTGGGAATTAATATGAAATGCTGATGTGAATGACTCTTTCCTCTGAACTTGTTAAAAAAAAAAGAGGAAGAGGAAGAGGAAACACATTGGGTGTGGTTGCTCTGTAGTTGTGACAGTAAATCCAGAGAGCACATAATGTTCACCAAACTGACGATTCTTCACTTTCTCCTCTTCGACCGACACTGAGATACACGCGCCTGCTGTAAAAGACTCTGGATAAAACCCACAGCTCGTACTGAAGGAGTAGGACTAGCTTTAGACAAACACAGGAAGGAATAGTGATCAAACAGTGACTTCAACCAGCTGCTGACTGAATCTAAGTAAGTTTATAACAATCGTCATTCAAAGTGAAAGTATTCACTTGGGAGCATTCCAGAGGAGGGAGTGTTACTGAGAGACAAAATGGCTTCGTCTCATTGTGAAGAGGATCTGTCTTGTATCGTGTGCCATGAGATCTATACAGATCCTGTCGTCGTGTCGTGTGGCCACAGCTTCTGTAAAGCCTGTCTGCAGGAATACTGGAGAGACAGAGAAGACAAGGACTGTCCATGTTGTAGGGAAGTCTCTTCAAGTTCAGATCCTCCTCGTAACTTTACTTTGAATAACCTGTGTGAGGCCTTCAGGGAGAGAAGCGAGGGAGCTCCAGCCGGTCCAGAGGTGCTCTGCAGTCTGCACAGTGAGAAATTCAAGCTCTTCTGTCTGGATGACCTCCAGCTCATCTGTGTGGTGTGTCAGTCCTCCAGAAAACACAACAGCCACAACTTCTGCCCCATAGATGAAGCTTCGGAGGACCACAAGAAGGAGCTCCAGGCTCCACTGAAGACCTTGCGTGACAAGCTAAAGGTCTTTAATGAAATCAAACACACATGCGACCGCACAGCAGAACACTTGAAGGTCCAGACCCTGCACACAGAGAAGCAGATTAAGGAGGAGTTTAAGAAGCTTCACCAGTTTCTCCACGAGGAAGAGGAGGCCAGGGTAGCTGCACTGAAGGAGGAAGAGGAGCAGAAGGGTCAGCCGATGAAGGAGAAGATTGAGGGGCTGAAGAGAGAGATGTCAACCCTTTCAGACACGATCGGAGTCGTAGAGCGGGAGCTGAGAGCTGAAGACGTCTCCTTCCTGCAGAACTACAAGACCACACTGAACAGAGCTCAGTGCAACCTGCCTCGTCCACAGCTGGTCTCAGGAGCGCTGATAGACGAGGCCAAACACCTGGGCAACCTGACCTTCAGAGTCTGGGAGAAGATGAAGGAGAGAGTCAAGTTCACTCCTGTCACTCTGGACCCAAACACTGCACATCCCCGGTTCTCTATATCTGATGATCTGACCAGTGTGAGACTCACAGACACAAAGCAGCAGCTCCCTGACAACCCAGAGAGGAACAGGTATAACATTGTTCTGGGTTCTGAGAGCTTCAGCTCAGGGAAACACAGCTGGGAGGTGGAGGTGGGAGACCATCCTAGCTGGGCTATAGGTGTAGCTAAAGAGTCATTTGACAACAAGAGCGAGGGGCTAGTGGCATCACCACAACATGGTATCTGGGCTCTAAGTTATCAGAGTGGTGAGTACTATAATGTTCTGGGTGAGACCCTCACAGTGAAGAGGAGCCTCCAGAGGATCAGAGTACAGCTGGACAATGATGGGGGGAAGCTGTCCTTCTACGACCCTGAAGACATGACTCACATCTATACTTATGAACACACCTTCACTGAGAAACTCTACCCATTCTTCACTATAGGAGAGGCTGGTGATGCCAAACACCCTGATATAAACATCTGCCAATCAGAGGTGTCTCTCTCTGTGATATAGTCATGACAGTGAGGTGTGTTTGTGTGTGTTTGTATAAAACCCTGTTGCACAGCTGGCATAAAGATAGATAGATAACCACATGCTAGTAATTAGAAGAAGAAATAAATATATAGAATAAAAGAAGATTTTTTTTTGCTTGACTACATGTGTGTGTATGTGTATGAGAGAGAGAGAGAGAGAGAGAGAGAGAGAGAGAGAGAGAGAGAGAGAGAGAGAGAGAGAGAGAGAGAGAGAGAGAGAGAGAGAGAGAGAGAGAGAGAGAGAGAGAGAGAGATCAAAGCGGTGTTAGGACATCGTCTGCGAGGTCGAGGGGTCACGCGCACACACTCCCCAACACATTCTGCTCGCCGCATGGAGGAGGGAGCGACGCCGGAGTGGAATCGGTCGACCGGCACAAACTAGATTTCTCTGAGCTTTCTTGATTCCAGTTCAGCGTTTTGCAAATTAGTACATTTAATTTTAATAAATATCCTCAAACTAAATCCTCAATTTGAATAAAGTGATTAATATGATTAAATTAGTCTTTTTATTTATTAAATCAACTTTCTTTTATGAATATAACTCATCAGTTTTAACATTATAATATTAGTGTAGCCTAATCTTTATCTGCAACTGTGAAGAAAACCCCATTGGTATAAACAGAATGAATAAAAAACATAAAAAAGATATATATATATATCACTAATTCTTGAGATTTTTTTTTTTTTTATACTTAAATTTTTATTTCCAGTTTTTTGCTTTACAAACAAAACATCCACATACAATAATACAATTGGCGGTCAAAATTATAAACGACAGTACAATAGAATTCGATAGATAAGAACTAAAAGATATAGCTGATATTAGAAAAATTTATATCGAAATCGAATGACAAGTTGACCTAAAATAAATTCACTAAAGGGGAAAAGGAAAAAACACAGCTAAACAAAAACAAAGAAAAGAGAGAAACAATAAATAAATACAAAAAAATACAAAAAAAATACAAAAAAGTGACATGGGTTCTTTGGTACCTTCATAGTTTATTTTCGTTTCGTTTTTTCTTCTTGTCTCCTTTTCACTCTCCTGTGATGTCGTTTCTTTTTTTCCTATACTCTTCCCACTTCTCCCATTTTGATTCAAACTTCTCGTCTTGTAGCCTCAGCCTATATGTGATTCTCTCCATTTCCTGTATCCCACCCACTATCTCTGTCCATTGTTCCCTCGTCGGTGCTTCTACTCTATACCACATTTTCGTCAGTGCTTTCTTGGCTGCTACTAGTAATATCTTAATCAAGTATATATCTTTCCCCTGCATTCCTTCCTGTGTTAAGTTCCCTAAATACAATACTTGTCCTGTCTGGGGTATTTCATATCCTACTATTTCATTTATTATCCCTCCTATCTCTTCCCAATAGTTCTTTATTATCTGACATCCCCAGAATATGTGTGTGTGGTTTGCTATTTCCTGTCCACATTTTCTCCAGGATGGTTTCTGTGTTGGTGTATAGTTGCCCTGTATTTCTGGTGTTATAAAAAATCGAATTATGTTTTTCCACCCAAACTCCCTCCATATCCTTGACCCTGTGGTTGTGTGTTGTATCTTACATATGTTATACCATTCTTCTTCTGTTATTTCCGTTTCTAATTCCTTCTCCCACTTTTCCTTAATATATTTGGTTGTGATGTCCTTGCTGTCCATTATTGCCCGATATAGTGCTGATATCCCCCCCCTTCCTTCCTTCGTATGCTTTTACCATTATCTTAATTATCCCATTCTGATCTTTGTCTTTGTCTAGTTTTATTTCCTTGTTGTAGTAGTCCCTAATCTGTAAATATCTAAAGTGGTCGCTATTCTCTAGTTCAAATCTTTCTTTCAATTTTTGTAGTCTGGATCTCCCCTCCTTCTGTTATTGTACATATTGCTGTTATGCCCCCCCTCTCCCATCTTTTGAACCCATGATCTTCTTTCCCTGGTTTAAATTTGTTGTCGTGCGTTATCCATCTCAGTATCTTGGTTTCTTTTTCTAGCTTGTATTTCTTTACTATCTTGTTCCATATATTTATAGTGAATTTGGTAATTGGGTCTATTAGTTGTTCCTTTCTTCTGTATAGCTCCCTGTCTCCTATTAGTGCCTGCACTTTGAGTCCCTCATTTTTTGTTTCTATGTCTTTCCATTTGGCTTCATAGTTCTCGTTGCACCAACATGTTACTATTATCAGCTGTGCTGCGTAGTAGTAATCTTCTAAACTAGGTATTGCCATTCCTCCTTTCTCCTTTTGTAATTGTAGAGTCACATATCTTATCCTTGGCCTTTTCCACCCCCCCATATGAATCTTGATATCTGTTTATTCCATTCCCTGAACTGGCTTTGTGGTATTAATATAGGTAGAGCCTGAAATAGGTATAGTAACCTTGGTAATATATTCATCTTTATAATTTCGATCCTTGAGCTAAAGTCTAGAGGCATTACTATCCATCTTTCTAGGTCTTGTTTGATTTTCTGATTAATCTGTGTATAGTTTGCATCGTATAGTCCCTCCACCTCTCTTGTAATATTCACTCCTAGGTATCTGATCCTGTCCATATCCCATTTAATCTTGTATTTGTCTTTGATCTCTGTCGTTGGGGTGTAGTTCAATGTTAAGGTCTGTGTCTTTGTTACGTTAAGTCTATATCCTGAGTAATATCCATATTCTGTCAGTAAGTCCATCAGTGTCGGGAAGCTTGTGTCTGGTTGTCTCATATATACTATCACATCATCTGCGAACAGTCCTAATTTATGTTATGTTCCCCTTATCTCCACCCCTTTGATGTCCTCGGTCTGTCTAATTAGTTGAGCCAGTGGTTCGATGAATATATCGAAGAGCGTCGGCGAAAGACAACAGCCCTGTCTTGTAGCCCTCTCTAGTTTGATCCGGTCCGTCAGGTTGCCATTTACTTTAATCCTTGCCGTTGGTTCTTGATATAATGCCCTAATTGTTTTCATCACGTTTTTGTCTAGTCCAAATTTCTCTAATACTTTATATAGGAATATCCAGCTTACACTGTCGAATGCTTTTTCTGCATCCAGGCTAACTAGTACTGCACTTCCTCCTTCTTTTTGTATCTCCTCTACTATCTGCACTGTCTTTCTTATGTTGTCCTGTGTTTTTCTTCCTTTAATGAATCCGGTCTGGTCTTCGTCTATAATATCTGGCATAAATGTCTCAAATCTTTTGGCTATTATCGATGTATACATCTTGTAATCTACATTAAGTATGGACACTGGTCTGAAGCTACTACATAGTTCCTTATCCTTCCCTTCCTTTGGAATCGTAGTAATTATGGCTTCTTTCCATGAGGGTGGCATTGTTCCTTTTTTCATTGTGTGTCTAAATGCTGCCTCTAATATGGGCCTCAGTTCCTGTCTAAATGTTTTGTAAAATTCCGAAGGGAATCCGTCGCTACCTGGTGACTTATTGTTCTTTGCTTTACTGATCGCATTTCCCACTTCCTGTTCTGGTATCTCTGCATTTAATATTTTGTTCTGTTCCTTTCCTATCTAATTTTTCTAAGAATGTCTCTATCTCTTCTTCTCCTGCCGCTTTCGGTTGTGTGTATAGTGTCTTATAGTATTCTACAAAAGTCTTCTCTATTTCAGCTGGTTCTCTTAGTAACCTGTTTGTGTTTGTGTCTCTTATTGTGTGTATTGTATTTAGTTTCTGTTGTATTCTGATTCGTCTAGCTAAGAGTCTGGTCGCTCTCGTTCCTTCTTCATAGTATGTCTGTTTCACATATCTAGCCTTTTTCTCAATTTCTGTCAGTAATTCTTTGTTTATCTTTTCTCTAACGTCTTTTACTTCCCTAAGTGTCTCTTGGTTCTTTGAGTTTTGGTGTTTTTTCTCTAATTCTTTCAGTTTCTTTACTAAGTTCTGGTATGTCTCTATTCTGGCCCTCTTGAGTAGTGCTGCCTTTGCTATCAATTTTCCTCGTATTACTACCTTCATTGCATCCCATATAATGTTTGGATCTACCTCTCCGTTATCATTTTCCTCTCTGTATCTTATTATGTCTTCTTTTACTTTGTCTACTAAGCATTTGTTATTCAATAGCCCTACGTTCAGTCTCCAGACTGTGTTTCTCCATCTACTTTTCAGATTTACTGTCAGATATGTTGCGCTGTGATCTGATATGTCTGTTACCCCTATTCTACAATCTTCTACTCTGTATCTGTCCCCTGTTGTCATGAGGAAGTAATCTATAACTGAATATGTTGTGTGTGGATGTGAATAATGTGTGTATTCCCTGTCTAGTGTGTGTGTTTCTCTCCATATATCCGTGATTCCTAATTCTGTCATTTGTATTTTCATATATTTGCTAATGTGTGTTCTCCATCTCTTTGTGCTTGTCGTGTCCATGTCGTAATTCAATACTACGTTGAAGTCTCCTGTACAGATTAAAACGCCTTCCCCTTCCATTGCTATAATATCAAAGATTGTTTCAAATAGGTATTTCTCACTGTCTGGGGGTGCATATATATTCATTAATGTTACCATTTGGCCTTCCATTTTCCCCTTGGCCATTACATATCTCCCCTCTTTATCTCTCACTTCTTTAATCAATTCAAACTTCACTGCATTCTTAATCAATATAGCTACTCCTCTCCTAAGGTTCTGTTTAAAAGAACTATAAAACATATTCTCGTATCCGAATCTCTTCAGTTTTTCATGTTCTTGTTGTATTAGATGAGTTTCTTGTAGAAAAATAACCTGTGCCTCCTCTTTTCTAAGCTTCGTCATCACCTTACTCCTTTTGATTGGATTATTCATTCCATTAACATTCAGCGACATCATCTTAATACTTTTAATTTGTGTCATCTTTCCATTCGAAATGATCTCCCGTTCTACCCATGTCACATAAAATAATATTTGTAGTTGTAGCCACTGCTAACTCTACTCGACTTACATTCAAAGAACTATAATAAACATTTACAACATTCACAAAGTTTGACAATTCCATGGTGTCAGAGGTATTTATTTTCTTTCCTCTATCCCCTGCTGGGGGGTGGGGAGAAAAGGCTCTCCTATTGAGAGGGCTCCCCCTAGTGGCTAAAAAAGAAAGCTCACCATGTAAGTCCAGCATTGTCTGTGTGCTGCCCTGTCCTTGAGCTCCCGGTAATATGATTTTTTTTTATTTATTTTTTTTAATATATATATATTCTTGAGATTCTTGTGTATACTGATGTTATGTTTTAGCACATATATTTGTTTTTTGGGGGATATTTGTTTAAATGTATAATCTGTTGTTAGAAGCTCCCATGTTAATTTTCTTGTCCTCAGCAAGGGTCACATTATTGACCAGCCCAAAAAAGCTTGAAAAACCTCTCCACTTACATACATATCAAATCAAGGATAAGGGTTATAAATGTATAAAACAATGCATGCCATGAAACTCAAATAATATTTTCCATAGAAATCTGCCTATCAAAGTTGTGTCCTCAGTTTATGTCAACTCCGTCAGACTTTTTCATAAACCTAATTAAATCAGGCAATAGCATGGCCAGCTCTATCCCTGAGGACCCCTTTTCCTTTCCCTGCCTGTGGTGAATGCAACACTACCACACATGGTCTGGTAAATTTGATACTTTTTGATATTTTAGACAAACAATGTCAATATTCCTATGGTCACAGCTGGAACATGTCAACACCATCTCTCCGTTATTATACTTTTAAAAAACAATAGTGGATTGAATTCAAGTGTTTCAGTGAGATTATTAAGACAGCTAGCAACTGCCAAAAAACTAGCTAGCTGCAGTGCACAATACAGGCTTGGAGGGAAAATGTCTCTGTCAGACATCAACTCCATCAGATTTTGTGTCTGACGGAGTTGACGTGTAAGCTGACGGAGTTGACAAATCCATCAATAACGTCATACTATGCTATTATTATACTATTTTTGAACATGGTAAAGGATTTAAATGTTATTTCAGAGTTGTATCTGCACAGAAGTAGCATGCATAGCATGCATTACAATACACTTCTGACTTTTAGAGCATGGGCAGGCTGTGGTCTGCTTATTGAATAATTGTCTTACTTTCCCAGCACATGTGTTAATACATAAATATAAATATATCACTTGTCTACGTGGTTGATTGATTGATGTAAAATTTCATAACCCAGTAGGGATACAAGACAGAAGAAAACAGTTATTCTTGTTCTTATACTGTTTACTTAGATCATCAGAGCAAAGGTGAACAGTGGTAAACTGTGGATATTTCATCTTAATATTTTTATAATAATTCTTAATAGGACTGGTCCATGTGTGTCTACTGTAGATTGCTACATCATCCTTTATCTGACTCTTTCCATCCATAGTGTAATACATTATGGTATGGAGTGATCAACAGGATAATATTTTGCTAGTCAGTTGTCTCAATCTTATCAGTTGTCACAAGTGTAGAGTTCAAGAAAAATCAGGATCAGATAAAAATCAGATCAGGATATTCTAGATAACAATGCCAGACAGTGCAGGGAGTCTCTCAGACAGGAAAAGCAACGAAGTAAAATGCGAAAAAGGCATTCAAGAGAAATAAAAACTATGAAAGAGAATATTACAAATGTAACAAAGCAACGAAACAACCTGATAAAAACAATAATGTGCAGAAAAAAGGCTACAAATACATCACCACTGGACTCTCCAGGCACGGAAACAAAGAAGATGCTATCAGGAAGCAAAGTAAGGAATCCGAAAATCCAAAAGGCCCTTCTATTCCACAACATCCCCAGAAGAGGGCTGAAGACAAACAAACAAACTCCTGGCCCACGGCGCCAAAAACCAGCACTGAGTGTGTCATCAGGCACGATTCTTAAAAAGTATCGTCTTCTTCAACAAATGAAAGAGTTTGGGTTAACCTACAAGTTAATGAGAGAAAAGGAGCAGCCTCAGAAAAAGCCAACATTAATACAGGGTATAACACAGACTGTTCAGGATTTCTTCCTGAACTCTGCACGTGTGACGACGGATAAGACTGACACAATCACCAGGAACAAGATCAAGCGGCAGATAATGATCCTGCTAGACTCCATGCTCAACCTCCACACTGAATTCCAGATTAAGAACCCCACTCTAAAGCTGAGCTATTCTTCATTCTGTGCTCTGAGGCCCTTCTATGTCACAGCACCAAAAGCATCTGATTGGAAGACATGTCTGTGTCAAATACATGAAAATGCATGCTTAATGCTCGAGGTCCTTAAAATGTCTGGTGTTGTGAAGTCAAACATACTGGATGACAGTTTTCAATTAGTTTGTTGCTCTGCAGCAAGTGAGACATGCCTTCTTCGCGCCTGCTCACGATGTCTAAACAAAGGTACAGTTACAACCCAAGAGCAAGACAAAATCGATGTTCAATGGAGGCAGGGGGAGAGAGTTCAAGAAGACACACGCAATGGAATCGACATCAACACTAAGCTCGTCGAACACCGAGGCAGCCTTTCAGAGCTCATCAAACTCTATGAGCAAAAACTCAGAAAGGAAACCACAACACATGTGTGTTCAGTGCGAAACCAGTCAAAAGAATACAGCAACACAATTGAGTCCTGTGATGAGAGTACAGCAATCGTCCATGTTGACTTTTCAGAATCCTGGAAATTCAAATATAAAGCTGAAGTTCAGGCCTGCCATTTCGGACAAAATCTGCCACAGATAACACTCCATACCAGAATGTATTACACTAAGGGTGGAAAGGCAGGGTTTTGCACACTGTCAGAGTCAAAGAGACAGGATGCTGCGGCAATCTGGACACAAATGGATCCAGTCCTAAAAGATATCAAGACAAAATATCCACAGGTTACCACCGTGCACTTTTGGTCTGATGGTCCAAGCAAACAAGAACAAGAAGAACTTTTTTCTTCTGGGGTTTGAAAAGACAACGTGGAACTTCTTCCCCACTTCTCATGGTAAGGGCGCACCAGACGGCATTGGCGGAAGAGTAAAAAGAACATTTACATTTACATTTAGTCATTTAGCTGACGCTTTTATCCAAAGCGACTTACAAGTTCTGTACGACAAGCCATCAGGAAGGGCACAACTCTATCAGCTGAGCAACAATGTTCATCAAAGTGTTGAGTGCTACAGTGTAGGTTAGTTTATTAGGACAAGTGCATGACAGTACGGTTAGTTAGGGTTAGATTTTTTTTTTTTTTTTTTTTTTTTTTTAATTCAGATAATGGTTGAAGAAGTGCGTCTTTAGTCGACGGCGAAAGATTGGACGTGATTCGGCTGTCCTAACTGGGGTGGGTAGTTCATTCCACCATTGTGGGGCAAGGACTGAGAATAGGCGACTTCTCTTTGATGACCCTCCCGGAGCTTGGATAGGAGTAGGTCTGAGGCGGCCAGAAGATGCAGAGCGTAGGGGTCTTGAGGGTGTGTA
The DNA here is from genome assembly GCF_963971535.1 of Notolepis coatsorum. Classification (NCBI taxonomy): domain Eukaryota; kingdom Metazoa; phylum Chordata; class Actinopteri; order Aulopiformes; family Paralepididae; genus Notolepis; species Notolepis coatsorum. The sequence continues at coordinate 152,418,653 of NC_140169.1, read as the reverse complement.
GTTAGAGACCATTGACCGGAGGTAGGCGGGAGCGGTTCCCTTTGCCGCACGGTATGCTAGGTCGAGGGCCTTGAAGCGGATTCGTGCAGCAATGGGGAGCCAGTGCAGGTCCCTAAGAATAAAGTAAATAAGAGTAAAAAGAACAGCTGACAACCTGGTCCTGAGAGGAAATGATGTGACGGATGGACACATATTCTTCAAAAAGGTCTCAAACAGTCTGAATGGTGTTCAGCTGTATCACATTGTGGAAGAAGACATGCAAAGATACGACACTTCTCATGAATCCTCTCAAACCGGTTCCCTCAACAAGACAAATACACCAGATCATCACACATAAGGACAGGATCCACAACAGACAACTATCCTGCTTTTGCAGCGAGATGTTGGATTGCCAGTGCTTCTGCCCAGCTACCTCCTATTACCATGGCAACCCAGGAGAACAGCAGAGTGATACACGGAGGGCAAGGAAGAAGAGACCTCTGGCCATGTTGTGGGAGGAGATGGAAAATGAGATGGAAGAGGGTATCGAGATGGAAGATGTAATGGAGGAGTTGGACAAAGAACCTTTGAAAGGTCCTGAGGGTACGGTGACAGTAACGACTGTTAGCAGCCTTAGTAATGGATACTGGTTAGCAGTAGTATATGATGACCACTGGTGGCTAGCCAAGACCATCAATGTGGATAATGAGCAACAAGATGTGAAAGTTGAATTTCTGCATCCCCATGGTCCAACAGAAAAGGTTCAGCCCAAATGTGGCAAGAAGGATGTCTGTTTCTGCCCAGTTCAAGACATCATAGTGAAACTAATCAGAAATGCAGAAGGAAAGGAAGAGGAGAAGTGGGTGAGAAAGTGGAGATCAGGAAGTGGTGTAGAGGAGGTAGATGAAAACAGGGACGAGAAGAAGGGGTCCTGTTCTCCATTATTGTTTTTGTTGTTGGAAACGGTGCATTTTGTAATAGTTGGAAACAGTGTATGTAAAGTTTGTTGTTTATTACAATTGAGTTAACAAAATGTTCAGTATAAGACAAGGAGTTATTAGTTCTTATTATTGTCACTTTCATCTGTTTAAAAAATTTAGCAGAGATGTAAATCCAATTTTGTCAACTCCGTCAGTTTCTCAGATGACCGTCAGATCATTGTCAACAATATCAGATGTTTATTTTTGTTAATCTTGGGGAAAATACAAATACCTTCTTCAGTTTATGTTGTTTAAGTAATAAAGTAGCATTAGATCTTCATCCTATTGTGTCTTATTTACTTAATGTTTTTTTTTTATCATATCAAAATTTAAAACAAAGTTTGAAAATGCTAATATTTCTAACTCTGGGTTTTCAGAATAGTGTGAAATTACACCTGAGGTTTATATATTATATTTTATTGCATACCAGAGTAACTAAACACTATCTGCAGTGCACAATACAGGCTTGGAGGGAAAATGTCTCCGTCAGACATCAACTCCATCAGATTTTGTGTCTGACGGAGTTGACGTGTAAGCTGACGGAGTTGACAAATCCATCAATAACGTCATACTATGCTATTATTATACTATTTTTGAACATGGTAAAGGATTTAAATGTTATTTCAGAGTTGTATCTAATCCTTCACTACTTCCAACGCTTCCAGCTTATTTACAGGACACTACAGATGTTCTCAATAAAATCAAAGAGCAAGGTAATATTGGACCAGGCACTTACTTGGCGACAATGGATGTAGAAGCCCTTTACACCAGTATTGCCCATGACCAAGGCATGACAGCCATGAGACATTTTTTAGATACTCGCACTGACTCACAGGACCCCCCTACAGATTTTTTGGTCGAACTAACCAAATTTACTTTACTTAATAATGTGTTTTTATTTCAGGACAAAATTTATCGACAGGTAAAAGGCTGTGCTATGGGTGCATGTTTTAGCCCTTCATATGCAGGCTTGTTTATGGGAAAATGGGAGGAGGACTATGTGTTCAACACTCAAAACGTATTTAAAGATAAGATCATCTGGTGGGCCAGATATATAGATGACATCATTATGTGGTGGAAAGGCACTATTGATGAATTGAAAGCTTTTCATAGTTATTTGAACAACACTAACCCAAATATAAAACTGTCTCTAGATTTTAGTCCTGATAAGATCCATTTTCTGGACTTAGAAATCACTAAAGACTTGAATGGTGACTTACATACGTCATTGTACAGGAAGTTAACGCATAAAAATACTATTTTACATGCAGAGAGCTTCCACCCCTCTACTTTGATCAACAATGTTCCGTACGGCCAATTTAAAAGAGTACGTAGAATTTGTGACAGTGAGGCTGATTTTAGAGAAAAGAGCGGAGAAATGTATGATCGCTTTAGAGAACGTGGCTATACACATAATACTCTTAAAATAGCTATATCTGAAGCCGCTACTGTAGAACGCGACTCCCTCTTAAAAAGAAAGACACTGAAAGAGAAAACCGATAGGGTGTTTTTCTCTACCACTTATAGTACTAAAGCCCTTGCTGTTCGCAATATAATTAAAAAGAATTGGAGCTTGATCCAATGTGATGAGTCCCTGTCTAACATTTTCCCTGACCCGCCCCTCTGTACATTTAGGAGAGCTCCCAATCTCGGAGATAAATTAGTACGAAGCCATCTACCGGCAGATGTCAAATCTACATGGCTACCTAAGCCTCCTATAGGAACGTATAGATGTGGTCACTGCAAACAATGTGATGTGGTGATAAGATCAAAAGCTTTTACCCACCCAGTTACAAAACAGACATATACTTCTAACAGCTTTATTAATTGTCAAACGACACATGTTATTTATATACTGTCTTGTTCCAAATGTGACTCTTTCTATGTTGGTCGTACGAAACGCTGTCTACTTGATCGACTGGCAGATCATAAATATGCTATTAAAACTAACAACATGGATTATGCAATGGCTAAACATATTCATGAAGTTCACCATAGTACCTCTGCTTTATTTACAGCTATCGGAATTGACAGTGTTCCACTCACGTCTAGAGGAGGTAATAGACAAAGAATTCTAAACCAGAAAGAAAGTCGCTGGATCGATAGACTACAGGCCACCTCACTCCCAGGTTTAAATGATTCCATAGACATGGTATCATTTTTATAGGCCAGTAGATCACTTTATTTATTTATTGTATTTATACATTGTTATTTATTGTATTTTGATAGACTACAGGCCACCTCTTTACAGGTTTAAATGACTCTACGGACATACTGTCACTTTTATAGGCTAAGTAGATTACATTATAGTATTATTATTCTTTGTCATGCATTACTCAATGCTCTTACATTGTTGTCTTTTGATAATTGTTTTTTGATAATTGTTGGTAATTGTTTATATTGTTATTGGTCTATTCTATTTTTGACTCATTTCTTTATGTTGTTATAATATTTTGAGCTTGTGTGTATATATACTTATATAATATACAAATTTGTTTTTCTATTTAGTATTATTGTATATTTACTTCAACTCAAATTGAGAATGTTGCTTTGCCTTCATTTAATTGGGACCAGCTGTCCCCCATTGTAATTAGTGTCTCCCTGAGTTGTGTGTTTTTTCCTTTTTTCCTCTATTTAGTCACAGTATTGTTTTTGTCACAGCAACACCCTGAAGAAGGCCATGTAGGCCGAAACATGTTGGACTTTTAAAAGATTTTTCTAAATAATGTAAGCCACTTATTAAAGGCTTTTTAAAAACTGTAGAGCTGCCTTGGATCTCAACCTCTCTTATATTACAACATACTTCAGAACTTTAGATTCTTGTTGGACTGGAATAATTAGAATTATATACTTTTTTGTGTGTCTGACAGAGTTAACACAAATCAAGTTTCAAAGGGAAACATGTGAATTTGTTGAAAATGTTTTTCTATGTAGAGCCCGCACCTTTACATGGTTAAATAGCTCAGACCTTTCTCTACATGAATATATAACTCTAATCAATATAGTGTGTATTCTCAAAATATAATATTTAAAAAGTGTTTTGTCCCGACTCTCAAGAATCAGTGATATATATAAAACATTTAAAATAAATGTATTAAAAATAAAAAATTCGAATCTTGATTTAGAATTCTAATGCCAACGTAAGGAACGAAGGTCCGAACATTCGAGCGTTTGGGCTCAGCCCTAGTGTGTGTGTGTTTGTTTGCGTTTGCACGTGCCTGTAGAGTAAGTGTGATGTGAACCACTGTGTGTGGATGCAGTATTATAATATTCATGTTTTGCTGCAGGCTATATTATCAATACATAAATCATGGCACCGTGGGCATAGACCGCTGCCAGCGGCTGGACGACTAACGGCTGCAGAACTGCAGAACTATTGGGGACGTCGACAGCACAGGCCGCTATACCAAGAGGTGAACTCACTGCTTTGCATTGAAAATAGAGCTGATGACGGATCCATTTGAGGTATGGGGGCTGACTTAGATCGCATCCTCCTCCCGGTCATCACCACGGGACGTCCACCACTCTGGTCATCACCACATTTACATTTACATTTACATTTAGTCATTTAGCTGACGCTTTTATCCAAAGCGACTTACAAGTTATGTACGACAGGTCATCAGGAAGGGTACAACTCTATCAGCTGAGTAACAATGTTCATCAAAGTGTTGCGTGTTACAGTGTAGGTTCGTTTATTAGGACAAGTGCATGACAGTAAGGTTAGTTGGGGTTAGATTTATTTGTTTATTTATAAAAAAAAAATCCCATTATTTCAGATAATGGTTGAAGAAGTGCGTCTTTAGTCGACGGCGAAAGATTGGACGGGGTTCGGCTGTCCTAACTGGGGTGGGTAGTTCATTCCACCATTGTGGGGCAAGGACTGAGAATAGGCGGCTTCTCTTTGATGACCCTCCCGGAGCTCGGATAGGAGTAGGTCTGAGGCGGCCAGAAGATGCAGAGCGTAGAGGTCTTGAGGGTGTGTAGTTAGAGACCATTGACCAGAGGTAGGCGGGAGCGGTGCCCTTTGCCGCACGGTATGCTAGGTTGAGGGCCTTGAAGCGGATACGTGCAGCCACTCACAGGGAGACAGGGCGAGGGGACAAACTCAGCGCACCCCTAGAGATGAATGAGTAGCCTCTTGCAAGAAGGCAGCAGCTACTACACATTCATGCTTGTGAAGTCACCTAGGCAGTGGCGGCCGGTGGGTACTTCGCCACTAGGGGCGCTATACCAAACATTTTGCAAACATGTACAAGGCACGCATTGGCGAATATTATCACCATTGCCATCGATCAATATATGATCAGTCAGTCAAATGCAACGACGTTTCCAATAGCCCAACACAAACACGCACAGCTCTCTCTCTCTCTCTCTCTCTCTCTCTCTCTCGCTCTCTCTCTCTCTCTCTCGCTCTCTCTCTCTCTCTCTCTCTCTCTCTCTCTCTCTCAGATGATGTCAGATCCATTCAATAATAAACACATTTGTAAAGCTCGTTATTTTAAACAAGTTACCATTCATTGTCTGAGTGGTTATGCCCCACATGCGGCGAAATTAGAGAGAGAGAGAGAGAGAGAGAGAGAGAGCGAGAGAGAGAGAGAGAGAGAGAGAGAGAGAGAGAGAGAGCGAGAGAGAGAGAGAGAGCATTTTAGTAAAGTTACATTTTCAACAAGATTGCTGCTATTTAAACACTTCATGGAAACGGGGTAACGTTAACCTTATGTCGACTGTAGTATTGTATGACCTCGACATAACGTTTAAACGTTAACGTTACTCCGTTTCCATGAAGTAATTATAAAAGTGGCCAGCTAAGATAACGGAGCTAACAGCTAGCAGTAGCTAACGTTAGCTGAAAGCTGTAACGTTACAACGTTATGCGGCATCAGTAGACAACGTATCATGTATTAAACTAGAGTTAAGATCGCTAATCTACCTTGTTGTTGGCTTGTTGATAAAGTATATCCACTACATGGCATTGTCCATCCAGCCTGTGTTGATGTCCATCCATTGTTGTCCCTCCGCATCCATATAGCTTGTTGTTAGCCAACAAGCTGTGTGAGTGAAGAGCTGTGTCTTTGTCCATTTCCGCCTCGAACAGCCTGCAAACTACCTGGCGTTCTATCGCCATGCTCTAAGACAAACTCTAACCTTAACCAACTTTGAAAGAGTGCCTAAGCTTAACAGTCTAAAGAACTTGCAGTCACGGCACGCTCGTCTAAGACAAACAGCTGCCTGCATCATTCTCACAACAACACAACTATCTCCACCGACCAACCTAGGAATAACCTAGAATTGGAACATTAGAAATTGGATTCGGCCAATCAGAGATCGTCTCTGTGAAATTCTGCTACGGAAAAAAATACTGGCGTCGGCCAATCAGAGAGCGTCTCTGCGAAATGCGGCTACAGATATTCTTGACGCTACTGGCTAGACCGCTTCAAATCGCGCCCGGATTCCAACATAATAGTCATATTTCAACGCACAACGCGTTATGCACTGATTGGCTGTGATGGATACAGCGATCAAACTGTGACGCGCACTCAGAGCGCTATCGCGTATAGCCCGGGCCGAGAAATACGAAAAAATTAAAAAAAATAAAAAAAACGTGATGTCACTTCCTGCTCTGGAAAACGAGTGTTTTTTAATTGCGATAATAACGTTATATTGTGCATTGGAAACACAAACATACTTAAAATGAGTAAATATTATTAATTTTAAACATGTTTATATTATTTATAGGGCTATAAAACTAAAAACTAAAAACTTATTTTTCTTGTTCTCTCATATAACCAGGGTAGGGCCTGAGGGGGGGGCGGCGCCCGAGCGCCCCTAGTGGCGAGCCGCCACTGCACCTAGGGTCTATGTTCTGATGTGATCAGAACCAATACTCTGCGTTGTGAATTGTCTGTCCTAAAAGCCCTGGTACTTTCAAAAGACCATACTGGCCTTGTTCGACGGCAGCTAAGCAGGAGAAATGAAGGAGAAGTTGTCTCAAATCTGGTTTTAATTCAAAGTTAAAAGTGTAATCACAATGGTTCTGGTTCAATTAAAAAAAAGAACGCAATAGTCGGATCACTAGACACTATGCTGTCTGCGATCCCAACTAGACTAAGAAAGTAGATTAAAGTATGATAGTTGTTGAATTGTCTTTGTTCTCTGTTGATAACAAAGACCGTGTTCTCAGTTCCAAAAGCTTGTTCTCCCTGTGTTCCTTTGTTCCTGCTGCCGCTCCGCTGTGTGAAAAGGTGGGAGGTGTGTTCCTGTGTTGGTTCCGTTTTCAGTGTGTCTCCAAAGTCACAACACCCCCCTTTTTATGTAAAGCCGGGAGTGTCTGCGTGATGTCACAGGAGTGACGTCAAGCAGATGTTCCCCTCCAATCACGGCCTCCCTAAGTTTGAATTTGAAATAGAAGGTTGTCCTCAGTAAGCCAACCCTCTCTACTTTGTTTCAGGTCAAAGAACTAGATACCGTCTAAACTAACTTAATACTTTGGTTATTAACCCCAAGATATATATATATTCGAATTGAGATTGATTTCATACACACAGAGATATAATTTTTGAATAGTTTCTCTTGATGCTAAATGAGAATCACAGTAGTTTTATCATTAAGCCCACTTCTATAGTTTTCTAATCATCTTCTTTTAACTTAAATCCATTATACAGTTATTATTCAGCACTTTTAGTATTTTCCAATGTAGTTTCAGAAGTGGCTTAATTTCAAACTCTGTGATTCTTATTCATAAACATGGCATATTTCATATCATTAGATTCAGGATTATTACCACAATATAACAGGATCATTTGCAGTTCATTTTAAGCTAATTTAGGTATAGAAACAGACATTTGAAAGTGTACCTGAGTTACTGAGATACTGAATCCTAGTCCCTCCTACGGCAGCTGTCCCCACATGTCATGCCACAGGGCCAGTTTAACAGATAACACAGGTGACTCTTGATCTATTGTCTGCAGCTGCCAACAGTTGTATGCAAATCTACCTCCTGTTGTGAGCCCAAGTCTCTGTAGACACACACACTCTATGAGCTAAGTCACCCTAGTCAAATCAGGTTTAAACTATATTTGATTGCCAATTGTTACACTTTGACTGTTTCTATAAGACTAGAACACATGATTTTGATTAGTTTCTGAATTCCTTAACCCAAGGTAACAGACATCCTTTTCTCTTATCTATTTGAACACAAGTTTCAGGCAGAATGTAGATCTATGGTTACCAAATACTACTGCAGTCCACACTTGGATAGAGATTAACTATCCTTAATTAGCTAGTATTATATGCTAACCATAGATCCTAACTTCTACTTATTGCTTTCCACTACCTGGATAAAATAAAACATTTTAAATCATACTTGGATATAATACATACGGCATCCCACACTTGGATCCTAAAAAATCAAAACAACATTATTTTTCTACATCTCTTTCCTATGTATAATTATCGTCACCCAAACATCTTTATTTTCAGTCCATTTTCATTATTGTGTGCAGTCTTTGACACTCTTTTTCGTACCAGGATCAATTTCCACTGGTTTCCATTGCGGGTGTCAAATTCTGACTTGGAACCAGGAGAGGGGGGTCAATGTTTTCTGGATTGACCTGGCCACCCCCTCCTCATTTCTCAGAGACGGTGCAGATCAAGACTGCTGATCTCACTCTTAATGCTACCGCCAACTCTTGGCTTCAACACAGGGAGGTAGAATCAGAAAGCCAGTTGACTTCCGATCCCTCCCCTTCTTCTGTCGAGGCCTCGTGCCTCGTGCTGTCACTCGAATAGGGGCATGACCCCCTGCTGTATGGCCTGTTCAGTTGAACCAGGAGCTCTTCCCTCAGATGTCAGTTGCGTCGATCTCAGGTGGGGTGATGAGACCTCCCCTCTGGCGCTGTCACGGCTGTTGAGGAGGTTGTGTTGTCTCCTACAGTCGTCGCTGGCTCAACCCCTGTCGACCCTCGGAATAGTGGAAGAGGTTTGATTCCCCCCCCCCTCCGCCTGGTCGTTGATAAGGGCGATAGAGGCTCCACTCCCTCGCTCGATGACACCCGGTCAGTTGCTAAGGCCTTGCAGCCTGTCTGTTGACAGCCGGAGCAGTTGATGAGGCCTTGCAGCCTGTCTTCTCGTAGATTGCCTGTCGTTTGGCCTCTCTCGTTCCCCTCCGAAGCCTCAAGACTCGGTCATTGCGTTGGCCGGAACTCTCAACGCTTGAGAGTTAGGCTTCTCCTGGATCTCTTGGTACCTGCAGTGTTGTGGTTCCCCATGGAACCGCTGGGTAGACACTAGCCAGTGTCCTGGATCAACAGTACCGATGGAGTCCTTGGTCTTCCTCGTACCACACTCTGATGACTGCTGACTCCTCAATCTCCCATTCGTATCCTGCAGTGAGTATATATCGCTTCGGTGGACAACGCAGGTTACTTCTATCACAACAATTGATTGAGAATCCATATTTTTCCTCCCTCAGACACTCTTTACTGGTCTGAGTTTGACAACTTTCTTTTCCAAATCATTTATCTATATATTTCATGGCTTCTAGATCGTTAATATTCAAAATTCAGAAAAATTCACATGGCTCTCATTATATTATGCTGTCAAAACAGTATATCCCCACCACCCTTTGATGTGGAATAACATTCTAAACATCATACCTCTGTTTCTGGACAGCTGCCTCGGGGCCCGGACAGCCAGTACTGACGAGACCTCTCCCCCAGTAGCCCTACACGCACGGCAACAAATCACAGTCTGCTTTAAACACACATCTTTCACACGCTCTGCCAGCCTCTAACAAGCCGTCAGAGTCCCCCACAAGCCAATCATCAATTGCACATGTCCACACCCTACACAAAGGCTATTTGGCCAATGGCGACCAAAACCTACTGAGCTTATCAATGTACAGAGAATCATGTTTTCCAACACTCCACCAATCGCGACACAACCCCCAGATCCTAGATCTGGATCCTTAATGAGCGGATAACAACACCCTGAACCAGCTCTAGTCCATTCACATTGTTCTCAGTCCACTGTATAGACATATATTACCAGTCCCGTTGTGTCGTCACCATCCTCCGTTCCTAAGAAAAAAATAAAGAAAAGAAACAAAACAAAGAAAAAACCGCCCAAAACAATAATTGAAAACAATAAACAAAATTTGTGAGCATCGCTTTTTCAACTCACTCTTAGAAACAAAATTAACCTATCATCTAGGGGCGTAACCACCCCAATATATACTAAGAAACAAAATGAAAAAATCAAAAGAATAAACAAAATGAAAACTTCCAGCCTAAGGCAGGAATTGCTTGTAAAACACTAGGAAAGAAACACGAAAAGAAATAAACGCCTATATCTATTATTCCTGATTATTGATGTTCGTCTATCAATATCTTAAAACCTAGGAAAGACTATAGGTCTTCTTAATTTCATAATCATGCAGTCCACACTTTGACCAAACTGATTATTGATCAAGCATGGATAATTAGTACTGATCACAAGCAGACGCAGTGTCACATCATTTCACTGTCTAATATTTCCTGTCTAATATTAACTGTTTTAACCCAGAGTCTACATGACAATCTTTCTTTCTCTCTCCCATCTGTGCAGCCTGGCCAGGCTGCACAGGTGGGAGACATCAAAAATCGTCCACCATACCATTCTCTCTTACGTTTTCCTTACTGCCACAGCAAGAGTTGATCAGAAACACTGTAGCAAAAAGGAAAATCTATGATTGGTATATTTCCCTACTGGGAATATTTGATTTGATGTTCTTGTTAGTCCGATTAGTTCATGCATCCGTCAGTTACTTCATCCCTCCACGTTAGTCACACATCCATTTTAGTAACTTCCACTCATAACCTAATCACCTAACCCCTCTATATATTTTTTATTCTATTTTTATTCTAATCAGTTGTATATATTTTTTATTCAATTCATTCTATTTTTTTTCTAATCAGTTGTATATATTTTTTATTCAATTCATTTTCATTTTTAATCGCTTTCTATATTCTTTATTCTGCTGGCGGCCTCTGCAGACATGACCTTTGAAAATGACCTATCAGTCCACAGATCCAGCAAACCTGTCTTTGTTCCCTCGGTTGTGGGGCCCTGTGGGCCCCCGCCTGTAATCGGATGGCCCTGGGTTCATCGGGCCCAGAGTCTGTCCTTGCTCTCTGCCATTATCTCCATGGCTCTCACCTCTGACAGTCCATTCCTGGTTTCGCCCCCCTTGAGCCTGTTCTGGGGAGAAAACCACGTACCTATTTTGTTCAGCCACCGTCCTTTGAGCCTGCTGTTGGGAGGGGTCTGGAAATTAACCCCGCCCGAGGCTCTCAGCACCCTGTCGAGGCCCCGCTCCCTGTCTGGGCAACGTGGCACAGGGCATTGCTTGATCACGGCGGCCTAATTCCGACGCCCGAAGCATGGCCTCAATCACTGTACCATCTCAAGTTTCAAGTTTCAAGTTTCTTTAATAGTTGTCATACAGAAGTACAGAATACTTTCATACAAAATGCTTCTTACTGTTACGCTCCAGAGACTGTGCTAGACAAGATAGTATCAAATAACATAGTATAGCATGTAATTTTAGAAGAAGAAAATGAGGTCACAGTGTTCGGTATAGACATATGTACAATGTTCTGAGTTACCATATAATATACAATACTATGCAGTGTACTAATGTACAGTACTATATAGTGCAAAGCAGAAATGGGATGAGGTACAATTTAGGTACAATTTACAGTAAGGTGTACGAGTTGTAGTGCAATCCTTCATCAATAAATATAAAGTGTGGGGAGTGGGTGCTACAGTGTGTTTGTTTAAAGTGGGTGTGTGCTATAAAGTGTGTGGAGTGGGTGCTACAGTGTGTTTGTTTAAAGTGAGTGTGTGCGTGTGGATGTGTGTGCTATGTGCGTTTGGTGGTTGTTGTTGTGTAGTGTTCATTCATTGTTCGTTTAGCAGCCTGATGGCCTGGGGATAGAAGCTTCTTCTGAGTCTTTCTGTGCTCGCCTTGAGACTCCGGTATCGCTTGCCTGACCGCAGCAGTTCAAAGAGGCAGTTGTTCGGGTGACTGGAGTCTTTAATGATTCTCTTCGCCTTGCCCTTGCAACGCTTGTTGTAAATGTTCTGGAGGGTGGGGAGCCCCCCTCCAATTGTGCGTTCGGCTGAACGTGTCACTCTTTGTAGTCTGCTTCGGTCTTGTGCAGTGCTATTCCCAAACCAGGAGGTGATGTTGCCGGTCAAGATGCTCTCTATTGTACATGAGTAGAAGTTCTTAAGGATCTTCTGACTGACTTGGAACTTCCTTAGGCGCCTGAGGAAGTAGAGGCGTTGTCGTGCCTTCTTCACAACACTGTCAATGTGTGTGGTCCATGTCAAGTCCTCGGATATGTAGGCTCCGAGGTACTTAAAGCTGTTGACTCTCTCAACCGGTGCCCCGTCGATGCTGAGGGGGCTGTAGTCCTTGACCCCCGACCTCCTGAAGTCCACAATCATCTCCTTTGTTTTGCTGACGTTCAGGGAGAGGCTGTTTTCCTGGCACCATCCCGCCAGGACCTTGACCTCTTCCAGGTAGGCCCTCTCGTCGTTGGCAGAGATCAGGCCCACCACCACTGTGTCGTCAGCAAATTTGATGATTGTATTGCTACTCCGCTGAGCCACACAGTCGTGTGTGTACAGGGAGTAGAGGAGGGGACTCAGAACACAGCCCTGGGGGGCCCCTATGTTGAGGGTGATGGATGAGGAGGTGCAGTTGCCTGCTCTCACCACCTGGGGTCTGCCAGTCAGGAAGTCCAAGACCCACTGGCAGAGGTCATAGTTCAAGCCCAGGTCCCTGAGCTTGGCTATGAGTATGGAGGGGACTATGGTATTGAATGCCGAGCTGTAGTCGATGAATAGCATTCTCACATAGTTCCCCTGCCTCTTGTCCAGGTGTGATGCTGCTGTGTGCAGCACATGGGCTATGGCGTCCTCCGTGGACCTGTTGGGGCGGTATGCAAATTGCAGGGGGTCCATGTTGATGGGGAGGGAGGAGCAGATGTAGCCCTTTACTAGCTTCTCAAAGCACTTCATGGCTATGGAGGTGAGAGCTACAGGGCTGTAGTCGTTGAGGCAAGCAGGCTTGGATTTTTTGGGTACAGGGATAATAGTGGACTTCTTCAGGCAGGTGGGGATGACAGCCTGTTCTAAGGACAGGTTAAATATGTCAGTGAATACTGGGGCCAGTTGGTCGGCACAGACTTTTAGGACGCGGCCGGGGATGCCGTCTGGACCTGCTGCCTTCCTGATATTCACTTTCTTAAAGGTCCGCCTCACCTCATGCTCTGTTACCCTGAACACTGCGCCTCCATCAGCAGCCGACCCCCCCCCCCCCCCCATTGCCGTGGCTTGTGAGCTGGTGTTGTTATTACCAGCATCAAACCTTGCATAGAAGGTATTGAGGTCATTTGCTAAGGAGATGTCACTGTTCAGTTTGAGGGAGGCGCCTTTGTAGTCTGTCATCGTTTTGAGCCCCTGCCACATAGCTCTAGAGTCAGCTTGTTCAAACTGGAGTTCAATTTTATCCCTGTAGCGCCGTTTGGCCTCTGACACTGTCCTCCTTACGTTGTATCGCGCCACCTTGTGGTCATTCATGTTGCCTGCCACTAGGCCGTCGTTGTATGCTTTGGTGCGCTCTCTCAGAGCTTCACGGACGGATTTGTCTACCCAGGGTTTTTGATTTGGGTAAACTCTCATTTTGGTAGTGGGGATTGTTTCTTCCACCATAGTACAAACATAGTCCAGCACTGTTTCCGTGTAGACATTAATGTTATCTGTGTCGCGGAACACATTCCAGTCTGTGCAGTCAAACGCAGACCGGAGCGTCTCCTCTGACGTCAAATCCCATTTCTGCACCTCTCGCGAGACTACAGGAGTACTTTTGATTCTCTGTTTGTACATTGGTGAAAGAAAGATTGACGCGTGATCTGATTTACCAAAGCCACTATCAGAATGAGCCTTGTAGCCACCTTTAAATTGCGTGTAACAGTGATCTAGGATGTTACCGCCTCTGGTGTTGCAAGTCACATGCTGATAGAAGTCAGGTAATACCTTTCTCAGATTGGCGCTATTGAAATCACCCAGCACCAAAATGGCGGCGTTAACGTTCGCCGCTTGTATTCTATTTACCTCGTCGTGGAGTCTGGAGAGCGCGACGTTGTTACTGGCTTGCGGTGGAATATACACTCCTACAAGGATGATCGCCGTTAACTCCCTCGGGAGGAAGAAAGGACGACACTTGATGGTTATATATTTCAGATCTGGGCAGCAGTGGTTGGATAATTCCTTCACGTTAGTTGGATCGCTCCAATTGTTGTTGAACATGAAGGCAATACCTCCTCCACGTTGTTTACCGGACTCTGCTGGCCGATCTTTGCGGTGGATAAAGAAGTGTTCGGCTGGTTGGATTGCGTGGTCTGGAACCTCCGGCGTGAGCCACGTTTCGGTGAAGCAGAGAACGTTGCAGTCCCTAACGTCTCTTTGGTATTGAATCCTTGCTCGGATGTCATCCAGTTTATTGTCAATTGATTGTACATTGGCTAGCAATATACTGGGCAATGGTGTTCGGTGGCGTCTGGATCTCAGCCTGTTACGGATCCCAGCTCTCTTCCCACGCCGTCTGGTTCTTTTGTTCCTGGGATCAAGGAACAAAGGATCTGGTCCTACTCTCCGGAGGATCTCCTCAGGCCATTGTTGCGGTTCGGAAAGCTGGTCCAGTGAGTAATCCAATCGGTAAGTTTCCCGTAATCCGATGTCTATAAGTGACTGACGGTCATACACATTAAATGCACCTACTGTTGGTACAGACAAAACTCTTAAAACTATAAATATTAACAAAAGTAAGCACAGTCTCGACGGAGCGAACAGAAAGGCAGCCGGTCGGTGCAGCGCCATTCTCTCCAGTAGCAGTACATTCTTTCTCGCCAGTTCTTGCTCCAGTCGCTGCATCTCGTGTGCGGCTTGACCAATCTCCAGCTGTGTCTTCATCAGGTCTCGATGAACTGCCTCATGTCGTTCGAACGCTGCTATAAACGCTCTCTGTTGTCTATAGGTCGACACCTCTTCCCCCATCCCAGCGCTGGCGGTCTGACTTCCCATCTCCGGGCCCCGCCTCTCATCTTGACCCTGGTGCTGAGGGGGTTCTGGACCGCGGGGACTTGCGGGCTGTGGACACTGTTCTTGATACCGACCCTGGTTTTGCCCGTGTCCGCCTCTTCGTCTGTTATTCCATCGCGGACCTCCTCCTCTGGGTTGAGGACGATACTCTTCTCCTCGGGGTCGATATTCTTGGTCACAGTCCCTAGCTGTATGTCCGAGATTTTCGCACCACCCTGGCCCTTGCTGACTGGCTCCTCGTCCCCTGGCCACGCCTCTCAGTTTGGTGCTGATGTTGGGGGTGGGGGGAACCTGGGCAATAACACTGGTGGTCTGTAAATTGCAGTCACCTGCAATGGCCACTCCAGCGTGGATCGGCTCTGGTAATACAGTTGTCTCTGGTTCTCTCTCCCCAAAGACCCCCTGTGTTGGAGTTAAAGACATTATTTCCAGTCCCTCCGTCACACTGGTCTCAGGAGGGGAGTCAGTCACATTCAAATCAAATCAAATCAAATCAAATTTATTTATAGGGCCCGACAACACACGTTAATGTCCCCATGGGCCGTACAGGTCTTCTTTAAACAAGTCAAGAAGACAACATAACAATAAGTCAAGAACAGAACAAGAACACCATAGGGTCCAAACATTTTTTAGATGAATGCAAATAAATGAAAGAATGCAAGCACTCCCAGACATACCCCACGCGAAGGTAAGGAAAAACTCACTAAAACCTAACAATAGGGAAAAAAAAGCTCCACAGGCAATGTGGAGGAGAGAAACCTTAGAAGGGCCGTTCAAGGGGGGATCTCCCTTCTTAGATGTCGGTGATAGTAGTCAATAGTAAATCAATCAGGTTAACGTCACTGTTCAATTCGGTCAATGAAATGTCTGCAGAAGTTATCGGCATGTCCCCACCATTGGCCTAACTACTGTTGGCCATTTTTATATTGCTTCTATTTATTATACTATGGGTTAATGAAATAGACTAATTTTCAACTCTCTTTTTCGTTATCTTATTTTTTCTTCTCATTGCTCCTATCAAAGCTGGTGAATCTGCTCTATATTAACCATTCCCACTCGCTCTCATACACTAAAATTTTACCGTTTGGAAAGCAAGTTCCTCTGTACTTCACCCTATTTTTACAACCTTGAGTTAAAAATCACTCATACTGGCAGAGTTCTCTTCGGTTCAAATAACAAACTCAGCAAGACTGACGACTTCTCGGTTACAGTGGGTGACAATATTGTCACAAGGAAAGATGAAATTACCTACCTGGGTTCCATCCTAGAGGCTAATCTTTCCTGTGACAAAATGGCATCCAATGTAATAAAAAAAGTCAACCAACGAACGCGATTCTTGTACCGGATCTCCTCTCTGGTAAACAAGAATACCCTGAAGACTCTAGCAGGAGCACTCATTCAAGGGTACTACGACTATGCTTGCACCTCATGGTACCAAAGCACCTCAAAGGCACTAAAAAACAAATTACAAACATCTCAAAACAAGCTAGTCAGACTACTACTTGACCTGACTCCTAGAACCCACCTCACCCCTGCCCACTTTGACAACCTAGGATGGCTTAGAGTAGACGACAGAGTACAGCAACTTGCAATGGGCCTGGTCTACAAGATACACTACGCGACCAAGGTACCCATGTACATGTCAAAATACTTCCCAAAGGTCAGTGAATACCACGATCACAACACCAGAGGGAGCTCCACAAATCATGTAAAACCCAGATTCGGCTCAAACAAGGGACTAAACACGTTTCGCAATTATGCCACATCAATGTGGAACGCCCTGCCTAAAGCTGTAAAGGAATGTGAATCACTACCCACCTTCAAAAACACTCTCAAAAAACACCTACGTGAGACTGCAATTCGAAACTGGCCCCTACAAATGTCCTAACCTAGTTGTACAGTAAATGACCAAGTAAGGCTTTGTCAACATTCCAATGTACAGTGTAAAATGTGTGTGTGTCCCCTACCCAACCCCCCCCCCCCCCCCCCCCCCCCACCTCCAATGTACAGCCCTCACCCAACCCACCCAACCCCACCCCACCAACCTCCTCCAATGTACAGTTTCTACGCCAAATGTATATACACTCCTTTTCTGGACACTTTTGTATCACAAACAGTACTGTATTTGCAAATCTGATATGTCATAAATGTATAGATGTAGCAGTACTGTCTATCTGTATGTCATGTATGTCATATATGTTATGATGAATTGAAAATGGGGGACCCTGGTGGAAACAAGACGAAAGTCTTTCTCTGGTCTGCATCCCCTAACAATTGTATGTATTGAGATGTACTGTACTGTACCCATTCTGCAATCTGTTAATAAACTTTTCAATCAATCAATCAATCAGTTATTTGGTGCAGACCGGAATTGACAAAACGCTTAGTGATACTACACCCAGACTTCAACAGTCAATTTGATCCCCCGTTGGAGTTTGGAATCGTCAGCACTGCCTCTGTCCGCCCTCGAGCAGCTATGAAGAAAGAAAGAAAAAAACATACACTTAATTATCAGTGGCATTTCCCTTTCACAATCCATCATTATCTTTAAGCATGGAATGTCGGGCATCTTCTATACTAATATCACTTTAGAGAGCGTTAGTGCAATTTTCTTTCGAATTTTAACGACACGGCCTTAGTTGTTTTCTGTTCTGTTGTCTTCATCGGAAAACTGGATCTTCCAATCCTTCTGTCATGTATCCGCATCACATGACTCTGGGGAACACTATTTCGCATCGGCCTCTTCCGTCTGTTGATCAATCAGAAATTTGTTATTCACAGCCTATTATTTCTAAACACTTGTGCTGGATATGGTAATTTAGGTGAATAAAATCACTTCTTCCGCTTAATGAATTTGTAATTCCTTTCTCATAAAATATTTAAACTCTTATTGCTCTGCAAATGACTATGTGTATATGTAATCCTAACATGTCCTTCTATGTGTAGCTTTATTTATTTCTATCTGAGAAAGTCTAAAAATGTATTCCTCTCATATATCGCTTTTTACACTATGTGTAGCTGTATTTATTTTTATCTGAGGACGTCTAGAATGTATTTCTATCATCATTTATTTTTACATCACAATATTCACATAATTTACTCATAATTAATCCACATTCCCCCCGTTTTAACACCTTAATCTTAGGTGCTAAACACCACGCTTTCAACTCACGAGGAATTAAATCAATTTTCCGTGATTTATATCACAGAATCCCTGTGGCTTGGCACAGTGTCCCCCAACCTGTTCATTAAACCACAGGTGCAGACACCACCCCCATCTTGAAATCCCTGCAGACCAATGATATCCCACCGGTCGCCATTCGCAGCCCTAGGCCCCCCTTCCAGTAGCGACCTGAAAGTGAAACCCCGGGCTCCCCGCACAAGGATACTCAAAATCCATACTCAAAATCCATACAACCACCGCTACACTCACACAGCACCTCAGATTCAAATTAACAACAGCAAACACCTTCACATAAATACCCACACATAATGCGACTCAACGCGCGTAGTGTGGCAGCGAGCTATGACACAGCGCACACACGACGCATCCACATTAATGCGCGCAGTTAGACAGCGAGCTTCGACGCAGCTGACTACCCCCGCACGCCACGACGCCTGCAGTCCCCAGTGGGGGAGTTGGGAGCTGGCACCCCCGTCGAAATGAAAAGAAAAATTACACCTTCTTCGCCGAAATCTAAACACAACCGTGGCCGGCAGGAATCCTACCACTGAACCCCCAATGCATAACAAACCCTGGCACGTCCCCTCCATCACACGCCTTGTTCTTCCACCAACATCGCCATCGCAGGTGCAGCCGAGCAGAGCGACCCCTCATACGCAGGTCCATCTGCGCAGAGAGTCCCAAACCTAACCTCAAAACACGCTCCGACTTACGGCCCACCATCATGAACGCAACACACAAGACACTGACACGGAGTCTCTACCACACCAGCCAGAGTTCGTCCAAACGCAAAGGAAGAAGCACGAGCGTCATGCCAACCAAAGTGTAGCGCCACTGGTCCAACACGACCGGCCGCCACCCAGGGACCACATCATACGGCCCTTATCGCCTCACTTCTCCGTTAAATCAAGGGACCGGAAGATGGCCGGAGACCCTGAGTGAGCCATAAAGCATGGCCCCACCGCCGCTGCCACGACATCATTGCCCTGACGCTGGCCATTACCACCACCAGCACTAGAAACCTTGCAGAAAATAACAATAACCTGCACTAGAAACCTACAGAAAAGACCAGCAATCTGCACTAGAAACCTACAGAAAATAACAATAGCCTGCTCCAGAAACCTACAGAAAAATAACCATAAACAATTAAACAAGTTCAAACATGAGAGAAAGAGAGAGCGTAGAGAGCTTGTACCATTGTAAACTCGCACCCAGTCTAACTCAGCTGCACACCTAACCTGCATGAGTCACTAGGCCCACCCAACCGAGGGAGAGGGAAAAGGGGGGAATATGAATGAGCGCATCACTGTATCGCATCGCACCCCTAATGCACACCTGTGCCATCTCCATTTGCACTCAAACTACACCTCCAGAGAGAGAGAGAGAGAGAGAGAGAGAGAGAGTGAGAGAGAGAGAGGGAGGGAGGGAGAGAGAGGGAGAGAGGGGGAGGGAGGTCGGGAGAGAGAGAGAGGGAGTGAGAGAGAGAGAGAGAGAGAGGGAGAGAGAGAGAGAGAGATAGAGGGAGAGAGTGAGAGGGAGGGAGAGAGAGAGAGAGAGAGAGAGAGAGAGAGAGAGGGAGGGAGGGAGGGAAAGAGAGGAAGGGAGAGAGGGGGAGGGAGGGCGGGAGAGAGAGAGAGAGAGAGAGAGAGGGAGGGAGAGAGAGCGGGAGAGAGGGGGAGGGAGGGCGGGAGAGAGGGAGAGAGGGGGAGGGAGAGGGATAGAGGTAGAGAGTGAGAGAGAGGGAGGGAGAGAAAGAGAGAAAGAGAGGGGAGAGAGAGAGAGGGAGAGAGGAAGAGAGAGAGGGGGGAGAGAGAGAGAGAGAGAGAGAGAGAGAGAGAGGGGGGGAAGAGGACTTAAAGAGCTATCATGTCCACGTATCACCCTATTGGCCGAAACTACAACCCAATCTATGCAGTACTAGCGACTAGACCCTCCTATGACTAGAGCCTAAAACATGACTTTTCCGCCCCCTAGTGGACTTTAAACCCCACACCATCCCCACCGACCCCAGCTCTCACACCCATTACACCAACAGCCTAATGCGCACGCGCGTGTCCCCCTTATGGCCACCAAATGCCCTAACCATAATTACAGTGTCCCCAACATCATTACACTGTAACCTAAACACGACGCATCAGCATTAATGCGCGCAGCTAGGCAGCCTATAGCCCCTGCAAGCTACGACGCAGCGAACACATGATGCCCCATCACTAATGTGCGCAGTTAGGCAGCCTCTCGCCACCGCAAGCTATGATGCCGCGGTTTACCACCGCAGCCACAACTCTGCGGTCCTCAGCATCGAACTGCCCCATCGAGAGAGAGAGGGAGGGGGAGGAGGGGGAGGGGGGGGAAACCTGGGCCCCACATTCCACTACTAGATTAAACTATTTCACCAAACTACCACAGCATAACAATAAAATATTTAAACTCTACTATCAAACTAATCTCTAAAAGAAAAACCTCCTGTGTGTAGAACCACATGAAACAAAAGCAGCTTTGAATGGAAACTTAACCTGGCCTCTGCTGCCCCCTACTGCATTCCTAAACAAACACCACCTTGAAAAATACATTTGTTTACAAGTGAAGTCCCATCCCTAGCATCCCGCGAGATAACCCGAGAGCCCCGTCATGCTACGTCGTTAGCACAGGTAGCTTAGCATATTAGCCTCGTTAGCTCTTTAGCTCAGCAGCATAGCCTAGCAGTGCCCAGGACGACTTCCGGGTCAAACCTCCGCCCCAGTTGATTCCTTATTACATTAAATTGTTACCTTAAACGTGCCGAATTTGAAAATTTTAAAGTGCCATACACATCCCCGTAGCCCCATGATATTTCCGATCGACTTCATATACTCGAAACCACGACACCCAGACCACCGTTAACCCCGGTCGCCCACGTGGCTAAGAGACATTAAGAGTGAGAGATTAAGAGTGAGACATTAAGAGTGAGAGATTAAGAGTGAGTGAGACAGTAAGAGTGAGACATTAAGAGTGAGACATTAAGAGTGAGACATTAAGAGTGAGATATTAAGAGTGAGACATTAAGAGTGAGAGATTAAGAGTGAGTGAGACAGTAAGAGTGAGACATTAAGAGTGAGAGATTAAGAGTGAGACATTAAGAGTGAGAGATTAAGAGTGAGTGAGACAGTAAGAGTGAGACATTAAGAGTGAGACAGTAAGAGTGAGACATTAAGAGTGAGAGATTAAGAGTGAGCGAGACATTAAGAGTGAGACAGTAAGAGTGAGACATTAAGAGTGAGAGATTAAGAGTGAGTGAGACAGTAAGAGTGAGACATTAAGAGTGAGATATTAAGAGTGAGACATTAAGAGTGAGAGATTAAGAGTGAGTGAGACATTAAGAGTGAGACATTAAGAGTGAGACAGTAAGAGTGAGACATTAAGAGTGAGATATTAAGAGTGAGCGAGACATTAAGAGTGAGACAGTAAGAGTGAGACATTAAGAGTGAGAGATTAAGAGTGAGTGAGACAGTAAGAGTGAGACATTAAGAGTGAGATATTAAGAGTGAGACATTAAGAGTGAGACATTAAGAGTGAGTGAGACATTAAGAGTGAGACATTAAGAGTGAGACAGTAAGAGTGAGACATTAAGAGTGAGAGATTAAGAGTGAGTGAGACATTAAGAGTGAGACATTAAGAGTGAGACAGTAAGAGTGAGACTTTAAGAGTGAGATATTAAGAGTGAGCGAGACATTAAGAGTGAGACATTAAGAGTGAGACATTAAGAGTGAGACATTAAGAGTGAGACATTAAGAGTGAGATATTAAGAGTGAGAGATTAAGAGTGAGTGAGACAGTAAGAGTGAGACATTAGTGAGAGATTAAGAGTGAGTGAAACATTAAGAGTGAGACATTAAGAGTGAGACAGTAAGAGTGAGACATTAAGAGTGAGATATTAAGAGTGAGCGAGACATTAAGAGTGAGACATTAAGAGTGAGACATTAAGAGTGAGACATTAAGAGTGAGAGATTAAGAGTGAGTGAGCTGCGTTCCAAAGACCCCTGAAAAAACTATCACATTTCCCCACGGCTGTTGGTCATTAAAATTTCATAATAATACAACAACAAGCTCTCACGTTTTGTCAGTCATTCCTAACCTCTAGCAGACTCTCAAACATACATAGTAGTGCAACACATTACCTTAGATATAATACAAACACCCATACAGATTCACATTCTATGCAACTTTTTCCAATAGCTTCCGCGTGGCCATTTTGTTAAAATTCACATTTCATTTAACTTTTTTCAATAGCTTAACAGCGCTCAATTTTACCGCACTCAAGTGCATCATCATACTACAAACGCAAAGGACGTTTACCTTGCAAACGCATATTGAAACAAATATTGTTACTAATCGCTTTTTGTAATCGTCGTCGCGGGCCGAGACAGTGGAATTGAGCGTCCAGGCGAGCATGCCCTCTCAGGATATGTACCGAATATTTAACCTGTCTTGAACTCGCTTTTTCAGGGCCAGCCAGGCAATTCGATCCCCCTAACCAAGCTCTAACACGGCCAGATTATGGTAGGATAGCTGCTACGTTTAGTAAAAAATCCCCGCCCGTAGAAACACCGGGTATAATCGGCTAGACCGAACAAACCTCTAAGCTAATTGCATGCTCACCCAAAACTCAGCCGCCGTCCGCCCATCCCCACCATCTGGGAACCCCGCGACTCGCAACGAGCTTATACCATATTAGCACCCTCTTAACATAACCACCCTTCCCCGCGGCCTGCAACGGTGTTGAACTGAAACCTGGAAACTCCATTCGCGTCCTTGCCGACGTCCTGTACCCCTGCTTTCTGTCGCTTGAGAGGCGCCAGTAAACAAAGGCACGGCGTTAGCCCTGCAATCGCACATATCAAGGCCCACTCACCGTATACAGAACACGAAAAACACAACTCATCACTACACACCCTGGAAGACGACCCGCGATTGACTGAACTAGCCGGGGCCAGTCATATCCAGAGCTGCACACTAACGTACCTACCCATCACATAGATAATCTAGCAGTGATCAAACGCTATTTATCCAGTGCGGCACGTCCCCTTCTATTGAAGCGGAATACCTTGAACCCCCTGCTTCAAATCGATGCTCCCAATATGATAAACGAACGTTACTGTTGTGAAGGGCCAGATTAAACTGAGAATCTACCTTTATTGTTTGATATACTTTGTATATTATTTATATATATACACGGAATATCCCTTTACCTGCGTTCAAACCAGAGTAATATTCGCTCTCCTTATTGGACAGCGCCCCTAGGCGCCAGCGCGCAGGCCCCCAACGGCAGGTTCAAAGACAAGTTCAGGCATGTCAGGACATGCCCGGAGACAGCGTATTGATACCAGACAAAGACTGCGGTTTGGGACTAGATATTCACTTAAGTATATATACGGCGCAGGTGCGCAGAGTTGTTGTTCATCCCGAGTCAACGTGCAGTGAAGTGAGCAACCTTGCGTCTAACAGAGCGTTGAGAACCACGTGCGAATAGAATAGTAAAGTGTCAGAGTTTAATGCAGTAACGTCGAGTTCGACCTAATCTAATGTGAAGTAAATAGTTCTTCATTTATTGTATATCGTGCGGCCACAGTTCGTTCGTGTGTAGCATTACCCAGCGGTTCGTCGTGTCTTTAGCTAGTGTACTTAGCCAGGGTGTGTGGCCTAAATACGTCGCCCACACCCGAGCAGTCCTAGGCGGAGAACCGTTGGACATGTACACAGGAGAATCGGCGTCGGCGATTGCAGAACCATTACTGGTTGGATTATATTGATTTGGAACGTGTTACCCGGAGAAGAGCATCGTTGATTTCCACTATCGTTTGGGATTCAACCTCGTGAGGATTACAACTCGGGCTGGCCTCGTGGACGGAGGCTGGCTAACTGTCATCAATGCTATCGAGCATTTGGATTACAATTATTGCTTTGCTGCTGATCAAGGGAGTTACAAGGACCGACTCCTGTACCTGGAGTCTCTTTATTCCTCATTGAATCAGACTGAGTACCCGAACATTCCTCTACCCTCCAGGCCTTACACCCCCGGAGGGAACCCATTGTCTCCAGGCGGTACCAGTGTTGCCCTATATAGTTGCTACTATACGACAGGTGGTGTCAACTTAGACCCATCGTAGGATTCCTGCTATTCTTAGTGACTCATGCTATTGACTGACTTTATGCATATTCTTCGCCATACAAGCGCAACCCTAATTCTCATTCTGTAACCTAATGTTGCATAATAATAATAAAATACCCTCAAATACTATTTCTTTGTCAATGCCGTGTTCTTGTGGGTGTTCACCATCTATATTTGATGTACTGTCTGGCCAGTAATTAAAGTACATAACTAGCAGTGGTTTAATCTATCACAATCTTTAATACAGTCAGGGTTTTGTAACCCCTCAGTTACAATTGGTCCTTCGAGCCGGAGGGTATCAGTGTAATATTTAATATAATATTAATATTGACATGGCCAGCGGTGAACACTCTCCAAGCGGCTCCCCTAAACTAGAATGCCCGCAGCGCAAACGTCAGCTACCTCCATATCTGGAGGACTTCGCTTTCGTTCTACCCCTTAGCTTATCTAAACAGACGTTAAATACGGATAAATCGGATAGTTTAAGCATGTCCAATCCTATCGACTTGGCGACCCTGCCAGTAGAGACCCCAGTGGGTTCAAACGAAACGGGACTATACCTCCAGCCAGCGTCACCGGGATAGACCCCGGAGCGCTCCAGGATAAAGAAAGCGCTCCAGGGATAGAACCCGACACACAACCAAGAGAAGAGTACCGCGCCCAGGAGATAGATCTCGGAGCGCGCCAGGAGAACAGATCTCCAACAAGCCCTGTCAGCACCCGATCACCTCCGTCAGTGTCATCCCCCAGCGAGGCGGACCAGAGACTGGCGCAAGCCTTGATCGCCACGCTGACAGCCTCAACCGAAAGAGACCGACTTCAGGGTGAGCGCGACCGGCTTCAAGCAAAGACGCTTAGCGAGCGCGAACACTCTGCCATGGAGAGAGAGCGCCTCCACGCGCAACTCCAAGCGCAAGCCCTTAGTGAGCGCGAACACTCTGCAGCGGAACGAGAGCGCCTCCGGGCGCAACAATTAAGTGAGCGCGAACACTCTGCCGCGGAACGAGAGCGCCTCCAGGCTCAACAAATGAGCGAGCGCGAACAACGAGAGCGCCTCCAGGCGCAACAATTAAGAGAGCGCGAACACTCTGCAGCGGAACGAGAGCGCCTTCACGCGCAACTCCAAGCGCAAGCCCTTAGTGAGCGCGAACACTCTGCAACTGAACGAGAGCGCCTCCAGGCGCAACAAAGGAGTGAGGACGACCGCATCAGACTGGAGGAGAGGCGCCTTCAGACGGAAGAGAACATCGAACGAGACCGCGCCAATGCACAGCGCGACGCCGCCAATGCACAGCGCGAAGCAGAGCGCGACGCCGCAAATGCGCAGCGCGAAGCAGAGCGCGACCGGCTGCAGGCGCAGATGATAGAACAATTGATCGCCAGGGCGACACCCCCTCTCTCCGCACGGAGCTCCCGGAGATCATCACAAGAACCGGCCTACGTCGCCGAGAGACTAACTAGAAGACTCCAGGACCTAGAAGAGGAAGAGGAGGAATATCAAGCCCACCAGCACAAACATACTTTGGACCAGGAGGCCCAGTACAGCCCCGACTTCAGCCCCGAGTCACTGCACTACAAACCCCCGACCCAACTCACGGGTGAGTTTGACGTACAGTCAGCACCGAGGAACAGCACCTGGGGACCCGGCCTCTGGTACCCACCAAGTACTAACCCACGACCACACGTACGGGGAGACTCGCCCAGGAGGCCTCTTCCCCTACGCTCACCAATGTACCAGCCATCCATGGCATCGTACCTTGGCACACCGACGTTCCCAGACTTTACGCGCGAGGACAGAGCACAGTACACGGAATTACGCATGTGTTTGGAGACTATGATGTCCGATGTCCACGACGAGTCGTACAAATATGCCATCCTCCTCAAGCATCTCAAGGTGCCCAGAGCGCATAACATAGCGCTGGCATATTCCAACTCAAGCACCCCATACTCCGCGGCTCTGGTGGCCCTCGACCAGCGTTATGGACGCATATGGGATTACGTGATCCAAGAAATACGGGATATCGACCGCCTCCCCCCAGCCAAAGACAATAGAGCACTGGATGACCTCTCTATCAAGGTACAATCCCTCGTGGGGATGCTGGGGTCCCAAAAGGAGAAGGGGAGATATGAACTGTATGCAAATTCTAATGTGGAGCGAATACTGGAGAAGCTCCCTCCAGCCCGCCAAGAGCGTTTTCGGCGGCAGAGAGACCACCGTGATCCCAACGGCCCCGAGCCATCCCTCCTAGACCTGGCCGCTTTCCTCGCAAGGGAAGTTAGCAGCCTACGACTGGACACATTCGTGTGGAGTGGATCTAGCCCAAGAGATGGACCTCGGAGGTCCAACGATAACCGCCGGTCAGTGACAGTTATGCACCAGGCCGAGTCAGTGCCGCAGCACAAGAACCACAGCACCCCCCAGACCAAAAGGAAGTGGAATATTGTATGCCAGTACTGTGAAAATGAACATTGGCTGTCTCAATGTGACACCTTCAAGAAGCTGACCGCTGACGAGGTGAGTCAGTGGATCAAAGCCAACCGCCGCTGCTTCCGCTGCGCACGCAGCCATATGGCAGCTGAGTGCCGCCTAAAGAAAAGATGCAGCAAGTGCGACGGCGCCCACTTGGAGGTCCTACACGACAGCAACAAGAAGAAACCCGTACCCCCAAGCAGCTCGAGAGTGAACGTCATGTACATAGACCCTGCGAAGAGCGGGAGCTCCCGAGTGCTCTTGAAGGTGGTCCGAGTGCTCTTAAGCTACGGGGACAAGGTCATGGACACTTACGCCGTCCTAGACGATGGGTCAGAAAAGACTCTCCTCCTCGCATCCGCCGCAGCCCGGCTGGGTCTGCGGGGGAGCGAAGAAACAATGACAATCCGTACCATTAGAAGAGACCTGAAAACCATAAAGGGTGAAAATGTCTCCTTCACGATAGCAGCGGTCGGGCAGCCCGAGAAGCAGTATAGCATCACTAACGCCTTCACCAGCCACGACATAGGCCTGTCACAGTACACCTACCCCATCCCAAAGCTGATGGAGAAATACGTGCACCTACGTCAACTACCTATACCGCTCATCGACGACACCACCCCGACCCTGCTCATAGGATCCGACCACGCACACCTCATCGTCCCAACGGACCGGGTCCACATCGGGCCCAGAGGCTGTCCAGCAGTGGTCGAGACCCGCCTGGGTTGGACACTACAAGGCCCCCTCTCCGGGTCTTCCAACCGACCGACAGCCACTCGCTGTCTCTACACGAGGATAAACGAAGAAGACACCACCCTCTTGCAGCATGTCGAGAGGCTATGGATATTAGACGCGATGCCCTTTAAGAATGAAAAGAAACTCGTTCGTTCAAAGGAAGACACTTATGCCATAGCCCTCCTCGAGCAGAAGACAAAGAGAGTCGAGGTCAACGAAGTGATGAGATACGCAACTCCACTCTTGAGGCGAGAGGGTATGCCCACCCTCCACGCCTCCAGAGAAGCGACAGAGCGATATCTACTGAACACCGAGCGGCGTCTAGCCAAAGACCCCACTCAAGCCACTTTGTACCGCGCTGAGATCGACAAGCTGATCACAGCGGGACACATAAAGAAAATTGACATTCAAGAGGCCGACCAGACGACTGAATCCTGGTACGTGCCCCACCACAAGGTCCACCACAACGGCAAGGATCGCATTGTATTCAACTGCAGCTACCAGATCGGACTACAGAATCTGAATAAAGAACTCTTGCCCGGCCCGACACTCGGCCCCTCTCTCCTCGGCGTACTACTACGTTTCCGCCAAGACAAGGTGGCCATCAGCGGCGACATCAAAGGGATGTTCCTGCAGGTGCGACTAGTGGAGGAGGACAAGCCCCTGCTGCGGTTCCTATGGAGAGAGAGGATCAAAGATGAGCAACCATCCATCTACCAATGGGAGGTCCTCCCCTTCGGCACCACATGCAGCCCATGCTGTACTACGTTCGCACTTCAAAAACATGTGACAGAAGACCCTGAAGCTGACGAGGAGGTCAGACAAAGTGTAGAGAGGAGTTTCTACGTGGACAACTGTCTGCAAAGCGTCTCGACGCCAGAAGAAGCCGAAGCCCTCCTGCTCAAGCTCCGCACCTCACTGATCAAAGGCGGCTTTGATCTCCGGCAGTGGGCCAGCAGTGACCCTCAAGTACTTCGCAGCCTCTCCCCAGAGACAAAGGCAGCAAGCAGCGAGACCTGGATGGCGACCACCCCAGGTGAAGCACAGGAAATGACATTGGGCCTAGTCTGGCGCTTCAAAACAGACTCGCTCCATTACAAATACACACCCCTGACCCCGGAGCAGGGAAGGTCAACCCCTCTACCGACCCCTCTAGCGTATACAGAACACTCGCAAGTCAATACGACCCGCTGGGGTGTATCCTACCTTACACCACTCGGGCGAAAATGATTGTACGAGAGCTGTGGGACAAGGAACAGGGCTGGGACGACCCCATACCCGACCACCTAGCTTCCACCTGGAGAGAGTGGGAGAGAGAACTCAGCTCGCTCCAAAATGTGAACATACACCGGAGCTACTTCCCACCCACAGTGCGGCTGGAGACGTGCCAGATGGACCTGCACGTCTTCAGTGACGCCTCGGAAGTGGCCTGCGGCTCGGTGGCCTACTTGCGGGCCCGAGATGAGGGAGGAGAAATACACACAGCCTTCATCCTGGCTCGCTCAAGAATAGCCCCCGCAAGCAACAATCGATCCCGCGTCTAGAGCTCTGCGCAGCTCTGGTAGGCGCGCAACTCGCCACGTTAATCCAACGTGAACTCACCATCCCGGTGCAAAGAACAATCTTGTGGTCAGACTCCATGACCGTACTCACATGGATCCAGTCCGATTCTTGTAGATACAAGGTCTTCGTGGGAGTCAGAATCACAGAGATTCAAGACCTGGTAGGATCAGCGTGCTGGAGGTACGTGGACACGAAACAGAACCCAGCCGATGTCATCACACGGGTCCCTAGATGACCTCACACGTCCCAATATCTATAGTGACGGTCCTGAGTTCCTCAAGCTCCCGGAGGAGGAGTGGCCTACCCCCACCCCACGGGAGGCTAGTCAAGAGGAGGCAGAGATCAAGAAATCTATGTTCTGTGGGTTGATGCACACCCCAGTCCCCACTGACCCTAACATAGACGACTGCCTCACCTTTGAGAGTGCGCAGCTAAAAACATTCCTGTGGCACCACCCTGAGGTTCCCCCCACTACAGACATTGACGCATCGAACTACGCAGAGGCAGAACTCCTTCTGCTACAGCGAGCCCAAAGAGACTCGTTCCCCGACGAGCTAGACTGCCTGCAGGGAACAAAGCCAATCCCGTCAGACAGCAGACTGCTCCACTTGGCCCCTGAGCGCGACACCCATGGCCTCATCAGGGTGGGTGGTCGTCTGAGACGGGCCCCGGACTTAACGGATGACGCCAAGTTTCCTATAGTCCTCAACAGCCGACACAAGGTCACTGAGCTCATCATAAAGAAATACGACGAGGATGTACACCACGCTGGCGCAGAGAGAGTCTTCGCTGAGATCCGACGTCGCTATTGGATACTGAACGGAAGAGAAGCAGTACGTCGCTTCCAGCGGACTCGTCTAGACTGTCGCAAGTGGCGAGCACAACGCCCTCGAGTACGTCTCAAGTTATGTAGCAGATGTCGACCCAGTCACCCCCAACACTCTCTTGATGGGGCGGCTGGACCCCGCGCTTCCACAGACGGTGTACAGACCTGAAGAAGCGAACGGCCGAAGAATGTGGAGGTACAGTCAAATATTGGCTGACAAGTTTTGGAACAGTTTCCTCCTCCACTACCTACCGTCTCTCCAAACCCGTCAGAAATGGGTAAAGGACAGAGACAACTTACAAGTGGACACAGTCGTTATGATCATAGACCAGTCACTACCCCGAGCCAGGGGAGTAAAAAGTACCCAGAAATTATACTTAAGTGAAAGTATGGGTACCGTCTCAAAATCTGACTCAAGTAAAAGTCAAAGTATCTGGCTAAAAACACACTTGAGTAAAAGTAAAAAAGTCCTACTTTTAAATGTACTTAAGTACTAAAAAGTAAAAGTAATTTTTTTTAAAGGGATAGACCTCAAACTCATTCCATCGTGGGCCAAGTTTTCATTTGAACTATACATTGATTGCACCAGGTGAGTTAGATGAAGGGGTGAGCCAATTAGTGAAATCATCAGCTGGTGTTTAGGCAAGGCTGGAATGAAACCAAGCATACACTCTGCCCACAATGGAATGTGTTCTGTGATAGACAATGCTGAAATGAAAGAACAGAGGACACTTTTTTAGCATAAAAATTATTTAATGCACTTCTCCATTGAAGGTAAACTAACATGGACGGCATTCACATCACAGCATGAATAATATCACAATATTAAAAACAGAATGGTGTATCCTGAATAATATCACAATATTAACCACAGCATACTGGATTATCCTGAATAATATCACAATATTAAAGGCAGAATACTGGAGTACCCTGAATAATATCACAATATTAAAGACAGAATACTGGAGTACCCTGAATAATATCACAATATTAAAGACAGAATACTGGAGTACCCTGAATAATATCACAATATTAACCACAGCATAATGCGGATCTGACTGTCTATTCTTCTGATAGCAGGTGTTTAATCAAAGATCCCCGCTTTCTAGTGTTGCACAAGGACCAATCAGCATGGGTATGAGAGGTCGCCATTTCGCAGCAGCAACAGGTTCCCAGCACTTTTGCAAACATTTGCTTGTTTCTATCGCATAAAACCATTTTGAGAGAAATTAAACATCTTACTATCAGACTGGATTTGTTAGTGGATGAAACTATCAACGATTTGGAAGCGTTTATTGACGTGTTTTATGATAATATGTCGGCCAAAAAGGCAGCTGGACAGGAAAGAAAACGCAGTAGGACTCAGCTGGGCTCTAGCGATACGGAGTTTTCACTTCTTGCAGAACTAAAAGTAATGCGTGAGTCTATGTCAACCATGCAAAAGCAGCTGGAGAAGTTGGATCTTTTGAAGAAGCTAAGTGACGACGTGGAGGAGTTAAAGCAATCAGTGGAATTCAACAACTCCCTAATCGAAGTCCTAAGGAAGGACAACGCTTCTCTCAGGGCTGACGTTATAAGACTAAAGAAAGTCACAATCGAGCTCCAAGAAGACAACTACAAAACGGCGAATGATGTGCTGGATCTACAGAACCGAAGCATGAGAGACAATATAATTATACATGGGCTTCCTGAACAAAGTGGTGAAGAAAGGGGAGGTAAGGGAGCTTACATAAAGTCGGAGCAGATCGTTCGGTCTTTCTTGGTGGACAGTCTCAAGATGATAAAGCCAGACGCAGACGCAATCCGCTTCTGCAGAGTGCACCGTCTTGGGCAATCCAAGCCTGGGGTCCAGAAGTCTCGTCCCATAGTGGCGAGGGTCACCGAGTCCAAAATGAAGCATGCCATCATGGAGAAAGGCAGAGAGTTGAAAGGCTCTGCCTTCGCGATCACTGATCAATATCCATCGGAGATCATGAGGAGACGACGTCTACTCCATCCAATTATGACAGACGCCAGGAACAGCAACAAAAAGACCCGTCTGTTCATCGATAAACTCTTCATTGATGGACAGTTGTATCGCAACTCCGATATTACATATTGGCTGACGGGCGGTGATGAAAAAGCACAGGCTGGACGCTAACGTGTTTCTACTGCAGTAAACAATGGCGCAGGCTTGTGACGATACACGCGACTATGGTTGCTATGGTAACTATCCTCACTGAAAGTAACATCCCGTTCCAAGTGATGTCTGATGACCATTTATGTGTGTCCTGGGTTGTTGTGGTGTTTCTAACGTATTTTTATAACATATCTGTGGTATTTTCTACATCATGTATATGGGCAATTTACCAAAAGGCTTAATCTTTGCCCACATTAATATATGTAGTCTTAGGAATAAGACACATGAGCTGGCTCTCTTCTTACAGGCTAATAAGATACATATTCTTGCTGTGTCAGAAATGCATTTGGATGACTCTATCTGTAACTCTAGTATGGCTATAGCTGGTTTTACTTTGTATAGAAAGGACAGGAACAGATTTGGGGGAAGAGTGGGATTATATATATATGATCTATTTCCGGTAAAACTACGAAATGACATTGACATCAGTGATATTGAGGCCATCTGGCTGCAGGTACAGCTGCCACACCTAGCTGAGATATCAGAGATTTTACTATTAGACCATTTACATATCTTAGCTATAACACACCTTTTGCTATGACTAAATTTCCAACAAAAGGCCTAATAATGGTTCATCTAAATGTATGCAGTCTTAGAAATAAAATTCACGAGGTAGAACGCCTGACTTGTCAGCATAATATCCATATTTTTACTGTATCAGAAACCCACCTTGAACCCTCATTTGGTAATGAAGAGGTGTCAATACAGGGCTACAATATATTCAGAAAAGACAGAAATAGATATGGTGGTGGTGTGGCAATATATATTCAAAGTCATATCCCTGCTGAACCTATGAATGATCTAACTATAGATGATATAGAGGCACTATGGGTCCTGGTACATCTACCACATACTAAGCCATTTCTTATAGGATGTTGTTATAGACCCCCTAATGCTGGCATGAATTATCTGTCAGATGTATGCAGCATGGTTGATAAAGCCTCTGATGGAAACAGAGAAGTATACTTTTTAGGTGACATGAATATTGATTGGCTTTCTGATAAGTGTAATATGAAAAGCAAGTTATTATCTATGGCTCAAACATGCAATATGACACAAATGGTATCGCAGCCAACACGAATTTTTACCAATAAGCACGGTAGAACTTCTTCTACATGTTTGGACCTTGTAACGCTGTTCTAAAGTAGTCTCTATAGCAGTGGGATTTAGTGATCATAATTTGGTTGCATTATCTAGGAGTACTAAAATCCCCAAAGGAGGTAATAAAATGATCAACAAAAGATCCTACAAACACTTCAATAAGGAAGTATTTGTTGGTGAGGTAGACAAGGTAGACTGGTCTATAGTGTGCAAAGAGAACAACCCCGAAATAGCAGTTAATGTATTTATGAATCTGCTCATGGAAATTGTGAACAGGCATGCACCATTCAGAAAATTTACTGTTCGGTCGAAAGGTGCTTCATGGCTGGATAAAGAAATCCTTGACCTAATGACTCTGAGGGATAATGCAAAGAAAACAGCACATCAACTAGGCTTGAAGTCAGATAGACAAATCTACTGTCAATTAAGGAACAGAGTGACGAGGCTAAATAAAACTAAAAAGAAAGAGTATTATAAACATAGGATTAGTGAAACAAAAAATGATGGGAAAAAACTATGGTCAACACTGAATGAGATAATGGGCAGGAAATCAAATACATCAATCTCCTTCATACAATCTGAAGGTAAATTCATAACAAAACCTCATGACATGGCAAACTACTTCAATGATTTCTTTAAAAATAAAGTTGATAAATTAAGAGGATGTCTACAAAGTAGTGATGGTTCACTATCTCATTCACTAATAAAGAAAGAAATAATGAAAGGCAAAAACTGTCTCTTTAGCTTTAATGAGATTGATAGAGCAACAGTTTTGAAATTAATTATGTCTCAAGCTGATTCCACTTCCTCCGGTATAGACAACTTAGACAGCAAAATACTTAAACTTGTGGTTAACTCTGTAGCTACTCCTATATGTCATATATTCAATCAGTGCTTAATCAGTGGGGTTCATCCTACAGCATGGAAGGAAGCTAAAATCATCCCACTTCCGAAAGACAAAAATAAAACATTTAACGGTCCAAATAGCCGTCCGATCAGTATTTTACCATTGCTAAGCAAAATAATAGAAAAAATAGTATTCAAACAGGTCATGGATTACTTTTTCAATAACAATCTGCTCTCAGCCTTTCAGCATGCATACAGGGAAGGTCATTCTACGAGCACTGCACTCTTGCAAATGAGTGATGACTGGTTATCAAGTATGGATGACAAGAAATTAGTAGGTGCCGTTATGTTGGATTTCAGTGCAGCATTTGATGTAATTGATCATACCTTGCTTGTAGATAAGCTAAAGTGTTACGGTTTCACCTCCAATGCACTATCATGGTTTATTAATTATCTCTCAGGGAGACAACAGAGAGTCTTCTTTAATGGCAGCTTTTCAAAATGGAATCCCATTAACTGTGGGGTTCCACAAGGAAGCTGCCTAGGGCCTTTGTTATACTCCATCTTTACCAATGATTTACCGTTGGCTGTAAAAAATGTTAAAACAATTATGTATGCTGATGACACAACATTATACAGTGCAGCTACAGCTGAGCAAGATGTAACTGACACCTTAAACAGGGCCTTAACAGACATTTATGAATGGATTGAGTGCAACAAGTTGGTGATAAATATCTCTAAGACAAAGGCCATTGTGCTTGGATCTAGACACATGTTGGGCATGCATCCTCAATTAAAACTGTCAATTGGCACCACACAAATTGAACAAGTGAACACAATAAAACTTCTCGGAGTTACTATTGATAGCTCCTTATCTTGGTATATCTAAACATATAAATAATATTGTCATTAAAATGGGTAGAGGAATTTTTATGACTAGGAAATGTTCTGCTTTTATCACTCCCTCCATAATGAAATCTGTTATTCATTCTTTGGTTTTGTCTCATTTAGAATACTGCCCTGTTATCTGGTCGTCAGCTACAAAATCGAATTTAAAAAAGTTGCAGGTTGCTCAGAATAAAGCGGCTCGCCTGGTACTAGGCTGTTCATACAGGACAAGTATTGGTTTTATGCATGAACATCTGGCATGGCTGATGGTTGAAGATAAAGTATCGATGAGTCTTCTAATGCTGCGGAACATTATTAGCACTGGTAAGCCATCTAGCTTGGCTCAGCAGTTAGAAATGACTTCTGAGCATGGTTACAACACTAGAGGAGCCGCTTCTGGTAACATCAGAACAAAATCGGCACCAAAATCAAATTTTCTCAAACTCACTGGCATATATAGGTCAATAGCACTCTGGAATGCTCTGCCGAAAAACATCTCATCCACAATACAAAATAAAATTACTTTCAAAACAAATATTAAGAGATATCTTGCAAACATGTCAAGTATGTAACTGTTATCTGTGTATTATATATATATTTTTTTGTTTGACAGGAATGTTAGATTTTATAATGTGAATTTGTATATTTGTATTAATTTTTAATTTGTGTTTTGTTTAAATTTTTATTCGTATTCTTTGTTGTACATTTGTAATGTATTTTTTTTGTCTAGGACCCCAGGAAGACTAGAGGCTCTTTCATGGGTCTCTAATGGGGATCCTTTAATAAACATAAACATAAACGTATGGGCGGGTTCATTTAACATTGATGGGGATTTGATTAGCTGACCTGCGGTCGCAGGATTAATAACGTTAACGTTAGTTCGGCCAGATAAACAATTAAAATATACTAATTAAAATGGTTGGACCTGTGAGATTTGTACTTTGTACTTTGTAAGTCTGCATTTTAAATGTAAGGAGTAAAAAGTATGTTTTTTTTCTCTGAAATGTAATGGAGTAGAAGTACAAAGTATACAAACCTAATA
Source organism: Notolepis coatsorum (assembly GCF_963971535.1). Taxonomy (NCBI): domain Eukaryota; kingdom Metazoa; phylum Chordata; class Actinopteri; order Aulopiformes; family Paralepididae; genus Notolepis; species Notolepis coatsorum. The sequence goes on along the minus strand of NC_140169.1, from coordinate 152,382,568 downwards.
ATACTTGAGTAAAGTACAAATCCCCCAAAACAGTACTTAAGTATTGTAACGAAGTACAATTACTCAAGTACTTTACACCCCTGCCCCGAGCTATGTGGCCGGCTGGCCACGTAAGGAAAGTGATCACTGGTGCCGACGGAAGCAACAATTAAGTGAGCGCGAACACTCTGCTGTGGAACGAGAGCGCCTCCAGGCTCAACAAATGAGCGAGCACGAACAACGAGAGCGCCTCCAGGCGCAACAATTAAGAGAGCGCGAACACTCTGCAGCGGAACGAGAGCGCCTTCACGCGCAACTCCAAGTGCAAGCCCTTAGTGAGCGCGAACACTCTGCAACTGAACGAGAGCGCCTCCAGGCGCAACAAAGGAGTGAGGACGACCGCATCAGACTGGAGGAGAGGCGCCTTCAGACGGAAGAGAACATCGAACGAGACCGCGCCAATGCACAGCGCGACGCCGCCAATGCACAGCGCGAAGCAGAGCGCGCCGCCGCCAATGCGCAGCGCGAAGCAGAGTGCGACCGGCTGCAGGCGCAGATGATAGAACAATTGATCGCCAGGGCGACACCCCCTCTCTCCGCACGGAGCTCCCGGAGATCATCACAAGAACCGGCCTACGTCGCCGAGAGACTAACTAGAAGACTCCAGGACCTAGAAGAGGAAGAGGAGGAATATCAAGCCCACCAGCACGAACATACTTTGGACCAGGAGGCCCAGTACAGCCCCGACTTCAGCCCCGAGTCACTGCACTACAAACCCCCGACCCAACTCATGGGTGAGTTTGACGTACAGTCAGCACCAAGGAACAGCACCTGGGGACCCGGCCTCTGGTACCCACCAAGTACTAACCCACAACCACACGTACGGGGAGACTCGCCCAGGAGGCCTCTTCCCCTACGCTCACCAATGTACCAGCCATCCATGGCATCGTACCTTGGCACACCGACGTTCCCAGACTTTACGCGCGAGGACAGAGCACAGTACACGGAATTACGCATGTGTTTGGAGACTATGATGTCCGATGTCCACGACGAGTCGTACAAATATGCCATCCTCCTCAAGCATCTCAAGGTGCCCAGAGCGCATAACATAGCGCTGGCATATTCCAACTCAAGCACCCCATACTCCGCGGCTCTGGTGGCCCTCGACCAGCGTTATGGACGCATATGGGATTACGTGATCCAAGAAATACGGGATATCGACCGCCTCCCCCCAGCCAAAGACAATAGAGCACTGGATGACCTCTCTATCAAGGTACAATCCCTCGTGGGGATGCTGGGGTCCCAAAAGGAGAAGGGGAGATATGAACTGTATGCAAATTCTAATGTGGAGCGAATACTGGAGAAGCTCCCTCCAGCCCGCCAAGAGCGTTTTCGGCGGCAGAGAGACCACCGTGATCCCAACGGCCCCGAGCCATCCCTCCTAGACCTGGCCGCTTTCCTCGCAAGGGAAGTTAGCAGCCTACGACTGGACACATTCGTGTGGAGTGGATCTAGCCCAAGAGATGGACCTCGGAGGTCCAACGATAACCGCCGGTCAGTGACAGTTATGCACCAGGCCGAGTCAGTGCCGCAGCACAAGAACCACAGCACCCCCCAGACCAAGGGGAAGTGGAAGATTGTATGCCAGTACTGTGAAAATGAACATTGGCTGTCTCAATGTGACACCTTCAAGAAGCTGACCGCTGACGAGGTGAGTCAGTGGATCAAAGCCAACCGCCGCTGCTTCCGCTGCGCACGCAGCCATATGGCAGCTGAGTGCCGCCTAAAGAAAAGATGCAGCAAGTGCGACGGCGCCCACTTGGAGGTCCTACACGACAGCAACAAGAAGAAACCCGTACCCCCAAGCAGCTCGAGAGTGAACGTCATGTACATAGACCCTGCGAAGAGCGGGAGCTCCCGAGTGCTCTTGAAGGTGGTCCGAGTGCTCTTAAGCTACGAGGACAAGGTCATGGACACTTACGCCGTCCTAGACGATGGGTCAGAAAAGACTCTCCTCCTCGCATCCGCCGCAGCCCGGCTGGGTCTGCGGGGGAGCGAAGAAACAATGACAATCCGTACCATTAGAAGAGACCTGAAAACCATAAAGGGTGAAAATGTCTCCTTCACGATAGCAGCGGTCGGGCAGCCCGAGAAGCAGTATAGCATCACTAACGCCTTCACCAGCCACGACATAGGCCTGTCACAGTACACCTACCCCATCCCAAAGCTGATGGAGAAATACGTGCACCTACGTCAACTACCTATACCGCTCATCGACGACACCACCCCGACCCTGCTCATAGGATCCGACCACGCACACCTCATCGTCCCAACGGACCGGGTCCACATCGGGCCCAGAGGCTGTCCAGCAGTGGTCGAGACCCGCCTGGGTTGGACACTACAAGGCCCCCTCTCCGGGTCTTCCAACCGACCGACAGCCACTCGCTGTCTCTACACGAGGATAAACGAAGAAGACACCACCCTCTTGCAGCATGTCGAGAGGCTATGGATATTAGACGCGATGCCCTTTAAGAATGAAAAGAAACTCGTTCGTTCAAAGGAAGACACTTATGCCATAGCCCTCCTCGAGCAGAAGACAAAGAGAGTCGAGGTCAACGAAGTGATGAGATACGCAACTCCACTCTTGAGGCGAGAGGGTATGCCCACCCTCCACGCCTCCAGAGAAGCGACAGAGCGATATCTACTGAACACCGAGCGGCGTCTAGCCAAAGACCCCACTCAAGCCACTGTGTACCGCGCTGAGATCGACAAGCTGATCACAGCGGGACACATAAAGAAAATTGACATTCAAGAGGCCGACCAGACGACTGAATCCTGGTACGTGCCCCACCACAAGGTCCACCACAACGGCAAGGATCGCATTGTATTCAACTGCAGCTACCAGATCGGACTACAGAATCTGAATAAAGAACTCTTGCCCGGCCCGACACTCGGCCCCTCTCTCCTCGGCGTACTACTACGTTTCCGCCAAGACAAGGTGGCCATCAGCGGCGACATCAAAGGGATGTTCCTGCAGGTGCGACTAGTGGAGGAGGACAAGCCCCTGCTGCGGTTCCTATGGAGAGAGAGGATCAAAGATGAGCAACCATCCATCTACCAATGGGAGGTCCTCCCCTTCGGCACCACATGCAGCCCATGCTGTACTACGTTCGCACTTCAAAAACATGTGACAGAAGACCCTGAAGCTGACGAGGAGGTCAGACAAAGTGTAGAGAGGAGTTTCTACGTGGACAACTGTCTGCAAAGCGTCTCGACGCCAGAAGAAGCCGAAGCCCTCCTGCTCAAGCTCCGCACCTCACTGATCAAAGGCGGCTTTGATCTCCGGCAGTGGGCCAGCAGTGACCCTCAAGTACTTCGCAGCCTCTCCCCAGAGACAAAGGCAGCAAGCAGCGAGACCTGGATGGCGACCACCCCAGGTGAAGCACAGGAAATGACATTGGGCCTAGTCTGGCGCTTCAAAACAGACTCGCTCCATTACAAATACACACCCCTGACCCCGGAGCAGGGAAGGTCGACCCCTCTACCGACCACCAGACGGAGCGTATACAGAACACTCGCAAGTCAATACGACCCGCTGGGGTGTATCCTACCTTACACCACTCGGGCGAAAATGATTGTACGAGAGCTGTGGGACAAGGAACAGGGCTGGGACGACCCCATACCCGACCACCTAGCTTCCACCTGGAGAGAGTGGGAGAGAGAACTCAGCTCGCTCCAAAATGTGAACATACGCCGGAGCTACTTCCCACCCACAGTGCGGCTGGAGACGTGCCAGATGGACCTGCACGTCTTCAGTGACGCCTCGGAAGTGGCCTACGGCTCGGTGGCCTACTTGCGGGCCCGAGAGGAGGGAGGAGAAATACACACAGCCTTCATCCTGGCTCGCTCAAGGATAGCCCCCCGCAAGCAACAATCGATCCCGCGTCTAGAGCTCTGCGCAGCTCTGGTAGGCGCGCAACTCGCCACGTTAATCCAACGTGAACTCACCATCCCGGTGCAAAGAACAATCTTGCGGTCAGACTCCATGACCGTACTCACATGGATCCAGTCCGATTCTTGTAGATACAAGGTCTTCGTGGGAGTCAGAATCACAGAGATTCAAGACCTGGTAGGATCAGCGTGCTGGAGGTACATGGACACGAAACAGAACCCAGCCGATGTCATCACACGGGGGATGTCCCTAGATGACCTCACACGTCCCAATATCTATAGTGACGGTCCTGAGTTCCTCAAGCTCCCGGAGGAGGAGTGGCCTACCCCCACCCCACGGGAGGCTAGTCAAGAGGAGGCAGAGATCAAGAAATCTATGTTCTGTGGGTTGACGCACACCCCAGTCCCCACTGACCCTAACATAGACGACTGCCTCACCTTTGAGAGTGCGCAGCTAAAAACATTCCTGTGGCACCACCCTGAGGTTCCCCCCACTACAGACATTGACGCATCGAACTACGCAGAGGCAGAACTCCTTCTGCTACAGCGAGCCCAAAGAGACTCGTTCCCCGACGAGCTAGACTGCCTGCAGGGAACAAAGCCAATCCCGTCAGACAGCAGACTGCTCCACTTGGCCCCTGAGCGCGACACCCATGGCCTCATCAGGGTGGGTGGTCGTCTGAGACGGGCCCTGGACTTAACGGATGACGCCAAGTTTCCTATAGTCCTCAACAGCCGACACAAGGTCACTAAGCTCATCATAAAGAAATACGACGAGGATGTACACCACGCTGGCGCAGAGAGAGTCTTCGCTGAGATCCAACGTCGCTATTGGATACTGAACGGAAGAGAAGCAGTACGTCGCTTCCAGCGGACTCGTCTAGACTGTCGCAAGTGGCAAGCACAACGCCCTCGAGTACGTCTCAAGTGATGTAGCAGATGTCGACCCAGTCACCCCCAACACTCTCTTGATGGGGCGGCTGGACCCCGCGCTTCCACAGACGGTGTACAGACCTGAAGAAGCGAACGGCCGAAGAATGTGGAGGTACAGTCAAATATTGGCTGACAAGTTTTGGAACAGTTTCCTCCTCCACTACCTACCGTCTCTCCAAACCCGTCAGAAATGGGTAAAGGACAGAGACAACTTACAAGTGGACACAGTCGTTATGATCATAGACCAGTCACTACCCCGAGCTATGTGGCCGGCTGGCCACGTAAGGAAAGTGATCACTGGTGCCGACAGAAAGGTCAGAGCGGCAGAAGTTATTGTCCAGGGGCGGACCTACACCCGACCTGTGGCGAGGCTGATAGAGTTGCCGAGGTTCCCTGACTCCCCTGATGACGATCATGACCCACTGACTTTGTAGATTGCCCTACTCCCCCTAACAGACATTGAGCAGTTGACTGGACTATTAATCTGTCTCCTTTAACTAATTAGGTGCGGACTAATTAGGAGGCGGCTGTTGTGAAGGGCCAGATTAAACTGAGAATCTACCTTTATTGTTTGATATACTTTGTATATTATTTATATATATACACGGAATATCCCTTTACCTGCGTTCAAACCAGAGTAATATTCGCTCTCCTTATTGGACAGCGGCCCTAGGCGCCAGCGCGCAGGCCCCCAACGGCAGGTTCAAAGACAAGTTCAGGCATGTCAGGACATGCCCGGAGACAGCGTATTGATACCAGACAAAGACTGCGGTTTGGGACTAGATATTCACTTAAGTATATATACGGCGCAGGTGCACAGAGTTGTTGTTCATCCCGAGTCAACGTGCAGTGAAGTGAGCAACCTTGCGTCTAACAGAGCGTTGAGAACCACGTGCGAATAGAATAGTAAAGTGTCAGAGTTTAATGCAGTAACGTCGAGTTCGACCTAATCTAATGTGAAGTAAATAGTTCTTCATTTATTGTATATCGTGCGGCCACAGTTCGTTCGTGTGTAGCATTACCCAGCGGTTCGTCGTGTCTTTAGCTAGTGTACTTAGCCAGGGTGTGTGGCCTAAATACGTCGCCCACACCCGAGGAGTCCTAGGCGGAGAACCGTTGGACATGTACACAGGAGAATCGACGTCGGCGATTGCAGAACCATTACTGGTTGGATTATATTGATTTGGAACGTGTTACCCGGAGAAGAGCATCGTTGATTTCCACTATCGTTTGGGATTCAACCTCGTGAGGATTACAACTCGGGCTGGCCTCGTGGACGGAGGCTGGCTAACTGTCATCAATGCTATCGAGCATTTGGATTACAATTATTGCTTTGCTGCTGATCATGGGAGTTACAAGGACCGACTCCTGTACCTGGAGTCTCTTTATTCCTCATTGAATCAGACTGAGTACCCGAACATTCCTCTACCCTCCAGGCCTTACACCCCCGGAGGGAACCCATTGTCTCCAGGCGGTACCAGTGTTGCCCTATATAGTTGCTACTATACGACAGGTGGTGTCAACTTAGACCCATCGTAGGATTCCTGCTATTCTTAGTGACTCATGCTATTGACTGACTTTACGCATATTCTTCGCCATACAAGCGCGACCCTAATTCTCATTCTGTAACCTAATGTTGCATAATAATAATAAAATACCCTCAAATACTATTTCTTTGTCAATGCCGTGTTCTTGTGGGTGTTCACCATCTATATTTGATGTACTGTCTGGCCAGTAATTAAAGTACATAACTAGCAGTGGTTTAATCTATCACAATCTTTAATACAGTCAGGGTTTTGTAACCCCTCAGTTACAGTTACGAATCCCCATTATAATCATTGCGCCCACCAAGAACCCCGCGACTGACGCGGAGCCCCGGCGGGCGTCCTCAGCAAGACTATTGAGTCATACATTTCTAATGCAACCCCCGTTCGACCTGAACGCCTCGTACTTTCATTCATCACGGCCCCGTATTCACCTGATCTCTTTGTAGATTCGCAGGAGACTGTCGTGATGAGTCTCCCAGGCACCGATTAGCCGAGAGTCAGAAAAAGATTCCTGGCGCATCAGGACATGGGTCAAGGCACCATTTTGAAGTCACCCCTATGTGATCAGAACCAATACTCTGCGTTGTGAATTGTCTGTCCTAAAAGCCCTGGTACTTTCAAAAGACCATACTGGCCTTGTTCGACGGCAGCTAAGCAGGAGAAATGAAGGAGAAGTTGTCTCAAATCTGGTTTTAATTCAAAGTTAAAAGTGTAATCACAATGGTTCTGGTTCAATTAAAATAAAGAACGCAATAGTCGGATCACTAGACACTATGCCGTCTGCGATCCAAACTAGACTAAGAAAGTAGATTAAAGTATGATAGTTGTTGAATTGTCTTTGTTCTCTGTTGATAACAAAGACCGTGTTCTCAGTTCCAAAAGCTTGTTCTCCCTGTGTTCCTTTGTTCCTGCTGCCGCTCCGCTGTGTGAAAAGGTGGGAGGTGTGTTCCTGTGTTGGTTCCGTTTTCAGTGTGTCTCCACAGTCACAACACCCCCCTTTTTATGTAAAGCCGGGAGTGTCTGCGTGATGTCACAGGAGTGACGTCAAGCAGATGTTCCCCTCCAATCACGGCCTCCCTAAGTTTGAATTTAAAATAGAAGGTTGTCCTCAGTAAGCCAACCCTCTCTACTTTGTTTCAGGTCAGAGAACTAGATACCGTCTAAACTAACTTAATACTTTGGTTATTAACCCCAAGATATATATATTCGAATTGAGATTGATTTCATACACACAGAGATATCATTTTTGAATAGTTTCTCTTGATGCTAAATGAGAATCACAGTAGTTTTATCATTAAGCCCACTTCTATAGTTTTCTAATCATCTTCTTTTAACTTAAATCCATTATACAGTTATTATTCAGCACTTTTAGTATTTTCCAATGTAGTTTCAGAAGTGGCTTAATTTCAAACTCTGTGATTCTTATTCATAAACATGGTATATTTCATATCATTAGATTCAGGATTATTACCACAATATATCAGGATCATTTGCAGTTCATTTTAAGCTAATTTAGGTATAGAAACAGACATTTGAAAGTGTACCTGAGTTACTGAGATACTGAATCCTAGTCCCTCCTACGGCAGCTGTCCCCACATGTCATGCCACAGGGCCAGTTTAACAGATAACACAGGATATGTGACTCTTGATCTATTGTCTGCAGCTGCCAACAGTTGTATGCAAATCTACCTCCTGTTGTGAGCCCAAGTCTCTGTAGACACACACACTCTATGAGCTAAGTCACCCTAGTCAAATCAGGTTTAAACTATATTTGATTGCCAATTGTTACACTTTGACTGTTTCTATAAGACTAGAACACATGATTTTGATTAGTTACTGAATTCCTTAACCCAAGGTAACAGACATCCTTTTCTCTTATCTATTTGAACACAAGTTTCAGGCAGAATGTAGATCTATGGTTACCAAATACTACTGCACTTGTTTCCTCATTTTGAAATTAAGCTCTTTCTATCTGATCAGTCGGCCAAGACAATGTTTACGACATTGTCAGAACATTTTATTTTCAGCGAAGCAGTCCTCTCTCCCTCTCTCTCTCTCTCTCTCTCTCTCTCTCTCTCTCTCTCTCTCTCTCTCTCTCTCTCTCTCTCTCTCTCTCTCTCTCTCTCTCTCTCTCTCTCTCTCTCTCTCTCTCTCTCTCTCTCTCTCTCTCTCTCTCTCTCTCTCCCTCTCTCTCTCTCTATGCACTGCTAGAAAACAAAGGAGGAGAGACTGTACAACTTCCAGAGCACATTATTTGGAACAGAGTTGGAAACATGGCTGTCTGTTGTGCTCCCGTTCAGGTGGTCTTTTTACATTTAACATTTAGTTATTTAGCTGACGCTTTTATCCAAAGCAACTTACAAGTTCTGTACGACAAGTCAGCAGGAAGGGCACAACTCTATCAGCTGAGTAACAATGTGCATCAGTGTTGAAACTTGAAACTTCCAACGAGGTTGTCGTAAGAGACACACACTGTTGGTGAATGAGGTCCAATGTCTTTAGATCAAGCCAATAAGCCAAACATGGTAAACAGTAAGTGATGTGTTACTTGTGAACGCTGCACCAAAATACAAACAGGCTTCTCCTTACTGACTTCTATGTGTCTACTGCGTTAATGTGGCTTCCGATTAGGACCCGTAGTTCTGTACAGGCGCAGTACAAAGGCACATTCTCTGGTGTGGTTTTCTGTTTGGCTTGTGCCCACCACCATGTGGTGGTCAAAAGGGAGGGAGTGGCATTGATTTTATGGTTCATATAAAGTATATATATATGGTTGGTATAAAAGGTAATCCATTACAGATTGAACCAACAAAGCCTGCCACTGCTTTGGCATCAGAAACCTCCGTCTTTGATTTTCACTTATAAAATATTGAGGTCAGTTCTAAGTGTTTTTTCTTTTTTATGTAAAGATGACCGCGTTCATCGTTACGCTTCAAAGAGTCAAATGCCTGTTGTGGAATATGTTGTGGCCTTTTCCTGTCCGGTTATTATCATTTTGAAGTGTTTTTTAGAATTAGAATATCGAGTAGATACTTGTGTCTGTAGAACAGCGTTCTATACAGCAGCTCACTCCTAGAACACTGAACACTCCACACACAAGTACACATGAGCACACACACACACACACAACACACATGCTGCAATCGCTTTAAACAATCGCTTTAAACAAAATGTCACTTTAAACTAAATGGAAAGGTCACTTTAAAGGAATGAGGAATATAAAGGTCACTTTAAGGAAAAAAACGATGTGGTTCTTGGATAGTATAGTTTAGATATAGTAAGTATAGCATAATGACGGAGTTAAAACTGTATATTGTATAGTATATTGTACATAGGACCCAGTGCCTTCTCAGGAATTTAGCATGTCTATTTTTATCATGCACATCTCATGTCTTCTTATTACCTGTTTTTTTATGTCTATTTTATTATTCTATTAGTGCACAATCGATGTGGGCATGACCACCCGCATTTCATTGTGTGCCCTGGTATGGATGTGACAAATAAACCTCTTGATACTTGTGTACTTCTCAGGGGAGATTTAAAAAAGCCTTAAAGGATAAAATAATTTGTTTTTTTTCTTTAAAAAAATTATATCTTGCAGCATATTTTAAGTTTTTCTTTCTTATATTAAAATATATTAGTTTTTAAGAATTTGTAAAGGATAGGCAAAAATAAGCATGTGCTTCAGCCTATTCCTTTTTTTCGGTCGTTGATTTTGGATTTTGTGTGCGAGCTTGCTTTGAATATGTACATTTGTGATTTTTTATTTTTTTATTAAATTTTTTTTGCAAGTTCCCACAGGTGTGTTTGATTTGTCTGTAAACAACACTGAAAAATAAACTTAATTCATTCATTCATTCATTCATTCATTCATTCATTCGTTCATTCGTTCATTCATTCATTCATTCATTCATTCATTCATTCATTCATTCATTCATTCATTCATTCATTCATTCATTCATTCATTCATTCATTCATTCATTCTTGAATCTTGAATCTACCTCCATGGGGGACCAGCAGCTCAGGAGGCAGATCGGTCGTCTGGTCGATGTGCCCTTGAGCAAGACACTTTAATCACCAGTACATTGTATATATATATACTATTTGTAGCAGGGTGGATTATCCCTGCTTCGTGGGAACGGGTGTGCACAGCCACTGGGTAGCGAGACACAGTAGATCTCTGTCTGACTGCACCTCCGTCTTTGGGTCTGGAGCATCAACTGGAGGCTGGCCGTGGGAGTGAATGGGGCCCGGGATTTACCAACCTGGTCTGGTACTCTGGTCTTCATCTCCCTTCCAGGGCGGTCAGCAGTACTCCCCAACATGCTCTCACTTTCCCCAATTACTCCTTTAACCCTCCCACACCTAGTGACTGAATTGTAAATAAATAACTTGGTTCCCCCCGCAAGCAGTACCCTCCCTCAGTGACACTAGAAACCTTACAGTAAGAAGGGAAAGGTGGGATAGGAAGGGGTTAATTGCAGCAACGTTACCCACACCAAAATGGCTAATACTGGGCACAGGAATGGACACGCACACAGAACCCCATTTAAGCCTTTATGTTAGTTGGTACTATTCGGTTACAAGGATTTAATAAGAATGGTCAAATAGAATGAAGTCCTACTATTACTCCGTTTGTAACTCAAGACCTTATAGACTCTTATTTACACCCACCTCTGGGTCAGTACCAGGGATAATATATTCCAATGTGCTCGACTCATCACCCACGTCTGGGTTAGTACCATGTATAATACCTCTAAGGCTTTACTTATGATGCACCAGGTCTGTAACCTCCCCACAGGGAAAGGGTTAATTGAATGGGAATTATTATTAAAGAACCAACACGTTATCACACTCAAAGGAAATCAAAAATGTGGGCCCACTGTACCAAAACAAGAGTCCTATACTAATGCCGGCATAGAATGTATATGGGGTACCCCTATGAACTGTAGTTAGCAACCATTAGCTTCGCCCGTAGGCCGCATTACACTGTGTACTGTGCAATAAGATCCGGCGCATTGGCGCTCTGCTGTACTCAACCAAGATGGCGTCCTCGCCGCGCCCCCACTGTTCGGGGTAGCAAGATGGCGTCGAACGCTCTCGTCACGGGCACTAGCAAGCGGGGCTGGAGCAGAGGAAGCAGTAGCGGGCTGTGAGCGTGTGCTGGATGATGGCGCCTCTGCTGGACGGGAAGAACTCCCGTGCTGGGCTGAAGACCGCCGGTGCAGAGCAGACATCCACGCCGGCGAAGACTGGTTGTTGACGGCCGGTGTTGGATAGACGTGCAGCCATACACTTGCCCTACCTTACACTGAAGCTACTCTCTGGGTCCCAAACAGCCCTCCTGCTAGCCGTGATATAATGACGCAGGGTGTCTCTAAACACCGGTCCTCTTCAGGCCACGCTGGCGGGGCACCTCACTAGAGGGAATATCTTTAACTTAAGCCACACTTGGTTATACCGCACTTCTTCTAGGATAACTCGTTGTATCACTAGGGTTATTCAGTGGGGAAAACATGCAACACTCCACTACGGTTACTCTTCTAGGATAACCCGTAATATACTCAAGTTCAATACGTTCGCCCGTGTGCTCCACAACGGGGGCTCTGTCGAGACACGTCTGATCACATTCAAGTCCAAACTCGAAGAGGCTCGTTCTCTTCCTTCCGTCTCCATTCACCTGCTTCCTCCCCCGTTGCTCTCGTACGCTCACTGCCTGCCACCTCCCCCTGCTGGTCGCCAACTAGCCACACAGGGAAAACTGGATGGGTGAATATGATCCAGTGATACTGCTTATAATCCATATTCCAGCCGGTAGAAAAGGAGAAGCCCGCGTCATTGTCCGAGAGAATATTAATGGAAACTAGTTAGTATGTCTTGGTGCACCAGGGGAGATAAAAGGCAAGTCAGCACTTCTGAATAATAGCCATATTTTCAGGGTGCTACATATTGCACTTTACTGTTACATTTGCACTCTGGTTGGATGCCAAACTTATTTTCTGTTGTACTGTACTTGTGCTGTATGATGACAATACATTTTAATCTAATCTAATCTAATCTAATCTAATCTAATCTAATCTAATCTAATCTAATCTAATCTAATCTAATCTACAGTGTGCATAAATGAGCAATACATTTCTTAAACAGAACCATCTTGTCCTCTGTCCACCGTGGGGATGTTCAACCTCCTATAACCAGACCTAGAGAGAAACATCGAGAGAGAAGAGAGAGAGAGAGAGAGAGAGAGAGAGAGAGAGAGAGAGAGAGAGAGAGAGAGAGAGAGAGAGAGAGAGAGAGAGAGAGAGAGAGAGATGATTCTTCCAGGCATCACAAGGTTCCAGCGCCCAGCGAGCGAGTGGGTTGTTTATTCATGCGCCGAGGAGACGGACACGGCTGAGTGAACATCGAGAGAGATGTGGAACGCCCTACCCACAGCCGTAAAAAAATGTGAATCCCTACCCACATTCAAAACCGCTCTTAAAGAGCACCTACGGGAGGCTGCAATTTGAAACTGGCCACCGTAAATGTCCAAATCCCCCCACCACCACCCGCTCCTAATGTACAGTCTCCTCCCCATCATATGTATATATTTTCTGTTAGGATCTCTGGGTAACAGTACTGTATATTTGCATATCATATATGTCACAAATGTAACAGTACTATATACCTGTATAATGTCATGTATGTCCCTATGTCATAAATGTCATGATGTCATGTATATTGTGTATGTCATAAATGTCACTATGAATTGAAAATGGGGGACCCTGATGTAAACAAGACAGACGTCTTTCTCTGGTCTGCATCCTGCAGAATGGGTACAATACAGTACGGCTCAATACACACGATTGTTAAGGGGATGCAGACCAGAGAAAGACTTTTGTCTTGTTTACATCAGGGTCCCCCATTTTCAATTCATCATAACATTTATGACATACAAGATATACAAATATACAGTACTGTTTATTTACAGACAGAGTTTCTAAAAGAGAATATATACATTTGAGGGGGAGGTAACTGTACATTTGGGGGGGGGGTTGATGAGGCAAAGAGCACGGATAACGCATCAATTAAAACACGTACAACTTGACTGGCAAAGGTTGGAGATCGAGGTTTTAAACTCAAGCTTTAAGAAGAAGAAGAAGTCTTTATTTGTCATGCAGATGAACACACACATGTGAGACGGGCGACCTACAGGAACACACACACACACACACAAATGAGTGTCAATGAGTCGCCAATTAAATGTCTCGCCACGCCCCGGGGACCAAACCAAGTGCTCCTGTCCGTCTTTGTCAGGGACGCGACAGTGTTAGCGATCTGTTATGCATGTTTTTCCATTGGGTTTATCTTATCGGGGGGGGGAAACCCTTGCGAGCACGGGGGGGAGAACATGCAAACTCCACACAGAAAGGCACGGGAGATACCCCACCTGGGTACCTGGCAACACGGAAACCTGGTCCCCAAGCGGGAATCGAACCCTGGGACCTTCTAGCTGTGAGGCGACCCCACTGTGCAGAGAGGTGGGGGTTCACTCAGAGAGGTGGGGGTTCACTCAGAGAGGTGGGGGTCCACTCAGAGAGGTGGGGGTTCACTCAGAGAGGTGGGGGTCCACTCAGAGAGGTGGGGGTTCAGTCAGAGAGGTGGGGGCTCACTCAGAGAGGTGGGGGTTCACTCAGAGAGGTGGGGGTTTACTCAGAGAGGTGGGGGTTCAGTCAGAGAGGTGGGAGTTCAGTCAGAGAGGTGGGGGCTCACTCAGAGAGGTGGGGGTTCAGTCAGAGAGGTGGGGGCTCACTCAGAGAGGTGGGGGTTCACTCAGAGAGGTGGGGGTTCACTCAGCCTCACTGTGGCCCCCTGGAGGCCTCAGATCAAAGACAGAGGCCTATAAACTCAATCTGACCCAGATGTAGAGAAGCCGGATAGTCTGTGTTTAACCCTTTCACTGCCACACTACAGAAGGTTAACCCTTTACTATCACACTACCGACGTTTACCGGTCGGTAGTGTGATAGTAAAGGGTTAACCTTCTGTGTATTGTCGCAGTGAAAAGGGTTAACCGTTTGGTAGTCGTGCAAATTCAGAATCCTTCTATAAAGAAGTGAGCAGACTTCAAGTTTCAAGTTCAAGTTTCTTTATTATTTGTCTGAATACAGAAATACAGAATCCTTTGCATGAAATGTTTCGTTCTGTTTCACACCTGAGAGTGTGCTAGATAATAACAAGATAGTATAAATAAGTATAACAATATACTATTATTATTATTATTATTATTATTATTATTATTATACTAATACTAATAATAATATATAATAATATAATAAAAACGTTTTGTATTTTGTATGGGCTAAACAGGTAACACAGCTGACAATCATTTCTATACATTCTGTATATCGTTTCAGTTTATTGGAAATCCTGCAGAAATAAATTACATTTTTGCCAACTGTACCCAGTTGGGTTGAAATGCTATATATATATATATCCACATCTGTCTGTACATACCTGCATACAATTCCTTTTACATATCTGTAGATATTATATCTATATCTGTACATATCCCTTACCTACTCTTACTAGTTACACTGCTGGCCAGTATGACTTACTACCATAGTGTCTTTATACCTGTATCACTGTACATATTAATACTACAACTCTGTACATACATCTGATTGGCACTATTACTCAGTAGTACTCATTTATATATTTTATACCCAGTTTAATCACTTGTACATTGTATATTACAATCACACTTTATTGTTACATTTGCACTCTGGTTGGACACCAAACTTCCTTTAGTTGTACTGTACTTGTGCTGCATGATGACAATACATTTTAATCGAATCTAATCGAATCTAATGTAATCTAATGTAATCTAATCTAATCTAATCCATGCCGTGAAGACCTCGTCAGGTTGAAACGTCTCCCCCCCTTTTGATCTATATAGGTGTAGCGGAGCAAATAAATATATATATATACATTAGTCCTGTAACAACGATATATATTCCAGCGTCTCCTGGTGCAGATGTGTCCTCCCACGCCTGCCTGTCTTTGATATGTAAATGATATGCTAATGAGCGGGCGTCACGGAGGCAGCAGCGTTCGCTGACATCAGATAGATATAGATATATAGATATAGATAGATAAAACGCAAGAAAGCTTACAGCTTATTTCCATTGCGGAAACCCTTCAGATGTCTGTGAGTGATATGTAGTGGTGGTGGGTGTCTGCCTGGATGTGTGTAGGTGTACGAGAGTCAGAGTGCAGCACGATACAACATGCACTTGTCAGCAGAGCCTGTTGGCCAGATGACCACCAGCCGCCTCGTTGTTTGTGATTGATTGATTTGATATTCATGATTTGATATTCGTGATTTCATGATTTGATATTCATGATTTGATATTCATGATTTCATGATTTGATATTCATGATTTGATATTCATGACTTGATATTCGTGATTTGATATTCATGATTTCATGATTTGATATTCATGATTTGATATTCATGATTTGATATTCATGGTTTGATATTCATGATTTCATGATTTGATATTCATGATTTGATATTCATGATTTGATATTCATGATTTGATATTCATGATTTCATGATTTGATATTCATGATTTGATATTCATGACTTGATATTCGTGATTTGATATTCATGATTTCATGATTTGATATTCATGATTTGATATTCATGATTTGATATTCATGATTTCATGACTTGATATTCATGACTTGATATTCATGATTTCTTGATTTGATATTCATGACTTGATATTCGTGATTTCATGATTTGATATTCATGACTTGATATTTGTCATTTGATATTCGTGATTTGATACTCATGATTTGATATTCATGACTTGATATTCGTGATTTGATATTCATGACTTGATATTCGTGATTTGATATTCATGATTTGATATTCATGTTTGATATTCATGACTTGATATTCATGATTTGATATTCATGGCCCCGGTAAATGTCAAAATCCCGTCCCCCCCCACTCCCCCACCCAACCCCCTCTAATGTACAGTTTCTTCCCCTTCGGACTTCTATTTTTTTTTTTACGATGTTCTCTCTTTCTTACACAGTACCATATATTTGTATGTCTTGTATGTCAGAAATGTCCTGGTGAATTGAAAATTGACCCCGATGTAAACAAGACAAAAGTATTTTTCTGGTCTTCATCCTATTAGAAGTTGTTTTGAGAAAATGGGGGGGTGAAAAATAATGCATGTGGATGAGAGCCTTGACATTAAGTGGTTGTAGCTACGGAGACATGATCCAATAGACTTTTATATACGCCTGAGTCTCCTGAATTCCAAGTCGATCGGCACTTTCTCGGCCGAGCTATAGTCACTTTTCCGCACCTACTCCCGAACTACGCATGCGCAGATCGCCCACAGAGATTGGTTCATCAATCATTATCTGCACAGTGGGAGTAGGTGTGAAAAAGCGACTATAGCTCGGCTGAGAAAGTGCCGATCGACTTGGGATCAAATCATTTTTATTACTGAATGAAACTGTAAACAGAGAGGCCTATTGGGATGTTAGATCCTAATGTGAAAAACTGTGATTTACCTTACCTTGCTACCTCTCTATCTTTTTTTTGCTTGCTTATGCTTATATATATTTTTTTTACTGCTGTGAAGCACTTTGAACTGCAATTTCTGTATGAAAAGTGCCATACAAATAGCGTTTATTATTATTATTTGCATTTTGTTTTTGCATTTAGTACATTTTAGTTTTGTATATTGTATATTTTGTGTAGTGTTTGGTCTTTTTAGTTTTACTGTATGAAGCACAATCTCAGGAGGCTCATACAGAACCAAGCATTTCACTGTAATGTACATGTAGCTTATATGTGGCAAATAAAACAAATCTTGAACTTAAAACTTTAACTAGTATTAGGATACATAATAGTTTCTCTTGCTATTTCAAGAAAAGTAGAATCAGACTTCTGATTAATATATATAAATGCATAATGCTTTGCATTATATTCTCTCTCTCTCTCTCTCTCTCTCTCTCTCTCTCTCTCTCTCTCTCTCTCTCTCTCTCTCTCTCTCTCTCTCTCTCTCTCTCTCTCTCTCTCTCTCTCTCTCTCTCTCTCTGTCTCTCTCTCTCGGTGTGCTCTACCCAGCAGCAGGGAGCTCTGTAAAGAGAGAGAGAGACGACCACAGAGAGCTCTGCTCAGACATTCTATTTCAATTTGACTGCAGCCCCATAAACACGGTGAAATTGAGAGGCGAATCGAAGTAGAATGTGCAGCGGACAGCGAGTAAAACTCCAGCGTCAAGTCGTTCTAACAATAGCCCTGATGATCGGAGCGTGGCGGCAAATTAAAACCGCTTTTGAGGCTTGAGCTGCAGGAAACACAGCGCTGTGCAGTTCAGCCTCAACCAGAGCAGTTAAAGCCACGCAGTTCAGCCTCAACCAGAGCAGTTAAAGCCACGCAGTTCAGTCTCAACCAGAGCAGTTAAAGCCACGCAGTTCAGCCTCAACCAGAGCAGTTAAAGCCACGCAGTTCAGCCTCAACCAGAGCAGTTAAAGCCACGCAGTTCAGCCTCAACCAGAGCAGTTAAAGCCACGCAGTTCAGTCTCAACCAGAGCAGTTAAAGCCACGCAGTTCAGCCTCAACCAGAGCAGTTAAAGCCACGCAGTTCAGCCTCAACCAGAGCAGTTAAAGCCACGCAGTTCAGCCTCAACCAGAGCAGTTAAAGCCACGCAGTTCAGCCTAAACGTTCCAGCCCCCACCCCCCTGGTGTTCCAGCCCCCACCCCCCTGGTGTTCCAGCCCCCGCCCCCCTGGTGTTCCAGCCCCCCTGGTGTTCCAGCCCCCACCCCCTGGTGTTCCAGCCCCCGCCCCCCTGGTGTTCCACCCCCCTGGTGTTCCAGCCCCCGCCCCCTTGGTGTTCCAGCCCCCCCCCCCCCCCTGGTGTTCCAGCCCCCGCCCCCCTGGTGTTCCAGCCCCCTTGGTGTTCCAGCCCCCCCCCCCCCCCCTGGTGTTCCAGCCCCCACCCCCCTGGTGTTCCAGCCCCCCCCCCCCCCCCTGGTGTTCCAGCCCCCACCCCCCTGGTGTTCCAGCCCCGGCCCCCCTGGTGTTCCAGCCCCCTGGTGTTCCACCCCCCTGGTGTTCCAGCCCCCACCCCCCTGGTGTTCCACCACCCTGGTGTTCCAGCCCCCCCCCCCTGGTGTTCCAGCCCCCACCCCCCTGGTGTTCCACCCCCCACCCCCTGGTGTTCCAGCCCCCCCCCCCCTGGTGTTCCAGCCCCCCCCCCCCTGGTGTTCCAGCCCCCGCCCCCCTGGTGTTCCAGCCCCCACCCCCTGGTGTTCCAGCCCCCGCCCCCCTGGTGTTCCACCCCCTTGGTGTTCCAGCCCCCCCCCCCCCCTGGTGTTCCAGCCCCCACCCCCCTGGTGTTCCAGCCCCCCCCCCTGGTGTTCCAGCCCCCACCCCCCCCCCTGGTGTTCCAGCCCCCACCCCCCTGGTGTTCCAGCCCCCCCCCCCCCCCCCTGGTGTTCCAGCCCCCACCCCCCTGGTGTTCCAGCCCCCACCCCCCTGGTGTTCCACCACCCTGGTGTTCCAGCCCCCGCCCCCCTGGTGTTCCAGCCCCCACCCCCTGGTGTTCCAGCCCCCGCCCCCCTGGTGTTCCACCCCCCTGGTGTTCCAGCCCCCGCCCCCTTGGTGTTCCAGCCCCCCCCCCCCTGGTGTTCCAGCCCCCACCCCCCTGGTGTTCCAGCCCCCCCCCCTGGTGTTCCAGCCCCCACACCCCCCCCCCCTGGTGTTCCAGCCCCCACCCCCCTGGTGTTCCAGCCCCCACCCCCCCCCTGGTGTTCCAGCCCCCACCCCCCTGGTGTTCCAGCCCCCCCCCCCCCCCCCTGGTGTTCCAGCCCCCGCCCCCCTGGTGTTCCAGCCCCCACCCCCCTGGTGTTCCACCACCCTGGTGTTCCAGCCCCCACCCCCTTGGTGTTCCAGCCCCCACCCCCTTGGTGTTCCAGCCCCCGCCCCCCTGGTGTTCCAGCCCCCACCCCCCTGGTGTTCCAGCCCCCCCCCCCTGGTGTTCCAGCCCCCCCTGGTGTTCCAGCCCCCACCCCCTGGTGTTCCAGCCCCCCCCCCTGGTGTTCCAGCCCCCACCCCCCTGGTGTTCCACCCCCCACCCCCTGGTGTTCCAGCCCCCCCCCCCCCTGGTGTTCCAGCCCCCACCCCCCTGGTGTTCCAGCCCCCCCCCCCCCCCCCCCCGGTGTTCCAGCCCCCACCCCCCTGGTGTTCCACCCCCCACCCCCTGGTGTTCCAGCCCCCACCCCCCTGGTGTTCCAGCCCCCACCCCCCTGGTGTTCCACCCCCCACCCCCTAGTGTTCCAGCCCCCGCCCCCCTGGTGTTCCTTGGTGTTCCAGCCCCCACCCCCTGGTGTTCCAGCCCCCGCCCCCCTGGTGTTCCAGCCCCCACCCCCTGGTGTTCCAGCCCCCCCCCCTGGTGTTCCAGCCCCCACCCCCCTGGTGTTCCACCACCCACCCCCTGGTGTTCCAGCCCCCACCGCCTGGTGTTCCAGCCCCCACCCCCCTGGTGTTCCACCCCCCTGGTGTTCCAGCCCCCACCCCCCGGTGTTCCAGCCCCCACCCCCCTGGTGTTCCACCTCCCACCCCCTGGTGTTCCAGCCCCCACCCCCCTGGTGTTCCAGCCCCCACCCCCCACCCCCCTGGTGTTCCACCCCCCACCCCCTGGTGTTCCAGCCCCCACCCCCCACCCCCCTGGTGTTCCACCCCCCACCCCCTGGTGTTCCAGCCCCCGCCCCCCTGGTGTTCCTTGGTGTTCCAGCCCCCGCCCCCCTGGTGTTCCAGCCCCCACCCCCCTGGTGTTCCAGCCCCCCCCCCTGGTGTTCCACCCCCCCCCCCCCCCCCCTGGTGTTCCAGCCCCCACCCCCCTGGTGTTCCAGCCCCCCCCCCCCCCCCCCGGTGTTCCAGCCCCCACCCCCCTGGTGTTCCACCCCCCACCCCCTGGTGTTCCAGCCCCCACCCCCCTGGTGTTCCAGCCCCCACCCCCCTGGTGTTCCACCCCCCACCCCCTAGTGTTCCAGCCCCCGCCCCCCTGGTGTTCCTTGGTGTTCCAGCCCCCACCCCCTGGTGTTCCAGCCCCCGCCCCCCTGGTGTTCCAGCCCCCACCCCCTGGTGTTCCAGCCCCCCCCCCTGGTGTTCCAGCCCCCACCCCCCTGGTGTTCCACCCCCCACCCCCTGGTGTTCCAGCCCCCACCCCCCTGGTGTTCCAGCCCCCCCCGCCTGGTGTTCCAGCCCCCACCCCCCTGGTGTTCCAGCCCCCCCCCCCCGGTGTTCCAGCCCCCACCCCCCTGGTGTTCCACCCCCCACCCCCTGGTGTTCCAGCCCCCACCCCCCACCCCCCTGGTGTTCCACCCCCCACCCCCTGGTGTTCCAGCCCCCACCCCCCCACCCCCCTGGTGTTCCACCCCCCACCCCCTGGTGTTCCAGCCCCCGCCCCCCTGGTGTTCCAGCCCCCACCCCCCTGGTGTTACACCCCCCCCCCCCCCCCCCCCCCCCCCCTTGGTGTTCCAGCCCCCCTCGGTGTTCCAGCCCCCCCCCTGCCATGTTCGTCTGTCATTATTCAAACGTCGGCAGTCCCCCCCCCCCCCCCCCCCGGACCCTCACGGGACCACTCAGCCTATCTCAGCGAGGATGATAAGCGAGTCGGGGAGGTCGGGGGGGGGAGACGCTGTAGCTCTACTCTGGTGGGATCTGTGTGGACTGACTCACAGGGCAGACGATGTTACAGCAAAGCAAACAAGATAGAAGACAAAACAAATACTGCCGATACTCACACTCAGGTTTGTATCTGGAGGCGAGGAGCGCGCTCAGCCGTATAGACTCATCCCCCCCATGACACACGCCACACACACACTGCCTGGGACGGGCCTTAAGTGCCGGTAGCCATCAGGCTCCACAACCGTGGGCACAGACTGCTGCCAACTGCTGGAGAACTAACGGCTGGTGAACTTGAGAACTGTCAGGACTGTCTGACTCTTAATAATAAACACTGTTAGGACTATCTGACTCTTAATAATAAACACTGTTAGGACTATCTGACTCTTAATAATAAACACTGTTAGGACTGTCTGACTCTTAATAATAAACACTGTTAGGACTGTCTGACTCTTAATAATAGACACTGTTAGGACTATCTGACTCTTAATAATAAACACTGTTAGGACTGTCTGACTCTTAATAATAAACACTGTTAGGACTGTCTGACTCGTAATAATAAACACTGTTAGGACTATCTGACTCTTAATAATAAACACTGTTAGGACTGTCTGACTCTTAATAATAAACACTGTTAGGACTGTCTGACTCTTAATAATAGACACTGTTAGGACTATCTGACTCTTAATAATAAACACTGTTAGGACTGTCTGACTCTTAATAATAAACACTGTTAGGACTGTCTGACTCTTAATAATAAACACTGTTAGGACTATCTGACTCTTAATAATAAACACTGTTAGGACTGTCTGACTCTTAATAATAAACACTGTTAGGACTGTCTGACTCTTAATAATAAACACTGTTAGGACTATCTGACTCTTAATAATAAACACTGTTAGTACTATCTGACTCTTAATAATAAACACTGTTAGGACTATCTGACTCTTAATAATAAACACTGTTAGGACTGTCTGACTCTTAATAATAAACACTGTTAGGACTGTCTGACTCTTAATAATAAACACTGTCAGGACTGTCTGACTCTTAATAATAAACACTGTTAGGACTGTCTGACTCTTAATAATAAACACTGTTAGGACTATCTGACTCTTAATAATAAACACTGTTAGGACTATCTGACTCTTAATAATAAACACTGTTAGGACTGTCTGACTCTTAATAATAAACACTGTTAGGACTGTCTGACTCTTAATAATAAACACTGTTAGGACTATCTGACTCTTAATAATAAACACTGTTAGGACTGTCTGACTCTTAATAATAAACACTGTTAGGACTGTCTGACTCTTAATAATAAACACTGTTAGGACTATCTGACTCTTAATAATAAACACTGTTAGGACTGTCTGACTCTTAATAATAAACACTTAGGACTGTCTGACTCTTAATAATAAACACTGTTAGGACTGTCTGACTCTTAATAATAAACACTGTTAGGACTGTCTGACTCTTAATAATAAACACTGTTAGGACTGTCTGACTCTTAATAATAAACACTGTTAGGACTGTCTGACTCTTAATAATAAACACTGTTAGGACTATCTGACTCTTAATAATAAACACTGTTAGGACTATCTGACTCTTAATAATAAACACTGTTAGGACTATCTGACTCTTAATAATAAACACTGTTAGGACTGTCTGACTCTTAATAATAAACACTGTTAGGACTGTCTGACTCTTAATAATAAACACTGCTAGGACTATCTGACTCTTAATAATAAACACCGGTAGGACTATCTGACTCTTAATAATAAACACTGTTAGGAGTCGGACTATCTGACTCTTAATTAATAATGAGATGAGATGGCTGGCACAATCCGCATATTTATGTGTTTCCTCTAAAAATGGGAAGCTAGGGAGGGACTTTGCGGATATTGATTGGCGTTTACAGTAGCCAATAGTACTGAACGTGCATTGCGGTCGACCCATTAGCTAACAAGCAAACGTTAGCAACGCTACACAACGCTAGTAAAATTAGCAATGTACATTAGCAATGTTACACAACATTAGAAGCTAACTTTAGCTAGCAAGGTGAAGTTGAACATTGGTTTCATTAACGAGGCAGAGTGCTAGCTTATTCTAGAAAGCATTTCATTGGACACAATTTTTTTTATACACCCCTCTGTGCAGGATGACTGTTTTCTTTTCTTTTTTCTTTTTCTTTTTTAAATCATTTTCTAGGAAATGACAAACTCTAAAATACCATTAAGACAACCGGCAAAACAACTTTTCTTATCATCTCCTCCTTGCTGCAGACTCCGGACACATCAGCCTCCTCATCCTTCTCGACCTCTCAGCGGCGTTCGACACAATATCCCACTCAGTCCTCCTCAAATGCATCTCCGACAACCTAGGCATCACCGGTACAGCTCTGTCATGGTTTCATTCATATCTCACAAATAGATCTCAGTTTGTCAGCGTCAGCGGCTAATTATACTTACTTAATAGGTGTCTACGTGACTGTGCGTTGCTTTAGACCAAGTTAAGGCATTTGTAACAACTTCTGTGAAGTTAGCTGAGTTAGGCAAGTTCGGTCGAGCACAGCTGAACAATGGACAAGAACACCGGCGGGCTGGTTTACCCGCGGCAGGACAACAACAACAACAACAACGGCGGGCTGGTTTACCCGCGGGAGGCTCTCCTCTGCTTTCGAGACAGAGTTGCAGAGCCACAGAGGAATCTACCAGCCGAAATAAGGATTCGCAGACGGGGAAATCGAGCTGGCACGAGCGTGAAGGACAGGAGAAAGGACAGCAGGAGATTCAAGCCTTACCTGCCCTCTGTCGTCATGGGGAACGTGCGATCGCTGGCCAACAAGACCTACGAGCTCTCAGCCCTGATGATCAACCAGCGTGAGTACAAGGAGGCAAGCCTACTGTGCTTTACAGAATCCTGGCTGAACGAGAACATCCCGGACAGTGCAATCGAACAGGAGGGCTTCACGGTGGTGCGCGCCGACCGGAGTAAACAGAGCGGCAAGCGGAGAGGCGGAGGGCTTGTTGTCTTTGTTAACTCCAAATGGTGCCACCCGGGGCACATCACCATTAAGGAACACATCTGTACCCCCGACATTGAACTATTGGCACTGAGTCTGCGGCCATACTATTTACCGCGAGAAATAACACACGTCCTGGCTCTAACTGTTTACATCCCACCCAGCGCGGCGGCGGCGCAGGCGAGTGACGTCATACACTCCACCGTCGCGGCGCTTCAGACAAAACACCCGGATGCATTTATTTTTATCAATGGGGACTTCAACCATGTCAGACTGAACAAGACCCTGACAAACTTCACCCAGTATGTCACCTGCAAAACCAGGGGAGACAAAACTCTGGACCTCCTGTATGCTAACGTGAAGGAGGCTTTCAGTGCGACTTCCCTGCCCCCCCTCGGCCAGTCAGACCACAACCTTGTGAGTCTTGTATCCACATACACGCCTCTCATTAAGAGACAGCCTCCGACCACCATGTCTGTCCCACAGTGGTCTGACGACGTCGAGGAGGAGCTACAGGAGTGTTTCAGGTCGACAGACTGGGATATGTTTGAGAGGGCCCATGGTGATGACATTGATGGACTATCCCACTGCATCACAGACTACATCAGGTTCTGTGAGGAGAGCATCGTACCCACAAAGAAGGTACGCTGCTTTTCAAACAATAAACCCTGGATTAGCAAGGACATTAAACACCTGCTAAACAGGAAAAAGAGGGCCTTCATGGCAGGGGACACTGAGCAGGCCAGGGCTGTCCAAAGGGAGCTCAAAAAAGAGCTAAGGGCAGCCAAGGTCAGCTACAAGGACAGGCTGGAGGGCAGACTACAGGCCAACAACACCAGGGAGGTGTGGGCGGGGGTCAGGACGATCACTGGTTTCAAACAGCAGGGCACAGCTGTTGAGGGCCCGCCAGAGCGTGCAAACGAGTTCAACTCGTTTTTCAACCGCTTTGACCAGAGTGGCCTCCCCACACCCCTCCCCCCACCCATCGACACCAGCACCAGATCACACCTACAAAGCAGCCCCCCCACCCCCCACCCACCCACACCCATCAGCAACGGCACCCCACCGCCAACACCAGCAGACTGCCCACCACCCCCAACCCTGACGATCACAACCAGTCAGGTCAGTAGGCAGCTCTCCAGAATGAATGTAAACAAGGCCAGAGGACCGGACAACACCAATCCCAGGGTGCTCAAGGTATGTGCGGAGCAGCTGGCAGCACCGCTCCAGCATCTTTTCAACCTCTCCCTGAGGCTGGAGAGGGTGCCCCAGCTCTGGAAGACCTCCTGCATTGTCCCGGTGCCCAAGAAGGGACGTCCCAGCACCCTCAACGACTACAGGCCAGTCGCTCTGACGTCACACGTCATGAAGACGTTTGAGAGACTGGTCCTGCAACACCTCAAGCCCCTGGTGCGTGACTCCCTCGACCCCCTGCAGTTTGCATACCAGGCAAACATCGGGGTGGAGGATGCCATCATCTACATGCTCCACAGAGCGTACACGCACCTGGAGAAGCCGCACAGCTCAGTGAGGATTATGTTCTTTGATTTCTCCAGCGCCTTCAACACCATCCAGCCGTCACTGCTAGCGGAGAAGCTCTCTGCGATGCAGCTGGAGCACGGCTTGGTGGCCTGGATCAAGGACTATCTCACTGAGAGGCCACAGTACGTCAGACTAAAGGACAGTCAGTCTGACGTACTGGTGAGCAACACCGGCGCCCCCCAAGGAACTGTGCTGTCACCCTTCCTCTTCACCCTCTACACCTCAGACTCCTGCCGCAACTCAAGCGGGTGCCACCTGCAGAAGTTCTCAGACGACTCCTCCATCGTAAGCTACATCACCGACGATGATGAGGAGGAGTACAGAGCCCTGGTGGAGAGCTTCGTGGGGTGGAGCGACAGCAACCACCTCCAACTCAACACCAGTAAGACCAAGGAGCTGGTGGTGGACTTCCGGAGGGGCAAGAAGAGGCCCCCCCCGATTCCCATCTCCATCCGAGGGGTTTAAGTTTAAGTTTAAGTTTATTTGGATCCCCATTAGCCACAGCAGTGCTGGGGCTATTCTTCCTGGGGTCCATAACACATAAAATACAGTTACAGACTTATACACTCACAACATTTACATGTCATACAGACAATTAAAACAACAATAAAAACCCTTATACACTCATAACATTTACATGTCATACAGACAATTAAAACAACAATAAAAACCCTTATACACTCACAACATTTACATGTCATACAGACAATTAAAACAACAATAAAAACCCTAATCAAATTCATAATACAATATAAAAATATATACTCCGTTATGAATGAATTCATAATACAATACAATAATACCTACTCATAATTAATTCATAATACAATACAGCATAATATACTATTTAGCTTTTACATACATTATCTATGTTCATATCAGCCAATTATACAATATTTTAATAATATATCCCTATCAGACACATGCCTTTTCATCCATATATACCTATCTCTTTATCAGACACATACATTTTCATTTACGTACACACTATCTATTAGGGAATGTCAATTTCTTTGGTTGAAAATGTTGTTTTACCACGATTTTGAAACGACATTTACTATTCTCCTGCTTAACATGTCTGGGAAGAGAGTTCCATTCCTGCATACCACGGAACATGACAGTTCGCTTCATTGCATTCGACCTCACTTTTGGGTGGATGTGGAGATGGTGGACTCATACAAGTTCCTTGGGGTACACCTGAACAATAAACTGGACTGGTCGGACAACACAGAGGCCCTCTACAGGAAGGGACAGAGCAGGCTGTTCTTCCTGAGGAGACTCAGGTCCTTCAATGTGTGCAACAAACTGCTGCAGTCTTTTTACCAGTCTGTTGTGGCCAGCATCCTCTTCTATGCTGTGGCATGCTGGGGAGGCTACATCAACTCAAGGGACACCAACAAGCTCAACAAGCTGGTGAGGAAGGCTAGCTCCGTGGTGGGAGTCGAGCTACCTAGACTTGAGGTGATGGTAGAGAGGGGGATGATGAGGAAGCTGGCTGCCATCATGGAGAACCCCTACCACCCCCTCTACGACGAGCTAGTCAAGATGAGAAGCTCGTTCAGCCACAGACTCATTCCCCCCCGACACTCAACTAACCGCCTCGGACAGTCCTTCATACCAGCGGCCATCAGGCTCCACAACAGTGGGCAGCGACTAGCAGCCTCCAGGCTCCACAACAGGGGGCAGCGACAGCGACTGCTACCAGACATTGACCTGGGACTTATAGGAACCCAAGGAGGACAACCTACACTACCTTAGGCTTACTGCACCCTATGTGGATACTGTGATACTGTGAATAATGTATATTTCAGTGGATACCGTGATACTGTGAATAATGTATACTCAGTAGATAGTAAATTATAACACTACCTAATGCATACTGCACCTTATGTGACACTGTGAATAATGTGAATATTCCTCAGCTAGTCAGATAGTAAATTATATTGACCATATTGATCAAATTGTTTACACTGCCTGTGTTGTTTTTTACTACCTGTGTACTGTGTTGTTTTACTACCTGTACCCCCCCCCCCCCTCCCCGCCATGCTGCTATGATGCCTGAATTTCCCCAAGGGGATCAATAAAGGAATATCTTATCTTATCTTATCTTATCATCCTCCCCCCCGGCCCCAGTCAACCACCGTGCTGGGTCCCCTACTATTCACCATTTACATGCTCCCCCTCGGTCAGATTATACGTCACCACGGACTGAACTTTCATTGTTATGCTGATGATACTCAGCTCTATATCAGCACCTCACCATCCTCCCAGCTCCCCCCACAGTCTGTAGTCAACTGCCTCCACGCCATAAAAACCTGGATGTCAACCAAATTACTGAAACTCAACAGCAAAAAGACAGAGCTCATGGTTGTGGCCCCCAAGGCACTGCTCGGGAAGGTTGGAGATCTCCTCCTCCACGTTGACGGCTGTTCCATCTCCCCGTCTCTCGAAGTCCGTAACCTGGGCGTCACCCTTGACTCCACACTTTCATTTCACTCCCACATCAAATCCGTCACCAAGTTTGCCTTCTACCACCTCAGGAACATCTCCCGTCTCCGACCCTCACTCTCAGACTCTGTGGCTGAGACCCTGATCCACTC
The DNA here is from genome assembly GCF_963971535.1 of Notolepis coatsorum. Classification (NCBI taxonomy): domain Eukaryota; kingdom Metazoa; phylum Chordata; class Actinopteri; order Aulopiformes; family Paralepididae; genus Notolepis; species Notolepis coatsorum. The sequence continues at coordinate 152,354,292 of NC_140169.1, read as the reverse complement.
ATTTGTCACCTCCCGGTTGGACTACTGTAATGGAGTCTTGTTCGGGGTACCCAGCAAAGCCCTGGACAGGCTCCAGTATGTTCAGAACTCAGCTGCCATTCGTTAATACCTGTTATCCAATCGTGGAGCACAGAATTGGGATTAGAACACCATCACTATCAATTGGACCAGAGTTTGGGGAAATATTACTATGGCATCACTCATCAATAGCAGATTCATTTCAATTTTGTCCATAAAACATATTTAACCCCCCAGAAAGCTTATAGAATGAGACGTGCTATTTCACCAAACTGTACACTTTGTTCTCTAAATACTACTGGTACTTTTACACATATGATGTGGGAATGCCCCACAGTCAAACGTTTCTGGGAACAGATAACTAATTATCTATCTAAAGTATTACAAAAACATATTCCCTGTTGTCCCAAATTACTTCTCCTTAATGATGATGATTCTTTAGCTTTAAGTATTGTTCAGAGACAATTTTGGCTGGCAGGAAGTACTGCTGCAAAAAAAATGTTGCCGCTGCGATGGCAAGCTCCACACTCTCAACAGTTATTAGCTGATGTTGTAACAATGGAGCTTTCTACAGCTAGATTAAATGGTGCAAGCTATCAAACAATAGATAGCTGGAACCATATTCTCTATCAAGTTAGGACCTTTACTATATAGCTAGCAGGACATAACTAATTATATCTGTATAATTCCTTTAAATGTTAATTCTTTTGGTCTTTGTTGAAATCTTTGTTCAATTATTTTTCTTCTCAGGCCTATGACGGGGTGGGTTGGGGGGGGGGTTACTATTATTATTATTATTATTATTATTATTATTATTATTATTATTATTATTATTATTATTATTATTATTATTATTATTATTATTATTATTATTATTATTATTATTATTATTATTATTATTATTATTATTATTATTATTATTATTATTATTATTATTATTATTATTATTATTATTATTATTATTATTATTATTATTATTATTATTATTATTATTATTATTATTATTATTATTATTATTATTATTATTATTATTATTATTATTATTATTATTATTATTATTATTATTATTATTATTATTATTATTATTATTATTATTATTATTATTTTATTTATTTTTTGTCAACGGTGGTTGGTGCAGGGGTTAGGGGGTAGGAGTTTCTCATTTTAAATGAGGCAAGGGGCAAGCCAATGCGTGTAATTGGCAAATAATTTAAATGTATGTTTTATGTGCATTGTATGCCTGTACCTGTGCCTTTTCTTCCAAAAAATGAAATAAAAATAATATATAAAAAAAAAAAAGAAAAAAAAAACTCAGCTGCCAGGGTTCTCACTCACACCAAGCCCTGGCAGCACATCACCCCCACCCTCATCCACCTCCACTGGCTTCCAGTCAAGTTCCTCATCACCTTCAAACTCCTGCTCCTCACCTACAAATCCCTCCATGCCCTCGCCCCCTGGTACAGTACCTGTCTGATCTCCTCCACCAGTACACTCCATCCCGGAACCTACGATCCTCTGATCTAGGTCTCCTCTCGATCCCTCGCACCAGGTTACAGACTTTTGGGGACAGAGCCTTCAGCGTGGCATCCCCTACCCTCTGGAACTCTCTCCCCCCCGAAATCCGCAAAGCCCCAACCCTGGACACCTTCAAATCCGCTCTAAAAACACACCTCTTCACCAAGGCTTTTCCCCATCAGTTAGTTTAGATTAGATTAGGTCCATTATCCCTTACCTTCCCTCATCCCCTCTTCCCCCCCCCCCCCCCTATTTTCCTTGCCCTATTTTTTGTCCTGATTGTGAAGCGACCTTGGGTTCTATGAAAGGCGCTATATAAATTTGATCTATTATTATTATTATTATTATTATTATTATTATTATTATTATTATTATTATTATTATTATTATTATTATTATTATTATTATTATTATTATTATTATTATTATTATTATTATTATTATTATTATTATTATTATTATTATTATTATTATTATTATTATTATTATTATTATTATTATTATTATTATTATTGTTGGGACAGATACTGGCATAGATGATCATGTGATAATAATAATAATAATAATAATAATAATAATAATAATAATAATAATAATAATAATAATAATAATAATAATAATAATAATAATAATAATTATAATAATAATAATAAACTTTATTTGCATAGCACCTTTCATGCAAGAATTGCAGCTCAAATTGCATCACAACAGTAAAAACAGACAGGCATAAAATGAGCACAAAATCTACAAAAAAGTGCAAATTTAAATACAAATAAATAAAAGAGTAAAATAATGCAACAGTGCAGTGCAATAAATAAGCATAAAATAGATAGCAGCAAAATAGACAAAGTCAGTATCCTTTCTTTAGCTTTTGTGATTTATGATCACAGGGATAAAAGAACTTAAAACATCTATTTTGATTTCATGGGGCCTTTAAGGGATTACCGTTATTTGGAAGAGGTTAACGCTGCGATGACTAAAATACGTTGAAATACTGTGTGTGTGTGCATGAGGTATAGGGTGACCAGATGCAAAAAGTCCAAAAGTGGGACAACAGTAAGATTTTGGTGGGACAAAGTGGGACAACAGTAAGATTTTGGTGGGACAAAGTGGGACAAAGTGGGACAGATAGATAATGTAATTTTTTTTATTAGAATAACTGCCATGGTCTTCACTGAATAGATTTAAATCAAAGGTTAAAGGTTAAATCAAAATAAATACAAATTAAATACCACCTAACATCTGTTTTAAATATTCAAACGTCATCACTTGACAGGAATGTCTTGTGTTTGATATTCCCTGTTAACACAGAACTAGGGAAAACAGTGTAGTATAATACAAAAATAATAATACAAATAAATTGTGTTTCTATATTAGAATAACTGCCATGGTCTTCACCGAATAGATTTAAATCAAAGGTTAAAGGTTACCACAGTCGGCTGACCTGTATGAATGGGAGTGTTGTACTGTGTGATAGACACTTGTTATCTCAGCTGCAGTGACCTTGTCCGTCTGGCTATCATTGTTTGGTTTAAAAAGAAACGTATCCATAGATCTGGATGTTTCTTTTTGGTGAGCCACTTTCAAGTGAGACTCACGTCCACTGTGGCGCTTCAAGTCGTATTCTCCTCCATGCGCAATTGAAAACGAACTATGACACAAAACACAGAAAGCCTGCTGCGGATTTCCTGCCATCTGCCTCACCCAGTCATGTGTCGTTTGCCAGTCTTGGTTGTAACTGCAGGTCCGTTTCTTTTTACTGCTTTCCATCTTGAACTAGTTTGCTTGTAATGTTGTTGTGTTTTTTTGACCAATCAGATTTGCGATATGAGGTAGCGTCTCGACTCAGTCTCAGTCACGTCACAAGCAGGCAAGCAGCGCGCTAAAGTACTATAACCAATCAGAGCAATGTGTGTGGACAAGAGGCGGGTTGCTACGTTTACTGTCTGTAGGGAGGGGCTTTTAGACGCATGTTTTTTTTGGCTTCGAAAAGAGGGACATCCTCTCAATATGAGGGACGTGGGACATTTGGTCAAATGGTGGGACAGTACAACCAAAAGGGGGACACCTGGTCACCCTAATGAGGTATGACCCGGCATTCCAACATGTTCTGGACATCTCGGAATGATCTATTTTGCATTGCATATTATATTGATTATAGTATGGATCCAAAGGATGTGCACAATTATGCATTTTATGATATTGGATTTCTGCCCGATGTCATTTTAGACGATGGCGATGTGATTTATAGGCTGCACCTTCAACTCTTAAACCTCTGATTGATTGATTGAACATTTTATTAACATATTGCAGAATGGGTACAATACAGTACGGCTCAATACACACAATTGTTAAGGGGAAGCAGACCAGAGAAAGACTTTCGTCTTGTTTACATCAGGGTCCCCCATTTTCAATTCATCATAACATAAATTATATTACATACATGACAGACAGTACTGCTACATCTAGACATTTATGACATACCAGATCTAAAAATATACAGTACTGTTTAAGAGTACAACGCCTTTCATATAGACCCTGGCGTTGGAAACTCTGATTAATAGACAGAGTTTCTAAAAAGAGAGTATATACATTTGAGATTATATACATTTGAGGGGGAAGAAACTGTCCATTGGAGGAGGTTGGGTAGGACTCTGGTCTATCTAAACCACTGGACTCTGGTCTAAACCACTGGACTCTGGTCTATCTAAACCACTGGACTCTGGTCTATCTAAACCACTGGACTCTGGTCTATCTAAACCACTGGACTCTGGTCTATCTAAACCTCTGGACCCTGGTCTATCTAAACCACTGGACTCTGGTCTATCTAAACCACTGGACTCTGGTCTATGTAAACCACTGGACTCTGGTCTATCTAAACCACTGGACCCTGGTCTATCTAAACCTCTGGACTCTGGTCTATCTAAACTACTGGACTCTGGTCTATCTAAACCACTGGACTATGGTCTATCTAAACCACTGGGCTCTGGTCTATCTAAACCACTGTACTCTGGTCTATCTAAACCACTGTACTCTGGTCTATCTAAACCACTGGACTCTGGTCTATCTAAACCACTGGACTCTGGTCTATCTAAACCTCTGGACTCTGGTCTATCTAAACCTCTAGACTCTGGTCTATCTAAACCACTGGACTCTGGTCTATCTAAACCACTGGACTCTGGTCTATCTAAACCACTGGACTCTGGTCTATCTAAACCACTGGACTCTGGTCTATATTCTAAACCACTGGACTCTGGTCTATCTAAACCACTGGACTCTGGTCTATCTAAACCACTGGACTCTGGTCTATCTAAACCACTGGACTCTGGTCTATCTAAACCACTGGACTCTGGTCTATCTAAACCACTGGACTCTGGTCTATATTCTAAACCACTGGACTCTGGTCTATCTAAACCTCTGGACTCTGGTCTATCTAAACCACTGGACTCTGGTCTATCTAAACCACTTGACTCTGGTCTATCTAAACCACTGGACTCTGGTCTATCTAAACCGCTGGACTCTGGTCTAAACCACTGGACTCTGGTCTATCTAAACCACTGGACTCTGGTCTAAACCTCTGGACTATAATCTATCTAAACCTCTGGACTCTGGTCTATCTAAACCTCTGGACTCTGGTCTAAACCACTGGACTCGGTCTATCTAAACCACTGGACTCTGGTCTATCTAAACCTCTGGACTCTGGTCTATCTAAACCACTGGACTCTGGTCTAAACCACTGGACTCGGTCTATCTAAACCACTGGACTCTGGTCTATCTAAACCACTGGACTCTGGTCTATCTAAACCACTGGACTCTGGTCTATATTCTAAACCACTGGACTCTGGTCTATCTAAACCACTGGACTCTGGTCTATCTAAACCACTGGACTCTGGTCTATCTAAACCACTGGACTCTGGTCTATCTAAACCACTGGACTCTGGTCTATCTAAACCACTGGACTCTGGTCTATATTCTAAACCACTGGACTCTGGTCTATCTAAACCACTGGACTCTGGTCTATCTAAACCACTGGACTCTGGTCTAAACCACTGGACTCTGGTCTATCTAAACCACTGGACTCTGGTCTATCTAAACCACTGGACTCTGGTCTAAACCACTGGACTCTGGTCTATCTAAACCACTGGACTCTGGTCTATCTAAACCTCTGGACTCTGGTCTATCTAAACCACTGGACTCTGGTCTATCTAAACCACTGGACTCTGGTCTATCTAAACCTCTGGGCTCTGGTCTATCTAAACCACTGGACTCTGGTCTATCTAAACCACTTGACTCTGGTCTATCTAAACCACTGGACTCTGGTCTATCTAAACCGCTGGACTCTGGTCTAAACCACTGGACTCTGGTCTATCTAAACCACTGGACTCTGGTCTAAACCTCTGGACTCTAATCTATCTAAACCTCTGGACTCTGGTCTATCTAAACCTCTGGACTCTGGTCTATCTAAACCACTGGACTCTGGTCTATCTAAACCTCTGGACTCTGGTCTATCTAAACCACTGGACTCTGGTCTAAACCACTGGACTCGGTCTATCTAAACCACTGGACTCTGGTCTATCTAAACCACTGGACTCTGGTCTATCTAAACCACTGGACTCTGGTATATCTAAACCTCTGGACTCTGGTCTATCTAAACCACTGGACTCTGGTCTATCTAAACCACTGGACTCTGGTCTATCTAAACCACTGGACTCTGGTCTATCTAAACCACTGGACTCTGGTATATCTAAACCACTGGACTCTGGTATATCTAAACCACTGGACTCTGGTCTATCTAAACCACTGGACTCTGGTCTATCTAAACCTCTGGTCTATCGAAACCACTGGACTCTGGTCTATCTAAAGCACTGGACTCTGGTCTAAACCACTGGACTCTGGTCTATATTATAAACCACTGGACTCTGGTCTATCTAAACCTCTGGACTCTGGTCTATCTAAACCACTGGACTCTGGTATATCTAAACCACTGGACTCTGGTCTATCTAAACCACTGGACTCTGGTCTATCTAAACCACTGGACTCTGGTCTATCTAAACCACTGGACTCTGGTCTATCTAAACCACTGGACTCTAGTCTATCTAAACCACTGGACTCTGGTCTATCTAAACCGCTGGACTCTGGTCTATCTAAACCACTGGACTCTGGTATATCTAAACCGCTGGACTCTGGTCTAAACCACTGGACTCTGGTCTAAACCTCTGGACTCTAATCTATCTAAACCTCTGGTCTATCGAAACCACTGGACTCTGGTCTATCTAAACCACTGGACTCTGGTCTATCTAAACCACTGGACTCTAGTCTATCTAAACCACTGGACTCTGGTCTATCTAAACCGCTGGACTCTGGTCTATCTAAACCACTGGACTCTGGTATATCTAAACCGCTGGACTCTGGTCTAAACCACTGGACTCTGGTCTAAACCTCTGGACTCTAATCTATCTAAACCTCTGGTCTATCGAAACCTCTGGACTCTGGTCTATCTAAACCACTGGACTCTGGTCTATCTAAACCACTTGACTCTGGTCTATCTAAACCACTGGACTCTGGTCTATCTAAACCGCTGGACTCTGGTCTAAACCACTGGACTCTGGTCTATCTAAACCACTGGACTCTGGTCTAAACCTCTGGACTCTAATCTATTTAAACCTCTGGACTCTGGTCTATCTAAACCTCTGGACTCTGGTCTATCTAAACCACTGGACTCTGGTCTATCTAAACCTCTGGACTCTGGTCTATCTAAACCACTGGACTCTGGTCTAAACCACTGGACTCTGTCTATCTAAACCACTGGACTCTGGTCTATCTAAACCACTGGACTCTGGTCTATCTAAACCACTGGACTCTGGTCTATCTAAACCTCTGGACTCTGGTCTATCTAAACCACTGGACTCTGGTCTATCTAAACCACTGGACTCTGCTCTATCTAAACCACTGGACTCTGGTCTATCTAAACCACTGGACTCTGGTCTATCTAAACCACTGGACTCTGGTATATCTAAACCACTGGACTCTGGTATATCTAAACCACTGGACTCTGGTCTATTTAAACCACTGGACTCTGGTCTATCTAAACCTCTGGTCTATCGAAACCACTGGACTCTGGTCTATCTAAAGCACTGGACTCTGGTCTAAACCACTGGACTCTGGTCTATATTCTAAACCACTGGACTCTGGTCTATCTAAACCTCTGGACTCTGGTCTATCTAAACCACTGGACTCTGGTCTATCTAAACCACTGGACTCTGGTCTATCTAAACCACTGGACTCTGGTCTATCTAAACCACTGGACTCTGGTCTATCTAAACCACTGGACTCTGGTCTATCTAAACCACTGGACTCTGGTCTATCTAAACCACTGGACTCTAGTCTATCTAAACCACTGGACTCTGGTCTATCTAAACCGCTGGACTCTGGTCTATCTAAACCACTGGACTCTGGTATATCTAAACCGCTGGACTCTGGTCTAAACCACTGGACTCTGGTCTAAACCTCTGGACTCTAATCTATCTAAACCTCTGGACTCTGGTCTATCTAAACCACTGGACTCTGGTCTATCTAAACCACTGGACTCTGGTCTATCTAAACCTCTGGTCTATCTAAACCACTGGACTCTGGTCTATCTAAACCACTGGACTCTGGTCTATCTAAACCACTGGACTATGGTCTATCTAAACCACTGGACTCTGGTCTATCTAAACCACTGTACTCTGGTCTATCTAAACCACTGTACTCTGGTCTATCTAAACCACTGGACTCTGGTCTATCTAAACCACTGGACTCTGGTCTATCTAAACCTCTGGACTCTGGTCTATCTAAACCTCTAGACTCTGGTCTATCTAAACCACTGGACTCTGGTCTATCTAAACCACTGGACTCTGGTCTATCTAAACCACTGGACTCTGGTCTATCTAAACCACTGGACTCTGGTCTATATTCTAAACCACTGGACTCTGGTCTATCTAAACCACTGGACTCTGGTCTATCTAAACCACTGGACTCTGGTCTATCTAAACCACTGGACTCTGGTCTATCTAAACCACTGGACTCTGGTCTATCTAAACCACTGGACTCTGGTCTATATTCTAAACCACTGGACTCTGGTCTATCTAAACCTCTGGACTCTGGTCTATCTAAACCACTGGACTCTGGTCTATCTAAACCACTTGACTCTGGTCTATCTAAACCACTGGACTCTGGTCTATCTAAACTGCTGGACTCTGGTCTAAACCACTGGACTCTGGTCTATCTAAACCACTGGACTCTGGTCTAAACCTCTGGACTATAATCTATCTAAACCTCTGGACTCTGGTCTATCTAAACCTCTGGACTCTGGTCTAAACCACTGGACTCGGTCTATCTAAACCACTGGACTCTGGTCTATCTAAACCTCTGGACTCTGGTCTATCTAAACCACTGGACTCTGGTCTAAACCACTGGACTCGGTCTATCTAAACCACTGGACTCTGGTCTATCTAAACCACTGGACTCTGGTCTATCTAAACCACTGGACTCTGGTCTATATTCTAAACCACTGGACTCTGGTCTATCTAAACCACTGGACTCTGGTCTATCTAAACCACTGGACTCTGGTCTATCTAAACCACTGGACTCTGGTCTATCTAAACCACTGGACTCTGGTCTATCTAAACCACTGGACTCTGGTCTATATTCTAAACCACTGGACTCTGGTCTATCTAAACCACTGGACTCTGGTCTATCTAAACCACTGGACTCTGGTCTAAACCACTGGACTCTGGTCTATCTAAACCTCTGGACTCTGGTCTATCTAAACCACTGGACTCTGGTCTATCTAAACCACTGGACTCTGCTCTATCTAAACCACTGGACTCTGGTCTATCTAAACCACTGGACTCTGGTCTATCTAAACCACTGGACTCTGGTATATCTAAACCACTGGACTCTGGTATATCTAAACCACTGGACTCTGGTCTATTTAAACCACTGGACTCTGGTCTATCTAAACCTCTGGTCTATCGAAACCACTGGACTCTGGTCTATCTAAAGCACTGGACTCTGGTCTAAACCACTGGACTCTGGTCTATATTCTAAACCACTGGACTCTGGTCTATCTAAACCTCTGGACTCTGGTCTATCTAAACCACTGGACTCTGGTCTATCTAAACCACTGGACTCTGGTCTATCTAAACCACTGGACTCTGGTCTATCTAAACCACTGGACTCTGGTCTATCTAAACCACTGGACTCTGGTCTATCTAAACCACTGGACTCTGGTCTATCTAAACCACTGGACTCTAGTCTATCTAAACCACTGGACTCTGGTCTATCTAAACCGCTGGACTCTGGTCTATCTAAACCACTGGACTCTGGTATATCTAAACCGCTGGACTCTGGTCTAAACCACTGGACTCTGGTCTAAACCTCTGGACTCTAATCTATCTAAACCTCTGGACTCTGGTCTATCTAAACCACTGGACTCTGGTCTATCTAAACCACTGGACTCTGGTCTATCTAAACCTCTGGTATATCTAAACCACTGGACTCTGGTCTATCTAAACCACTGGACTCTGGTCTATCTAAACCACTGGACTATGGTCTATCTAAACCACTGGACTCTGGTCTATCTAAACCACTGTACTCTGGTCTATCTAAACCACTGTACTCTGGTCTATCTAAACCACTGGACTCTGGTCTATCTAAACCACTGGACTCTGGTCTATCTAAACCTCTGGACTCTGGTCTATCTAAACCTCTAGACTCTGGTCTATCTAAACCACTGGACTCTGGTCTATCTAAACCACTGGACTCTGGTCTATCTAAACCACTGGACTCTGGTCTATCTAAACCACTGGACTCTGGTCTATATTCTAAACCACTGGACTCTGGTCTATCTAAACCACTGGACTCTGGTCTATCTAAACCACTGGACTCTGGTCTATCTAAACCACTGGACTCTGGTCTATCTAAACCACTGGACTCTGGTCTATCTAAACCACTGGACTCTGGTCTATATTCTAAACCACTGGACTCTGGTCTATCTAAACCTCTGGACTCTGGTCTATCTAAACCACTGGACTCTGGTCTATCTAAACCACTTGACTCTGGTCTATCTAAACCACTGGACTCTGGTCTATCTAAACTGCTGGACTCTGGTCTAAACCACTGGACTCTGGTCTATCTAAACCACTGGACTCTGGTCTAAACCTCTGGACTATAATCTATCTAAACCTCTGGACTCTGGTCTATCTAAACCTCTGGACTCTGGTCTAAACCACTGGACTCGGTCTATCTAAACCACTGGACTCTGGTCTATCTAAACCTCTGGACTCTGGTCTATCTAAACCACTGGACTCTGGTCTAAACCACTGGACTCGGTCTATCTAAACCACTGGACTCTGGTCTATCTAAACCACTGGACTCTGGTCTATCTAAACCACTGGACTCTGGTCTATATTCTAAACCACTGGACTCTGGTCTATCTAAACCACTGGACTCTGGTCTATCTAAACCACTGGACTCTGGTCTATCTAAACCACTGGACTCTGGTCTATCTAAACCACTGGACTCTGGTCTATCTAAACCACTGGACTCTGGTCTATATTCTAAACCACTGGACTCTGGTCTATCTAAACCACTGGACTCTGGTCTATCTAAACCACTGGACTCTGGTCTAAACCACTGGACTCTGGTCTATCTAAACCACTGGACTCTGGTCTATCTAAACCACTGGACTCTGGTCTATCTAAACATCTGGACTCTGGTCTATCTAAACCACTGGACTCTGGTCTAAACCACTGGGCTCGGTCTATCTAAACCACTGGACTCTGGTCTATCTAAACCACTGGACTCTGGTCTATCTAAACCACTGGACTCTGGTATATCTAAACCTCTGGACTCTGGTCTATCTAAACCACTGGACTCTGGTCTATCTAAACCACTGGACTCTGGTCTATCTAAACCACTGGACTCTGGTCTATCTAAACCACTGGACTCTGGTATATCTAAACCACTGGACTCTGGTATATCTAAACCACTGGACTCTGGTCTATCTAAACCACTGGACTCTGGTCTATCTAAACCTCTGGTCTATCGAAACCACTGGACTCTGGTCTATCTAAAGCACTGGACTCTGGTCTAAACCACTGGACTCTGGTCTATATTCTAAACCACTGGACTCTGGTCTATCTAAACCTCTGGACTCTGGTCTATCTAAACCACTGGACTCTGGTATATCTAAACCACTGGACTCTGGTCTATCTAAACCACTGGACTCTGGTCTATCTAAACCACTGGACTCTGGTCTATCTAAACCACTGGACTCTGGTCTATCTAAACCACTGGACTCTGGTCTATCTAAACCACTGGACTCTAGTCTATCTAAACCACTGGACTCTGGTCTATCTAAACCGCTGGACTCTGGTCTATCTAAACCACTGGACTCTGGTATATCTAAACCGCTGGACTCTGGTCTAAACCTCTGGACTCTAATCTATCTAAACCTCTGGTCTATCGAAACCACTGGACTCTGGTCTATCTAAACCACTGGACTCTGGTCTATCTAAACCACTGGACTCTAGTCTATCTAAACCACTGGACTCTGGTCTATCTAAACCGCTGGACTCTGGTCTATCTAAACCACTGGACTCTGGTATATCTAAACCGCTGGACTCTGGTCTAAACCACTGGACTCTGGTCTAAACCTCTGGACTCTAATCTATCTAAACCTCTGGTCTACCGAAACCTCTGGACTCTGGTCTATCTAAACCACTGGACTCTGGTCTATCTAAACCACTTGACTCTGGTCTATCTAAACCACTGGACTCTGGTCTATCTAAACCGCTGGACTCTGGTCTAAACCACTGGACTCTGGTCTATCTAAACCACTGGACTCTGGTCTAAACCTCTGGACTCTAATCTATCTAAACCTCTGGACTCTGGTCTATCTAAACCTCTGGACTCTGGTCTATCTAAACCACTGGACTCTGGTCTATCTAAACCTCTGGACTCTGGTCTATCTAAACCACTGGACTCTGGTCTAAACCACTGGACTCGGTCTATCTAAACCACTGGACTCTGGTCTATCTAAACCACTGGACTCTGGTCTATCTAAACCACTGGACTCTGGTCTATCTAAACCTCTGGACTCTGGTCTATCTAAACCACTGGACTCTGGTCTATCTAAACCACTGGACTCTGCTCTATCTAAACCACTGGACTCTGGTCTATCTAAACCACTGGACTCTGGTCTATCTAAACCACTGGACTCTGGTATATCTAAACCACTGGACTCTGGTATATCTAAACCACTGGACTCTGGTCTAAACCACTGGACTCTGGTCTATATAAACCACTGGACTCTGGTCTATCTAAACCACTGGACTCTGGTCTATCTAAACCACTGGACTCTGGTCTATCTAAACCACTGGACTCTGGTCTAAACCACTGGACTCTGGTCTATCTAAACCGCTGGACTCTGGTCTAAACCACTGGACCCTGGTCTATCTAAACCACTGGACTCTGGTCTATCTAAACCGCTGGACTCTGGTCTATATAAACCCCTGGACTCTGGTCTATCTAAACCACTGGACTATGGTCTAAACCACTGGACCCTGGTATAATGTGGTATATCTAAACCACTGGACTCTGGTCTATCTAAACCACTGGACTCCGGTCTAAACCTCTGGACTCTGGTCTATCTATACCACTGGACTCTGGTCTATCTAAACCACTGGACTCTGGTCTATCTAAACCGCTGGACTCTGGTCTAAACCATTGGACTCTGGTCTATCTAAACCCCTGGACTCTGGTCTATCTAAACCACTGGACTCTGGTCTAAACCACTGGACCCTGGTATATCTAAACCACTGGACTCTGGTCTATCTAAACCACTGGACTCTGGTCTATCTAAACCTATGGACTCTGGTCTATCTAAACCACTGGACTCTGGTCTAAACCACTGGACCCTGGTCTATCTAAACCACTGGACCCTGGTCTATCTAAACCACTGGACTCTGGTCTAAACCTCTGGACTCTGGTCTATCTATACCACTGGACTCTGGTCTATCTAAACCACTGGACTCTGGTCTATCTAAACCACTGGACTCTGGTCTATCTAAACCACTGGACTCTGGTCTATCTAAACCACTGGACTCTGGTCTATCTAAACCACTGGACTCTGGTCTATCTAAACCACTGGACTCTGGTCTATCTAAACCACTGGACTCTGGTCTATCTAAACCTCTGGACTCTGGTCTATCTAAACCACTGGACTCTGGTCTATCTAAAACACTGGACTCTGGTCTATCTAAACCACTGGACTCTGGTCTATCTAAACCACTGGACTCTGGTCTATCTAAACCACTGGACTCTGGTCTATCTTAACCACTGGACTCTGGTCTAAACCACTGGACTCTGATCTATCTAAACCACTGGACTCTGGTCTAAACCACTGGACCCTGGTCTATCTAAACCACTGGACTCTGGTCTAAACCACTGGACCCTGGTATATCTAAACCACTGGACTCTGGTCTATCTAAACCACTGGACTATGGTCTATCTAAACCACTGGACTCTGGTCTATCTAAACCACTGGACTCTGGTCTATCTAAACCACTGGACTCTGGTCTAAACCACTGTACTCTGGTCTATCTAAACCGCTGGACTCTGATCTAAACCACTGGACTCTGGTCTATCTAAACCACTGGACTCTGGTATATAATCTAAACCACTGGACTCTGGTCTATCTAAACCACTGGACTCTGGTCTATCTAAACCACTGGACTCTGGTCTATCTAAACCACTGGACTCTGGTCTAAACCACTGGACCCTGGTCTATCTAAACCACTGGACTCTGGTCTATCTAAACCACTGGACTCTGGTCTATCTAAACCACTGGACTCTGGTCTATCTAAACCTCTGGACTCTGGTCTATCTAAACCTCTGGACTTTGGTCTATCTAAACCACTGGACTCTGGTCTATATAAACCACTGGACTCTGGTCTATCTAAACCACTGGACTCTGGTCTATTTAAACCACTGGACTCTGGTCTATCTAAACCACTGGACTCTGGTCTACCTAAACCACTGGACTCTGGTCTATCTAAACCACTGGACTCTGGTCTATCTAAACCACTGGACTCTGGTCTATCTAAACCACTGGACTCTGGTCTAAACCACTGGACTCTGGTCTATATAAACCACTGGACTCTGGTGTATCTAAAGCACTGGACTCTGGTCTATCTAAACCACTGGACTCTGGTCTAAACCTCTGGACTCTGGTCTATCTATACCACTGGACTCTGGTCTATCTAAACCACTGGACTCTGGTCTATCTAAACCACTGGACTCTGGTCTATCTAAACCACTGGACTCTGGTCTATCTAAACCACTGGACTCTGGTCTATCTAAACCACTGGACTCTGGTCTATCTTAAACCACTGGACTCTGGTCTATCTAAACCACTGGACTCTGGTCTATCTAAACCTATGGACTCTGGTCTATCTAAACCACTGGACTCTGGTCTAAACCACTGGACTCTGGTATATCTAAACCAATGGACTCTGGTCTAAACCACTGGACCCTGGTCTATCTAAACCACTGGACTCTGGTCTATCTAAACCACTGGACTCTGGTCTATCTAAACCACTGGACTCTGGTCTATCTAAACCACTGGACTCTGGTCTATCTTAAACCACTGGACTCTGGTCTATCTAAACCACTGGACTCTGGTCTATCTAAACCTATGGACTCTGGTCTATCTAAACCACTGGACTCTGGTCTAAACCACTGGACTCTGGTATATCTAAACCAATGGACTCTGGTCTAAACCACTGGACCCTGGTCTATCTAAACCACTGGACTCTGGTCTATCTAAACCACTGGACTCTGGTCTAAACCACTGGACTCTGGTCTATCTAAACCACTGGACTCTGGTCTATCTAAACCACTGGACTCTGGTATATCTTCTAAACCACTGGACTCTGGTCTATCTTAAACCACTGGACTCTGGTCTATCTAAACCACTGGACTCTGGTCTATCTAAACCTATGGACTCTGGTCTATCTAAACCACTGGACTCTGGTCTAAACCACTGGACTCTGGTATATCTAAACCAATGGACTCTGGTCTAAACCACTGGACCCTGGTCTATCTAAACCACTGGACTCTGGTCTATCTAAACCACTGGACTCTGGTCTAAACCACTGGACTCTGGTCTATCTAAACCACTGGACTCTGGTCTATCTAAACCACTGGACTCTGGTATATCTTCTAAACCACTGGACTCTGGTCTATCTAAACCACTGGACTCGGTCTATCTAAACCACTGGACTCTGGTCTATCTAAACCTCTGGACTCTGGTCTATCTAAACCACTGGACTCTGGTCTAAACCACTGGACTCGGTCTATCTAAACCACTGGACTCTGGTCTATCTAAACCACTGGACTCTGGTCTATCTAAACCACTGGACTCTGGTCTATATTCTAAACCACTGGACTCTGGTCTATCTAAACCACTGGACTCTGGTCTATCTAAACCACTGGACTCTGGTCTATCTAAACCACTGGACTCTGGTCTATCTAAACCACTGGACTCTGGTCTATCTAAACCACTGGACTCTGGTCTATATTCTAAACCACTGGACTCTGGTCTATCTAAACCACTGGACTCTGGTCTATCTAAACCACTGGACTCTGGTCTAAACCACTGGACTCTGGTCTATCTAAACCACTGGACTCTGGTCTATCTAAACCACTGGACTCTGGTCTAAACCACTGGACTCTGGTCTATCTAAACCACTGGACTCTGGTCTATCTAAACCTCTGGACTCTGGTCTATCTAAACCACTGGACTCTGGTCTATCTAAACCACTGGACTCTGGTCTATCTAAACCTCTGGGCTCTGGTCTATCTAAACCACTGGACTCTGGTCTATCTAAACCACTTGACTCTGGTCTATCTAAACCACTGGACTCTGGTCTATCTAAACCGCTGGACTCTGGTCTAAACCACTGGACTCTGGTCTATCTAAACCACTGGACTCTGGTCTAAACCTCTGGACTCTAATCTATCTAAACCTCTGGACTCTGGTCAATCTAAACCTCTGGACTCTGGTCTATCTAAACCACTGGACTCTGGTCTATCTAAACCTCTGGACTCTGGTCTATCTAAACCACTGGACTCTGGTCTAAACCACTGGACTCGGTCTATCTAAACCACTGGACTCTGGTCTATCTAAACCACTGGACTCTGGTCTATCTAAACCACTGGACTCTGGTATATCTAAACCTCTGGACTCTGGTCTATCTAAACCACTGGACTCTGGTCTATCTAAACCACTGGACTCTGGTCTATCTAAACCACTGGACTCTGGTCTATCTAAACCACTGGACTCTGGTATATCTAAACCACTGGACTCTGGTATATCTAAACCACTGGACTCTGGTCTATCTAAACCACTGGACTCTGGTCTATCTAAACCTCTGGTCTATCGAAACCACTGGACTCTGGTCTATCTAAAGCACTGGACTCTGGTCTAAACCACTGGACTCTGGTCTATATTATAAACCACTGGACTCTGGTCTATCTAAACCTCTGGACTCTGGTCTATCTAAACCACTGGACTCTGGTATATCTAAACCACTGGACTCTGGTTTATCTAAACCACTGGACTCTGGTCTATCTACACCACTGGACTCTGGTCTATCTAAACCACTGGACTCTGGTCTATCTAAACCACTGGACTCTGGTCTATCTAAACCACTGGACTCTAGTCTATCTAAACCACTGGACTCTGGTCTATCTAAACCGCTGGACTCTGGTCTATCTAAACCACTGGACTCTGGTATATCTAAACCGCTGGACTCTGGTCTAAACCACTGGACTCTGGTCTAAACCTCTGGACTCTAATCTATCTAAACCTCTGGTCTATCGAAACCACTGGACTCTGGTCTATCTAAACCACTGGACTCTGGTCTATCTAAACCACTGGACTCTAGTCTATCTAAACCACTGGACTCTGGTCTAGCTAAACCGCTGGACTCTGGTCTATCTAAACCACTGGACTCTGGTATATCTAAACCGCTGGACTCTGGTCTAAACCACTGGACTCTGGTCTAAACCTCTGGACTCTAATCTATCTAAACCTCTGGTCTATCGAAACCTCTGGACTCTGGTCTATCTAAACCACTGGACTCTGGTCTATCTAAACCACTTGACTCTGGTCTATCTAAACCACTGGACTCTGGTCTATCTAAACCGCTGGACTCTGGTCTAAACCACTGGACTCTGGTCTATCTAAACCACTGGACTCTGGTCTAAACCTCTGGACTCTAATCTATCTAAACCTCTGGACTCTGGTCTATCTAAACCTCTGGACTCTGGTCTATCTAAACCACTGGACTCTGGTCTATCTAAACCTCTGGACTCTGGTCTATCTAAACCACTGGACTCTGGTCTAAACCACTGGACTCTGTCTATCTAAACCACTGGACTCTGGTCTATCTAAACCACTGGACTCTGGTCTATCTAAACCTCTGGACTCTGGTCTATCTAAACCACTGGACTCTGGTCTATCTAAACCACTGGACTCTGCTCTATCTAAACCACTGGACTCTGGTCTATCTAAACCACTGGACTCTGGTCTATCTAAACCACTGGACTCTGGTATATCTAAACCACTGGACTCTGGTATATCTAAACCACTGGACTCTGGTCTATTTAAACCACTGGACTCTGGTCTATCTAAACCTCTGGTCTATCGAAACCACTGGACTCTGGTCTATCTAAAGCACTGGACTCTGGTCTAAACCACTGGACTCTGGTCTATATTCTAAACCACTGGACTCTGGTCTATCTAAACCTCTGGACTCTGGTCTATCTAAACCACTGGACTCTGGTCTATCTAAACCACTGGACTCTGGTCTATCTAAACCACTGGACTCTGGTCTATCTAAACCACTGGACTCTGGTCTATCTAAACCACTGGACTCTGGTCTATCTAAACCACTGGACTCTGGTCTATCTAAACCACTGGACTCTAGTCTATCTAAACCACTGGACTCTGGTCTATCTAAACCGCTGGACTCTGGTCTATCTAAACCACTGGACTCTGGTATATCTAAACCGCTGGACTCTGGTCTAAACCACTGGACTCTGGTCTAAACCTCTGGACTCTAATCTATCTAAACCTCTGGACTCTGGTCTATCTAAACCACTGGACTCTGGTCTATCTAAACCACTGGACTCTGGTCTATCTAAACCTCTGGTCTATCTAAACCACTGGACTCTGGTCTATCTAAACCACTGGACTCTGGTCTATCTAAACCACTGGACTATGGTCTATCTAAACCACTGGACTCTGGTCTATCTAAACCACTGTACTCTGGTCTATCTAAACCACTGTACTCTGGTCTATCTAAACCACTGGACTCTGGTCTATCTAAACCACTGGACTCTGGTCTATCTAAACCTCTGGACTCTGGTCTATCTAAATTTCTAGACTCTGGTCTATCTAAACCACTGGACTCTGGTCTATCTAAACCACTGGACTCTGGTCTATCTAAACCACTGGACTCTGGTCTATCTAAACCACTGGACTCTGGTCTATATTCTAAACCACTGGACTCTGGTCTATCTAAACCACTGGACTCTGGTCTATCTAAACCTCTGGACTCTGGTCTATCTAAACCTCTAGACTCTGGTCTATCTAAACCACTGGACTCTGGTCTATCTAAACCACTGGACTCTGGTCTATCTAAACCACTGGACTCTGGTCTATCTAAACCACTGGACTCTGGTCTATATTCTAAACCACTGGACTCTGGTCTATCTAAACCACTGGACTCTGGTCTATCTAAACCACTGGACTCTGGTCTATCTAAACCACTGGACTCTGGTCTATCTAAACCACTGGACTCTGGTCTATCTAAACCACTGGACTCTGGTCTATATTCTAAACCACTGGACTCTGGTCTATCTAAACCTCTGGACTCTGGTCTATCTAAACCACTGGACTCTGGTCTATCTAAACCACTTGACTCTGGTCTATCTAAACCACTGGACTCTGGTCTATCTAAACTGCTGGACTCTGGTCTAAACCACTGGACTCTGGTCTATCTAAACCACTGGACTCTGGTCTAAACCTCTGGACTATAATCTATCTAAACCTCTGGACTCTGGTCTATCTAAACCTCTGGACTCTGGTCTAAACCACTGGACTCGGTCTATCTAAACCACTGGACTCTGGTCTATCTAAACCTCTGGACTCTGGTCTATCTAAACCACTGGACTCTGGTCTAAACCACTGGACTCGGTCTATCTAAACCACTGGACTCTGGTCTATCTAAACCACTGGACTCTGGTCTATCTAAACCACTGGACTCTGGTCTATATTCTAAACCACTGGACTCTGGTCTATCTAAACCACTGGACTCTGGTCTATCTAAACCACTGGACTCTGGTCTATCTAAACCACTGGACTCTGGTCTATCTAAACCACTGGACTCTGGTCTATCTAAACCACTGGACTCTGGTCTATATTCTAAACCACTGGACTCTGGTCTATCTAAACCACTGGACTCTGGTCTATCTAAACCACTGGACTCTGGTCTAAACCACTGGACTCTGGTCTATCT
Organism: Notolepis coatsorum; assembly: GCF_963971535.1. Classification (NCBI taxonomy): domain Eukaryota; kingdom Metazoa; phylum Chordata; class Actinopteri; order Aulopiformes; family Paralepididae; genus Notolepis; species Notolepis coatsorum. The sequence continues at coordinate 152,334,130 of NC_140169.1, read as the reverse complement.
AAACCTCTGGACTCTGGTCTATCTAAACCACTGGACTCTGGTCTATCTAAACCACTGGACTCTGCTCTATCTAAACCACTGGACTCTGGTCTATCTAAACCACTGGACTCTGGTCTATCTAAACCACTGGACTCTGGTATATCTAAACCACTGGACTCTGGTATATCTAAACCACTGGACTCTGGTCTATTTAAACCACTGGACTCTGGTCTATCTAAACCTCTGGTCTATCGAAACCACTGGACTCTGGTCTATCTAAAGCACTGGACTCTGGTCTAAACCACTGGACTCTGGTCTATATTCTAAACCACTGGACTCTGGTCTATCTAAACCTCTGGACTCTGGTCTATCTAAACCACTGGACTCTGGTCTATCTAAACCACTGGACTCTGGTCTATCTAAACCACTGGACTCTGGTCTATCTAAACCACTGGACTCTGGTCTATCTAAACCACTGGACTCTGGTCTATCTAAACCACTGGACTCTGGTCTATTTAAACCACTGGACTCTAGTCTATCTAAACCACTGGACTCTGGTCTATCTAAACCGCTGGACTCTGGTCTATCTAAACCACTGGACTCTGGTATATCTAAACCGCTGGACTCTGGTCTAAACCACTGGACTCTGGTCTAAACCTCTGGACTCTAATCTATCTAAACCTCTGGACTCTGGTCTATCTAAACCACTGGACTCTGGTCTATCTAAACCACTGGACTCTGGTCTATCTAAACCTCTGGTATATCTAAACCACTGGACTCTGGTCTATCTAAACCACTGGACTCTGGTCTATCTAAACCACTGGACTATGGTCTATCTAAACCACTGGACTCTGGTCTATCTAAACCACTGTACTCTGGTCTATCTAAACCACTGTACTCTGGTCTATCTAAACCACTGGACTCTGGTCTATCTAAACCACTGGACTCTGGTCTATCTAAACCTCTGGACTCTGGTCTATCTAAACCTCTAGACTCTGGTCTATCTAAACCACTGGACTCTGGTCTATCTAAACCACTGGACTCTGGTCTATCTAAACCACTGGACTCTGGTCTATCTAAACCACTGGACTCTGGTCTATATTCTAAACCACTGGACTCTGGTCTATCTAAACCACTGGACTCTGGTCTATCTAAACCACTGGACTCTGGTCTATCTAAACCACTGGACTCTGGTCTATCTAAACCACTGGACTCTGGTCTATCTAAACCACTGGACTCTGGTCTATATTCTAAACCACTGGACTCTGGTCTATCTAAACCTCTGGACTCTGGTCTATCTAAACCACTGGACTCTGGTCTATCTAAACCACTTGACTCTGGTCTATCTAAACCACTGGACTCTGGTCTATCTAAACTGCTGGACTCTGGTCTAAACCACTGGACTCTGGTCTATCTAAACCACTGGACTCTGGTCTAAACCTCTGGACTATAATCTATCTAAACCTCTGGACTCTGGTCTATCTAAACCTCTGGACTCTGGTCTAAACCACTGGACTCGGTCTATCTAAACCACTGGACTCTGGTCTATCTAAACCTCTGGACTCTGGTCTATCTAAACCACTGGACTCTGGTCTAAACCACTGGACTCGGTCTATCTAAACCACTGGACTCTGGTCTATCTAAACCACTGGACTCTGGTCTATCTAAACCACTGGACTCTGGTCTATATTCTAAACCACTGGACTCTGGTCTATCTAAACCACTGGACTCTGGTCTATCTAAACCACTGGACTCTGGTCTATCTAAACCACTGGACTCTGGTCTATCTAAACCACTGGACTCTGGTCTATCTAAACCACTGGACTCTGGTCTATATTCTAAACCACTGGACTCTGGTCTATCTAAACCACTGGACTCTGGTCTATCTAAACCACTGGACTCTGGTCTAAACCACTGGACTCTGGTCTATCTAAACCACTGGACTCTGGTCTATCTAAACCACTGGACTCTGGTCTATCTAAACATCTGGACTCTGGTCTATCTAAACCACTGGACTCTGGTCTAAACCACTGGGCTCGGTCTATCTAAACCACTGGACTCTGGTCTATCTAAACCACTGGACTCTGGTCTATCTAAACCACTGGACTCTGGTATATCTAAACCTCTGGACTCTGGTCTATCTAAACCACTGGACTCTGGTCTATCTAAACCACTGGACTCTGGTCTATCTAAACCACTGGACTCTGGTCTATCTAAACCACTGGACTCTGGTATATCTAAACCACTGGACTCTGGTATATCTAAACCACTGGACTCTGGTCTATCTAAACCACTGGACTCTGGTCTATCTAAACCTCTGGTCTATCGAAACCACTGGACTCTGGTCTATCTAAAGCACTGGACTCTGGTCTAAACCACTGGACTCTGGTCTATATTCTAAACCACTGGACTCTGGTCTATCTAAACCTCTGGACTCTGGTCTATCTAAACCACTGGACTCTGGTATATCTAAACCACTGGACTCTGGTCTATCTAAACCACTGGACTCTGGTCTATCTAAACCACTGGACTCTGGTCTATCTAAACCACTGGACTCTGGTCTATCTAAACCACTGGACTCTGGTCTATCTAAACCACTGGACTCTAGTCTATCTAAACCACTGGACTCTGGTCTATCTAAACCGCTGGACTCTGGTCTATCTAAACCACTGGACTCTGGTATATCTAAACCGCTGGACTCTGGTCTAAACCTCTGGACTCTAATCTATCTAAACCTCTGGTCTATCGAAACCACTGGACTCTGGTCTATCTAAACCACTGGACTCTGGTCTATCTAAACCACTGGACTCTAGTCTATCTAAACCACTGGACTCTGGTCTATCTAAACCGCTGGACTCTGGTCTATCTAAACCACTGGACTCTGGTATATCTAAACCGCTGGACTCTGGTCTAAACCACTGGACTCTGGTCTAAACCTCTGGACTCTAATCTATCTAAACCTCTGGTCTACCGAAACCTCTGGACTCTGGTCTATCTAAACCACTGGACTCTGGTCTATCTAAACCACTTGACTCTGGTCTATCTAAACCACTGGACTCTGGTCTATCTAAACCGCTGGACTCTGGTCTAAACCACTGGACTCTGGTCTATCTAAACCACTGGACTCTGGTCTAAACCTCTGGACTCTAATCTATCTAAACCTCTGGACTCTGGTCTATCTAAACCTCTGGACTCTGGTCTATCTAAACCACTGGACTCTGGTCTATCTAAACCTCTGGACTCTGGTCTATCTAAACCACTGGACTCTGGTCTAAACCACTGGACTCGGTCTATCTAAACCACTGGACTCTGGTCTATCTAAACCACTGGACTCTGGTCTATCTAAACCACTGGACTCTGGTCTATCTAAACCTCTGGACTCTGGTCTATCTAAACCACTGGACTCTGGTCTATCTAAACCACTGGACTCTGCTCTATCTAAACCACTGGACTCTGGTCTATCTAAACCACTGGACTCTGGTCTATCTAAACCACTGGACTCTGGTATATCTAAACCACTGGACTCTGGTATATCTAAACCACTGGACTCTGGTCTAAACCACTGGACTCTGGTCTATATAAACCACTGGACTCTGGTCTATCTAAACCACTGGACTCTGGTCTATCTAAACCACTGGACTCTGGTCTATCTAAACCACTGGACTCTGGTCTAAACCACTGGACTCTGGTCTATCTAAACCGCTGGACTCTGGTCTAAACCACTGGACCCTGGTCTATCTAAACCACTGGACTCTGGTCTATCTAAACCGCTGGACTCTGGTCTATATAAACCCCTGGACTCTGGTCTATCTAAACCACTGGACTATGGTCTAAACCACTGGACCCTGGTATAATGTGGTATATCTAAACCACTGGACTCTGGTCTATCTAAACCACTGGACTCTGGTCTAAACCTCTGGACTCTGGTCTATCTATACCACTGGACTCTGGTCTATCTAAACCACTGGACTCTGGTCTATCTAAACCGCTGGACTCTGGTCTAAACCATTGGACTCTGGTCTATCTAAACCCCTGGACTCTGGTCTATCTAAACCACTGGACTCTGGTCTAAACCACTGGACCCTGGTATATCTAAACCACTGGACTCTGGTCTATCTAAACCACTGGACTCTGGTCTATCTAAACCTATGGACTCTGGTCTATCTAAACCACTGGACTCTGGTCTAAACCACTGGACCCTGGTCTATCTAAACCACTGGACCCTGGTCTATCTAAACCACTGGACTCTGGTCTAAACCTCTGGACTCTGGTCTATCTATACCACTGGACTCTGGTCTATCTAAACCACTGGACTCTGGTCTATCTAAACCACTGGACTCTGGTCTATCTAAACCACTGGACTCTGGTCTATCTAAACCACTGGACTCTGGTCTATCTAAACCACTGGACTCTGGTCTATCTAAACCACTGGACTCTGGTCTATCTAAACCACTGGACTCTGGTCTATCTAAACCTCTGGACTCTGGTCTATCTAAACCACTGGACTCTGGTCTATCTAAAACACTGGACTCTGGTCTATCTAAACCACTGGACTCTGGTCTATCTAAACCACTGGACTCTGGTCTATCTAAACCACTGGACTCTGGTCTATCTTAACCACTGGACTCTGGTCTAAACCACTGGACTCTGATCTATCTAAACCACTGGACTCTGGTCTAAACCACTGGACCCTGGTCTATCTAAACCACTGGACTCTGGTCTAAACCACTGGACCCTGGTATATCTAAACCACTGGACTCTGGTCTATCTAAACCACTGGACTATGGTCTATCTAAACCACTGGACTCTGGTCTATCTAAACCACTGGACTCTGGTCTATCTAAACCACTGGACTCTGGTCTAAACCACTGTACTCTGGTCTATCTAAACCGCTGGACTCTGATCTAAACCACTGGACTCTGGTCTATCTAAACCACTGGACTCTGGTATATAATCTAAACCACTGGACTCTGGTCTATCTAAACCACTGGACTCTGGTCTATCTAAACCACTGGACTCTGGTCTATCTAAACCACTGGACTCTGGTCTAAACCACTGGACCCTGGTCTATCTAAACCACTGGACTCTGGTCTATCTAAACCACTGGACTCTGGTCTATCTAAACCACTGGACTCTGGTCTATCTAAACCTCTGGACTCTGGTCTATCTAAACCTCTGGACTTTGGTCTATCTAAACCACTGGACTCTGGTCTATATAAACCACTGGACTCTGGTCTATCTAAACCACTGGACTCTGGTCTATTTAAACCACTGGACTCTGGTCTATCTAAACCACTGGACTCTGGTCTACCTAAACCACTGGACTCTGGTCTATCTAAACCACTGGACTCTGGTCTATCTAAACCACTGGACTCTGGTCTATCTAAACCACTGGACTCTGGTCTAAACCACTGGACTCTGGTCTATATAAACCACTGGACTCTGGTGTATCTAAAGCACTGGACTCTGGTCTATCTAAACCACTGGACTCTGGTCTAAACCTCTGGACTCTGGTCTATCTATACCACTGGACTCTGGTCTATCTAAACCACTGGACTCTGGTCTATCTAAACCACTGGACTCTGGTCTATCTAAACCACTGGACTCTGGTCTATCTAAACCACTGGACTCTGGTCTATCTAAACCACTGGACTCTGGTCTATCTTAAACCACTGGACTCTGGTCTATCTAAACCACTGGACTCTGGTCTATCTAAACCTATGGACTCTGGTCTATCTAAACCACTGGACTCTGGTCTAAACCACTGGACTCTGGTATATCTAAACCAATGGACTCTGGTCTAAACCACTGGACCCTGGTCTATCTAAACCACTGGACTCTGGTCTATCTAAACCACTGGACTCTGGTCTATCTAAACCACTGGACTCTGGTCTATCTAAACCACTGGACTCTGGTCTATCTTAAACCACTGGACTCTGGTCTATCTAAACCACTGGACTCTGGTCTATCTAAACCTATGGACTCTGGTCTATCTAAACCACTGGACTCTGGTCTAAACCACTGGACTCTGGTATATCTAAACCAATGGACTCTGGTCTAAACCACTGGACCCTGGTCTATCTAAACCACTGGACTCTGGTCTATCTAAACCACTGGACTCTGGTCTAAACCACTGGACTCTGGTCTATCTAAACCACTGGACTCTGGTCTATCTAAACCACTGGACTCTGGTATATCTTCTAAACCACTGGACTCTGGTCTATCTTAAACCACTGGACTCTGGTCTATCTAAACCACTGGACTCTGGTCTATCTAAACCTATGGACTCTGGTCTATCTAAACCACTGGACTCTGGTCTAAACCACTGGACTCTGGTATATCTAAACCAATGGACTCTGGTCTAAACCACTGGACCCTGGTCTATCTAAACCACTGGACTCTGGTCTATCTAAACCACTGGACTCTGGTCTAAACCACTGGACTCTGGTCTATCTAAACCACTGGACTCTGGTCTATCTAAACCACTGGACTCTGGTATATCTTCTAAACCACTGGACTCTGGTCTATCTAAACCACTGGACTCGGTCTATCTAAACCACTGGACTCTGGTCTATCTAAACCTCTGGACTCTGGTCTATCTAAACCACTGGACTCTGGTCTAAACCACTGGACTCGGTCTATCTAAACCACTGGACTCTGGTCTATCTAAACCACTGGACTCTGGTCTATCTAAACCACTGGACTCTGGTCTATATTCTAAACCACTGGACTCTGGTCTATCTAAACCACTGGACTCTGGTCTATCTAAACCACTGGACTCTGGTCTATCTAAACCACTGGACTCTGGTCTATCTAAACCACTGGACTCTGGTCTATCTAAACCACTGGACTCTGGTCTATATTCTAAACCACTGGACTCTGGTCTATCTAAACCACTGGACTCTGGTCTATCTAAACCACTGGACTCTGGTCTAAACCACTGGACTCTGGTCTATCTAAACCACTGGACTCTGGTCTATCTAAACCACTGGACTCTGGTCTAAACCACTGGACTCTGGTCTATCTAAACCACTGGACTCTGGTCTATCTAAACCTCTGGACTCTGGTCTATCTAAACCACTGGACTCTGGTCTATCTAAACCACTGGACTCTGGTCTATCTAAACCTCTGGGCTCTGGTCTATCTAAACCACTGGACTCTGGTCTATCTAAACCACTTGACTCTGGTCTATCTAAACCACTGGACTCTGGTCTATCTAAACCGCTGGACTCTGGTCTAAACCACTGGACTCTGGTCTATCTAAACCACTGGACTCTGGTCTAAACCTCTGGACTCTAATCTATCTAAACCTCTGGACTCTGGTCAATCTAAACCTCTGGACTCTGGTCTATCTAAACCACTGGACTCTGGTCTATCTAAACCTCTGGACTCTGGTCTATCTAAACCACTGGACTCTGGTCTAAACCACTGGACTCGGTCTATCTAAACCACTGGACTCTGGTCTATCTAAACCACTGGACTCTGGTCTATCTAAACCACTGGACTCTGGTATATCTAAACCTCTGGACTCTGGTCTATCTAAACCACTGGACTCTGGTCTATCTAAACCACTGGACTCTGGTCTATCTAAACCACTGGACTCTGGTCTATCTAAACCACTGGACTCTGGTATATCTAAACCACTGGACTCTGGTATATCTAAACCACTGGACTCTGGTCTATCTAAACCACTGGACTCTGGTCTATCTAAACCTCTGGTCTATCGAAACCACTGGACTCTGGTCTATCTAAAGCACTGGACTCTGGTCTAAACCACTGGACTCTGGTCTATATTATAAACCACTGGACTCTGGTCTATCTAAACCTCTGGACTCTGGTCTATCTAAACCACTGGACTCTGGTATATCTAAACCACTGGACTCTGGTTTATCTAAACCACTGGACTCTGGTCTATCTACACCACTGGACTCTGGTCTATCTAAACCACTGGACTCTGGTCTATCTAAACCACTGGACTCTGGTCTATCTAAACCACTGGACTCTAGTCTATCTAAACCACTGGACTCTGGTCTATCTAAACCGCTGGACTCTGGTCTATCTAAACCACTGGACTCTGGTATATCTAAACCGCTGGACTCTGGTCTAAACCACTGGACTCTGGTCTAAACCTCTGGACTCTAATCTATCTAAACCTCTGGTCTATCGAAACCACTGGACTCTGGTCTATCTAAACCACTGGACTCTGGTCTATCTAAACCACTGGACTCTAGTCTATCTAAACCACTGGACTCTGGTCTAGCTAAACCGCTGGACTCTGGTCTATCTAAACCACTGGACTCTGGTATATCTAAACCGCTGGACTCTGGTCTAAACCACTGGACTCTGGTCTAAACCTCTGGACTCTAATCTATCTAAACCTCTGGTCTATCGAAACCTCTGGACTCTGGTCTATCTAAACCACTGGACTCTGGTCTATCTAAACCACTTGACTCTGGTCTATCTAAACCACTGGACTCTGGTCTATCTAAACCGCTGGACTCTGGTCTAAACCACTGGACTCTGGTCTATCTAAACCACTGGACTCTGGTCTAAACCTCTGGACTCTAATCTATCTAAACCTCTGGACTCTGGTCTATCTAAACCTCTGGACTCTGGTCTATCTAAACCACTGGACTCTGGTCTATCTAAACCTCTGGACTCTGGTCTATCTAAACCACTGGACTCTGGTCTAAACCACTGGACTCTGTCTATCTAAACCACTGGACTCTGGTCTATCTAAACCACTGGACTCTGGTCTATCTAAACCTCTGGACTCTGGTCTATCTAAACCACTGGACTCTGGTCTATCTAAACCACTGGACTCTGCTCTATCTAAACCACTGGACTCTGGTCTATCTAAACCACTGGACTCTGGTCTATCTAAACCACTGGACTCTGGTATATCTAAACCACTGGACTCTGGTATATCTAAACCACTGGACTCTGGTCTATTTAAACCACTGGACTCTGGTCTATCTAAACCTCTGGTCTATCGAAACCACTGGACTCTGGTCTATCTAAAGCACTGGACTCTGGTCTAAACCACTGGACTCTGGTCTATATTCTAAACCACTGGACTCTGGTCTATCTAAACCTCTGGACTCTGGTCTATCTAAACCACTGGACTCTGGTCTATCTAAACCACTGGACTCTGGTCTATCTAAACCACTGGACTCTGGTCTATCTAAACCACTGGACTCTGGTCTATCTAAACCACTGGACTCTGGTCTATCTAAACCACTGGACTCTGGTCTATCTAAACCACTGGACTCTAGTCTATCTAAACCACTGGACTCTGGTCTATCTAAACCGCTGGACTCTGGTCTATCTAAACCACTGGACTCTGGTATATCTAAACCGCTGGACTCTGGTCTAAACCACTGGACTCTGGTCTAAACCTCTGGACTCTAATCTATCTAAACCTCTGGACTCTGGTCTATCTAAACCACTGGACTCTGGTCTATCTAAACCACTGGACTCTGGTCTATCTAAACCTCTGGTCTATCTAAACCACTGGACTCTGGTCTATCTAAACCACTGGACTCTGGTCTATCTAAACCACTGGACTATGGTCTATCTAAACCACTGGACTCTGGTCTATCTAAACCACTGTACTCTGGTCTATCTAAACCACTGTACTCTGGTCTATCTAAACCACTGGACTCTGGTCTATCTAAACCACTGGACTCTGGTCTATCTAAACCTCTGGACTCTGGTCTATCTAAATTTCTAGACTCTGGTCTATCTAAACCACTGGACTCTGGTCTATCTAAACCACTGGACTCTGGTCTATCTAAACCACTGGACTCTGGTCTATCTAAACCACTGGACTCTGGTCTATATTCTAAACCACTGGACTCTGGTCTATCTAAACCACTGGACTCTGGTCTATCTAAACCACTGGACTCTGGTCTATCTAAACCACTGGACTCTGGTCTATCTAAACCACTGGACTCTGGTCTATATTCTAAACCACTGGACTCTGGTCTATCTAAACCTCTGGACTCTGGTCTATCTAAACCACTGGACTCTGGTCTATCTAAACCACTTGACTCTGGTCTATCTAAACCACTGGACTCTGGTCTATCTAAACCGCTGGACTCTGGTCTAAACCACTGGACTCTGGTCTATCTAAACCACTGGACTCTGGTCTAAACCTCTGGACTATAATCTATCTAAACCTCTGGACTCTGGTCTATCTAAACCTCTGGACTCTGGTCTAAACCACTGGACTCGGTCTATCTAAACCACTGGACTCTGGTCTATCTAAACCTCTGGACTCTGGTCTATCTAAACCACTGGACTCTGGTCTAAACCACTGGACTCGGTCTATCTAAACCACTGGACTCTGGTCTATCTAAACCACTGGACTCTGGTCTATCTAAACCACTGGACTCTGGTCTATATTCTAAACCACTGGACTCTGGTCTATCTAAACCACTGGACTCTGGTCTATCTAAACCACTGGACTCTGGTCTATCTAAACCACTGGACTCTGGTCTATCTAAACCACTGGACTCTGGTCTATCTAAACCACTGGACTCTGGTCTATATTCTAAACCACTGGACTCTGGTCTATCTAAACCACTGGACTCTGGTCTATCTAAACCACTGGACTCTGGTCTAAACCACTGGACTCTGGTCTATCTAAACCACTGGACTCTGGTCTATCTAAACCACTGGACTCTGGTCTATCTAAACCTCTGGACTCTGGTCTATCTAAACCACTGGACTCTGGTCTAAACCACTGGGCTCGGTCTATCTAAACCACTGGACTCTGGTCTATCTAAACCACTGGACTCTGGTCTATCTAAACCACTGGACTCTGGTATATCTAAACCTCTGGACTCTGGTCTATCTAAACCACTGGACTCTGGTCTATCTAAACCACTGGACTCTGGTCTATCTAAACCACTGGACTCTGGTCTATCTAAACCACTGGACTCTGGTCTATCTAAACCACTGGACTCTGGTCTATCTAAACCACTGGACTCTGGTCTATATTCTAAACCACTGGACTCTGGTCTATCTAAACCACTGGACTCTGGTCTATCTAAACCACTGGACTCTGGTCTAAACCACTGGACTCTGGTCTATCTAAACCACTGGACTCTGGTCTATCTAAACCACTGGACTCTGGTCTAAACCACTGGACTCTGGTCTATCTAAACCACTGGACTCTGGTCTATCTAAACCTCTGGACTCTGGTCTATCTAAACCACTGGACTCTGGTCTATCTAAACCACTGGACTCTGGTCTATCTAAACCTCTGGGCTCTGGTCTATCTAAACCACTGGACTCTGGTCTATCTAAACCACTTGACTCTGGTCTATCTAAACCACTGGACTCTGGTCTATCTAAACCGCTGGACTCTGGTCTAAACCACTGGACTCTGGTCTATCTAAACCACTGGACTCTGGTCTAAACCTCTGGACTCTAATCTATCTAAACCTCTGGACTCTGGTCAATCTAAACCTCTGGACTCTGGTCTATCTAAACCACTGGACTCTGGTCTATCTAAACCTCTGGACTCTGGTCTATCTAAACCACTGGACTCTGGTCTAAACCACTGGACTCGGTCTATCTAAACCACTGGACTCTGGTCTATCTAAACCACTGGACTCTGGTCTATCTAAACCACTGGACTCTGGTATATCTAAACCTCTGGACTCTGGTCTATCTAAACCACTGGACTCTGGTCTATCTAAACCACTGGACTCTGGTCTATCTAAACCACTGGACTCTGGTCTATCTAAACCACTGGACTCTGGTATATCTAAACCACTGGACTCTGGTATATCTAAACCACTGGACTCTGGTCTATCTAAACCACTGGACTCTGGTCTATCTAAACCTCTGGTCTATCGAAACCACTGGACTCTGGTCTATCTAAAGCACTGGACTCTGGTCTAAACCACTGGACTCTGGTCTATATTATAAACCACTGGACTCTGGTCTATCTAAACCTCTGGACTCTGGTCTATCTAAACCACTGGACTCTGGTATATCTAAACCACTGGACTCTGGTTTATCTAAACCACTGGACTCTGGTCTATCTACACCACTGGACTCTGGTCTATCTAAACCACTGGACTCTGGTCTATCTAAACCACTGGACTCTGGTCTATCTAAACCACTGGACTCTAGTCTATCTAAACCACTGGACTCTGGTCTATCTAAACCGCTGGACTCTGGTCTATCTAAACCACTGGACTCTGGTATATCTAAACCGCTGGACTCTGGTCTAAACCACTGGACTCTGGTCTAAACCTCTGGACTCTAATCTATCTAAACCTCTGGTCTATCGAAACCACTGGACTCTGGTCTATCTAAACCACTGGACTCTGGTCTATCTAAACCACTGGACTCTGGTCTATATTCTAAACCACTGGACTCTGGTCTATCTAAACCACTGGACTCTGGTCTATCTAAACCACTGGACTCTGGTCTATCTAAACCACTGGACTCTGGTCTATCTAAACCACTGGACTCTGGTCTATCTAAACCACTGGACTCTGGTCTATATTCTAAACCACTGGACTCTGGTCTATCTAAACCACTGGACTCTGGTCTATCTAAACCACTGGACTCTGGTCTAAACCACTGGACTCTGGTCTATCTAAACCACTGGACTCTGGTCTATCTAAACCACTGGACTCTGGTCTATCTAAACCTCTGGACTCTGGTCTATCTAAACCACTGGACTCTGGTCTAAACCACTGGGCTCGGTCTATCTAAACCACTGGACTCTGGTCTATCTAAACCACTGGACTCTGGTCTATCTAAACCACTGGACTCTGGTATATCTAAACCTCTGGACTCTGGTCTATCTAAACCACTGGACTCTGGTCTATCTAAACCACTGGACTCTGGTCTATCTAAACCACTGGACTCTGGTCTATCTAAACCACTGGACTCTGGTCTATCTAAACCACTGGACTCTGGTCTATCTAAACCACTGGACTCTGGTCTATATTCTAAACCACTGGACTCTGGTCTATCTAAACCACTGGACTCTGGTCTATCTAAACCACTGGACTCTGGTCTAAACCACTGGACTCTGGTCTATCTAAACCACTGGACTCTGGTCTATCTAAACCACTGGACTCTGGTCTAAACCACTGGACTCTGGTCTATCTAAACCACTGGACTCTGGTCTATCTAAACCTCTGGACTCTGGTCTATCTAAACCACTGGACTCTGGTCTATCTAAACCACTGGACTCTGGTCTATCTAAACCTCTGGGCTCTGGTCTATCTAAACCACTGGACTCTGGTCTATCTAAACCACTTGACTCTGGTCTATCTAAACCACTGGACTCTGGTCTATCTAAACCGCTGGACTCTGGTCTAAACCACTGGACTCTGGTCTATCTAAACCACTGGACTCTGGTCTAAACCTCTGGACTCTAATCTATCTAAACCTCTGGACTCTGGTCAATCTAAACCTCTGGACTCTGGTCTATCTAAACCACTGGACTCTGGTCTATCTAAACCTCTGGACTCTGGTCTATCTAAACCACTGGACTCTGGTCTAAACCACTGGACTCGGTCTATCTAAACCACTGGACTCTGGTCTATCTAAACCACTGGACTCTGGTCTATCTAAACCACTGGACTCTGGTATATCTAAACCTCTGGACTCTGGTCTATCTAAACCACTGGACTCTGGTCTATCTAAACCACTGGACTCTGGTCTATCTAAACCACTGGACTCTGGTCTATCTAAACCACTGGACTCTGGTATATCTAAACCACTGGACTCTGGTATATCTAAACCACTGGACTCTGGTCTATCTAAACCACTGGACTCTGGTCTATCTAAACCTCTGGTCTATCGAAACCACTGGACTCTGGTCTATCTAAAGCACTGGACTCTGGTCTAAACCACTGGACTCTGGTCTATATTATAAACCACTGGACTCTGGTCTATCTAAACCTCTGGACTCTGGTCTATCTAAACCACTGGACTCTGGTATATCTAAACCACTGGACTCTGGTTTATCTAAACCACTGGACTCTGGTCTATCTACACCACTGGACTCTGGTCTATCTAAACCACTGGACTCTGGTCTATCTAAACCACTGGACTCTGGTCTATCTAAACCACTGGACTCTAGTCTATCTAAACCACTGGACTCTGGTCTATCTAAACCGCTGGACTCTGGTCTATCTAAACCACTGGACTCTGGTATATCTAAACCGCTGGACTCTGGTCTAAACCACTGGACTCTGGTCTAAACCTCTGGACTCTAATCTATCTAAACCTCTGGTCTATCGAAACCACTGGACTCTGGTCTATCTAAACCACTGGACTCTGGTCTATCTAAACCACTGGACTCTAGTCTATCTAAACCACTGGACTCTGGTCTATCTAAACCGCTGGACTCTGGTCTATCTAAACCACTGGACTCTGGTATATCTAAACCGCTGGACTCTGGTCTAAACCACTGGACTCTGGTCTAAACCTCTGGACTCTAATCTATCTAAACCTCTGGTCTATCGAAACCTCTGGACTCTGGTCTATCTAAACCACTGGACTCTGGTCTATCTAAACCACTTGACTCTGGTCTATCTAAACCACTGGACTCTGGTCTATCTAAACCGCTGGACTCTGGTCTAAACCACTGGACTCTGGTCTATCTAAACCACTGGACTCTGGTCTAAACCTCTGGACTCTAATCTATCTAAACCTCTGGACTCTGGTCTATCTAAACCTCTGGACTCTGGTCTATCTAAACCACTGGACTCTGGTCTATCTAAACCTCTGGACTCTGGTCTATCTAAACCACTGGACTCTGGTCTAAACCACTGGACTCTGTCTATCTAAACCACTGGACTCTGGTCTATCTAAACCACTGGACTCTGGTCTATCTAAACCTCTGGACTCTGGTCTATCTAAACCACTGGACTCTGGTCTATCTAAACCACTGGACTCTGCTCTATCTAAACCACTGGACTCTGGTCTATCTAAACCACTGGACTCTGGTCTATCTAAACCACTGGACTCTGGTATATCTAAACCACTGGACTCTGGTATATCTAAACCACTGGACTCTGGTCTATTTAAACCACTGGACTCTGGTCTATCTAAACCTCTGGTCTATCGAAACCACTGGACTCTGGTCTATCTAAAGCACTGGACTCTGGTCTAAACCACTGGACTCTGGTCTATATTCTAAACCACTGGACTCTGGTCTATCTAAACCTCTGGACTCTGGTCTATCTAAACCACTGGACTCTGGTCTATCTAAACCACTGGACTCTGGTCTATCTAAACCACTGGACTCTGGTCTATCTAAACCACTGGACTCTGGTCTATCTAAACCACTGGACTCTGGTCTATCTAAACCACTGGACTCTGGTCTATCTAAACCACTGGACTCTAGTCTATCTAAACCACTGGACTCTGGTCTATCTAAACCGCTGGACTCTGGTCTATCTAAACCACTGGACTCTGGTATATCTAAACCGCTGGACTCTGGTCTAAACCACTGGACTCTGGTCTAAACCTCTGGACTCTAATCTATCTAAACCTCTGGACTCTGTTCTATCTAAACCACTGGACTCTGGTCTATCTAAACCACTGGACTCTGGTCTATCTAAACCTCTGGTCTATCTAAACCACTGGACTCTGGTCTATCTAAACCACTGGACTCTGGTCTATCTAAACCACTGGACTATGGTCTATCTAAACCACTGGACTCTGGTCTATCTAAACCACTGTACTCTGGTCTATCTAAACCACTGTACTCTGGTCTATCTAAACCACTGGACTCTGGTCTATCTAAACCACTGGACTCTGGTCTATCTAAACCTCTGGACTCTGGTCTATCTAAATTTCTAGACTCTGGTCTATCTAAACCACTGGACTCTGGTCTATCTAAACCACTGGACTCTGGTCTATCTAAACCACTGGACTCTGGTCTATCTAAACCACTGGACTCTGGTCTATATTCTAAACCACTGGACTCTGGTCTATCTAAACCACTGGACTCTGGTCTATCTAAACCACTGGACTCTGGTCTATCTAAACCACTGGACTCTGGTCTATCTAAACCACTGGACTCTGGTCTATATTCTAAACCACTGGACTCTGGTCTATCTAAACCTCTGGACTCTGGTCTATCTAAACCACTGGACTCTGGTCTATCTAAACCACTTGACTCTGGTCTATCTAAACCACTGGACTCTGGTCTATCTAAACCGCTGGACTCTGGTCTAAACCACTGGACTCTGGTCTATCTAAACCACTGGACTCTGGTCTAAACCTCTGGACTATAATCTATCTAAACCTCTGGACTCTGGTCTATCTAAACCTCTGGACTCTGGTCTAAACCACTGGACTCGGTCTATCTAAACCACTGGACTCTGGTCTATCTAAACCTCTGGACTCTGGTCTATCTAAACCACTGGACTCTGGTCTAAACCACTGGACTCGGTCTATCTAAACCACTGGACTCTGGTCTATCTAAACCACTGGACTCTGGTCTATCTAAACCACTGGACTCTGGTCTATATTCTAAACCACTGGACTCTGGTCTATCTAAACCACTGGACTCTGGTCTATCTAAACCACTGGACTCTGGTCTATCTAAACCACTGGACTCTGGTCTATCTAAACCACTGGACTCTGGTCTATCTAAACCACTGGACTCTGGTCTATATTCTAAACCACTGGACTCTGGTCTATCTAAACCACTGGACTCTGGTCTATCTAAACCACTGGACTCTGGTCTAAACCACTGGACTCTGGTCTATCTAAACCACTGGACTCTGGTCTATCTAAACCACTGGACTCTGGTCTATCTAAACCTCTGGACTCTGGTCTATCTAAACCACTGGACTCTGGTCTAAACCACTGGGCTCGGTCTATCTAAACCACTGGACTCTGGTCTATCTAAACCACTGGACTCTGGTCTATCTAAACCACTGGACTCTGGTATATCTAAACCTCTGGACTCTGGTCTATCTAAACCACTGGACTCTGGTCTATCTAAACCACTGGACTCTGGTCTATCTAAACCACTGGACTCTGGTCTATCTAAACCACTGGACTCTGGTATATCTAAACCACTGGACTCTGGTATATCTAAACCACTGGACTCTGGTCTATCTAAACCACTGGACTCTGGTCTATCTAAACCGCTGGACTCTGGTCTAAACCACTGGACTCTGGTCTATCTAAACCACTGGACTCTGGTCTAAACCACTGGACTCTGGTCTATCTAAACCTCTGGACTCTGGTCTATCTAAATTTCTAGACTCTGGTCTATCTAAACCACTGGACTCTGGTCTATCTAAACCACTGGACTCTGGTCTATCTAAACCACTGGACTCTGGTCTATCTAAACCACTGGACTCTGGTCTATATTCTAAACCACTGGACTCTGGTCTATCTAAACCACTGGACTCTGGTCTATCTAAACCACTGGACTCTGGTCTATCTAAACCACTGGACTCTGGTCTATCTAAACCACTGGACTCTGGTCTATATTCTAAACCACTGGACTCTGGTCTATCTAAACCTCTGGACTCTGGTCTATCTAAACCACTGGACTCTGGTCTATCTAAACCACTTGACTCTGGTCTATCTAAACCACTGGACTCTGGTCTATCTAAACCGCTGGACTCTGGTCTAAACCACTGGACTCTGGTCTATCTAAACCACTGGACTCTGGTCTAAACCTCTGGACTATAATCTATCTAAACCTCTGGACTCTGGTCTATCTAAACCTCTGGACTCTGGTCTAAACCACTGGACTCGGTCTATCTAAACCACTGGACTCTGGTCTATCTAAACCTCTGGACTCTGGTCTATCTAAACCACTGGACTCTGGTCTAAACCACTGGACTCGGTCTATCTAAACCACTGGACTCTGGTCTATCTAAACCACTGGACTCTGGTCTATCTAAACCACTGGACTCTGGTCTATATTCTAAACCACTGGACTCTGGTCTATCTAAACCACTGGACTCTGGTCTATCTAAACCACTGGACTCTGGTCTATCTAAACCACTGGACTCTGGTCTATCTAAACCACTGGACTCTGGTCTATCTAAACCACTGGACTCTGGTCTATATTCTAAACCACTGGACTCTGGTCTATCTAAACCACTGGACTCTGGTCTATCTAAACCACTGGACTCTGGTCTAAACCACTGGACTCTGGTCTATCTAAACCACTGGACTCTGGTCTATCTAAACCACTGGACTCTGGTCTATCTAAACCTCTGGACTCTGGTCTATCTAAACCACTGGACTCTGGTCTAAACCACTGGGCTCGGTCTATCTAAACCACTGGACTCTGGTCTATCTAAACCACTGGACTCTGGTCTATCTAAACCACTGGACTCTGGTATATCTAAACCTCTGGACTCTGGTCTATCTAAACCACTGGACTCTGGTCTATCTAAACCACTGGACTCTGGTCTATCTAAACCACTGGACTCTGGTCTATCTAAACCACTGGACTCTGGTCTATCTAAACCACTGGACTCTGGTCTATCTAAACCACTGGACTCTGGTCTATATTCTAAACCACTGGACTCTGGTCTATCTAAACCACTGGACTCTGGTCTATCTAAACCACTGGACTCTGGTCTAAACCACTGGACTCTGGTCTATCTAAACCACTGGACTCTGGTCTATCTAAACCACTGGACTCTGGTCTAAACCACTGGACTCTGGTCTATCTAAACCACTGGACTCTGGTCTATCTAAACCTCTGGACTCTGGTCTATCTAAACCACTGGACTCTGGTCTATCTAAACCACTGGACTCTGGTCTATCTAAACCTCTGGGCTCTGGTCTATCTAAACCACTGGACTCTGGTCTATCTAAACCACTTGACTCTGGTCTATCTAAACCACTGGACTCTGGTCTATCTAAACCGCTGGACTCTGGTCTAAACCACTGGACTCTGGTCTATCTAAACCACTGGACTCTGGTCTAAACCTCTGGACTCTAATCTATCTAAACCTCTGGACTCTGGTCAATCTAAACCTCTGGACTCTGGTCTATCTAAACCACTGGACTCTGGTCTATCTAAACCTCTGGACTCTGGTCTATCTAAACCACTGGACTCTGGTCTAAACCACTGGACTCGGTCTATCTAAACCACTGGACTCTGGTCTATCTAAACCACTGGACTCTGGTCTATCTAAACCACTGGACTCTGGTATATCTAAACCTCTGGACTCTGGTCTATCTAAACCACTGGACTCTGGTCTATCTAAACCACTGGACTCTGGTCTATCTAAACCACTGGACTCTGGTCTATCTAAACCACTGGACTCTGGTATATCTAAACCACTGGACTCTGGTATATCTAAACCACTGGACTCTGGTCTATCTAAACCACTGGACTCTGGTCTATCTAAACCTCTGGTCTATCGAAACCACTGGACTCTGGTCTATCTAAAGCACTGGACTCTGGTCTAAACCACTGGACTCTGGTCTATATTATAAACCACTGGACTCTGGTCTATCTAAACCTCTGGACTCTGGTCTATCTAAACCACTGGACTCTGGTATATCTAAACCACTGGACTCTGGTTTATCTAAACCACTGGACTCTGGTCTATCTACACCACTGGACTCTGGTCTATCTAAACCACTGGACTCTGGTCTATCTAAACCACTGGACTCTGGTCTATCTAAACCACTGGACTCTAGTCTATCTAAACCACTGGACTCTGGTCTATCTAAACCGCTGGACTCTGGTCTATCTAAACCACTGGACTCTGGTATATCTAAACCGCTGGACTCTGGTCTAAACCACTGGACTCTGGTCTAAACCTCTGGACTCTAATCTATCTAAACCTCTGGTCTATCGAAACCACTGGACTCTGGTCTATCTAAACCACTGGACTCTGGTCTATCTAAACCACTGGACTCTAGTCTATCTAAACCACTGGACTCTGGTCTATCTAAACCGCTGGACTCTGGTCTATCTAAACCACTGGACTCTGGTATATCTAAACCGCTGGACTCTGGTCTAAACCACTGGACTCTGGTCTAAACCTCTGGACTCTAATCTATCTAAACCTCTGGTCTATCGAAACCTCTGGACTCTGGTCTATCTAAACCACTGGACTCTGGTCTATCTAAACCACTTGACTCTGGTCTATCTAAACCACTGGACTCTGGTCTATCTAAACCGCTGGACTCTGGTCTAAACCACTGGACTCTGGTCTATCTAAACCACTGGACTCTGGTCTAAACCTCTGGACTCTAATCTATCTAAACCTCTGGACTCTGGTCTATCTAAACCTCTGGACTCTGGTCTATCTAAACCACTGGACTCTGGTCTATCTAAACCTCTGGACTCTGGTCTATCTAAACCACTGGACTCTGGTCTAAACCACTGGACTCTGTCTATCTAAACCACTGGACTCTGGTCTATCTAAACCACTGGACTCTGGTCTATCTAAACCTCTGGACTCTGGTCTATCTAAACCACTGGACTCTGGTCTATCTAAACCACTGGACTCTGCTCTATCTAAACCACTGGACTCTGGTCTATCTAAACCACTGGACTCTGGTCTATCTAAACCACTGGACTCTGGTATATCTAAACCACTGGACTCTGGTATATCTAAACCACTGGACTCTGGTCTATTTAAACCACTGGACTCTGGTCTATCTAAACCTCTGGTCTATCGAAACCACTGGACTCTGGTCTATCTAAAGCACTGGACTCTGGTCTAAACCACTGGACTCTGGTCTATATTCTAAACCACTGGACTCTGGTCTATCTAAACCTCTGGACTCTGGTCTATCTAAACCACTGGACTCTGGTCTATCTAAACCACTGGACTCTGGTCTATCTAAACCACTGGACTCTGGTCTATCTAAACCACTGGACTCTGGTCTATCTAAACCACTGGACTCTGGTCTATCTAAACCACTGGACTCTGGTCTATCTAAACCACTGGACTCTAGTCTATCTAAACCACTGGACTCTGGTCTATCTAAACCGCTGGACTCTGGTCTATCTAAACCACTGGACTCTGGTATATCTAAACCGCTGGACTCTGGTCTAAACCACTGGACTCTGGTCTAAACCTCTGGACTCTAATCTATCTAAACCTCTGGACTCTGGTCTATCTAAACCACTGGACTCTGGTCTATCTAAACCACTGGACTCTGGTCTATCTAAACCTCTGGTCTATCTAAACCACTGGACTCTGGTCTATCTAAACCACTGGACTCTGGTCTATCTAAACCACTGGACTATGGTCTATCTAAACCACTGGACTCTGGTCTATCTAAACCACTGTACTCTGGTCTATCTAAACCACTGTACTCTGGTCTATCTAAACCACTGGACTCTGGTCTATCTAAACCACTGGACTCTGGTCTATCTAAACCTCTGGACTCTGGTCTATCTAAATTTCTAGACTCTGGTCTATCTAAACCACTGGACTCTGGTCTATCTAAACCACTGGACTCTGGTCTATCTAAACCACTGGACTCTGGTCTATCTAAACCACTGGACTCTGGTCTATATTCTAAACCACTGGACTCTGGTCTATCTAAACCACTGGACTCTGGTCTATCTAAACCACTGGACTCTGGTCTATCTAAACCACTGGACTCTGGTCTATCTAAACCACTGGACTCTGGTCTATATTCTAAACCACTGGACTCTGGTCTATCTAAACCACTTGACTCTGGTCTATCTAAACCACTGGACTCTGGTCTATCTAAACCGCTGGACTCTGGTCTAAACCACTGGACTCTGGTCTATCTAAACCACTGGACTCTGGTCTAAACCTCTGGACTATAATCTATCTAAACCTCTGGACTCTGGTCTATCTAAACCTCTGGACTCTGGTCTAAACCACTGGACTCGGTCTATCTAAACCACTGGACTCTGGTCTATCTAAACCTCTGGACTCTGGTCTATCTAAACCACTGGACTCTGGTCTAAACCACTGGACTCGGTCTATCTAAACCACTGGACTCTGGTCTATCTAAACCACTGGACTCTGGTCTATCTAAACCACTGGACTCTGGTCTATATTCTAAACCACTGGACTCTGGTCTATCTAAACCACTGGACTCTGGTCTATCTAAACCACTGGACTCTGGTCTATCTAAACCACTGGACTCTGGTCTATCTAAACCACTGGACTCTGGTCTATCTAAACCACTGGACTCTGGTCTATATTCTAAACCACTGGACTCTGGTCTATCTAAACCACTGGACTCTGGTCTATCTAAACCACTGGACTCTGGTCTAAACCACTGGACTCTGGTCTATCTAAACCACTGGACTCTGGTCTATCTAAACCACTGGACTCTGGTCTATCTAAACCTCTGGACTCTGGTCTATCTAAACCACTGGACTCTGGTCTAAACCACTGGGCTCGGTCTATCTAAACCACTGGACTCTGGTCTATCTAAACCACTGGACTCTGGTCTATCTAAACCACTGGACTCTGGTATATCTAAACCTCTGGACTCTGGTCTATCTAAACCACTGGACTCTGGTCTATCTAAACCACTGGACTCTGGTCTATCTAAACCACTGGACTCTGGTCTATCTAAACCACTGGACTCTGGTATATCTAAACCACTGGACTCTGGTATATCTAAACCACTGGACTCTGGTCTATCTAAACCACTGGACTCTGGTCTATCTAAACCTCTGGTCTATCGAAACCACTGGACTCTGGTCTATCTAAAGCACTGGACTCTGGTCTAAACCACTGGACTCTGGTCTATATTCTAAACCACTGGACTCTGGTCTATCTAAACCTCTGAACTCTGGTCTATCTAAACCACTGGACTCTGGTATATCTAAACCACTGGACTCTGGTCTATCTAAACCACTGGACTCTGGTCTATCTAAACCACTGGACTCTGGTCTATCTAAACCACTGGACTCTGGTCTATCTAAACCACTGGACTCTGGTCTATCTAAACCACTGGACTCTAGTCTATCTAAACCACTGGACTCTGGTCTATCTAAACCGCTGGACTCTGGTCTATCTAAACCACTGGACTCTGGTATATCTAAACCGCTGGACTCTGGTCTAAACCACTGGACTCTGGTCTAAACCTCTGGACTCTAATCTATCTAAACCTCTGGTCTATCGAAACCACTGGACTCTGGTCTATCTAAACCACTGGACTCTGGTCTATCTAAACCACTGGACTCTAGTCTATCTAAACCACTGGACTCTGGTCTATCTAAACCGCTGGACTCTGGTCTATCTAAACCACTGGACTCTGGTATATCTAAACCGCTGGACTCTGGTCTAAACCACTGGACTCTGGTCTAAACCTCTGGACTCTAATCTATCTAAACCTCTGGTCTACCGAAACCTCTGGACTCTGGTCTATCTAAACCACTGGACTCTGGTCTATCTAAACCACTTGACTCTGGTCTATCTAAACCACTGGACTCTGGTCTATCTAAACCGCTGGACTCTGGTCTAAACCACTGGACTCTGGTCTATCTAAACCACTGGACTCTGGTCTAAACCTCTGGACTCTAATCTATCTAAACCTCTGGACTCTGGTCTATCTAAACCTCTGGACTCTGGTCTATCTAAACCACTGGACTCTGGTCTATCTAAACCTCTGGACTCTGGTCTATCTAAACCACTGGACTCTGGTCTAAACCACTGGACTCGGTCTATCTAAACCACTGGACTCTGGTCTATCTAAACCACTGGACTCTGGTCTATCTAAACCACTGGACTCTGGTCTATCTAAACCTCTGGACTCTGGTCTATCTAAACCACTGGACTCTGGTCTATCTAAACCACTGGACTCTGCTCTATCTAAACCACTGGACTCTGGTCTATCTAAACCACTGGACTCTGGTCTATCTAAACCACTGGACTCTGGTATATCTAAACCACTGGACTCTGGTATATCTAAACCACTGGACTCTGGTCTAAACCACTGGACTCTGGTCTATATAAACCACTGGACTCTGGTCTATCTAAACCACTGGACTCTGGTCTATCTAAACCACTGGACTCTGGTCTATCTAAACCACTGGACTCTGGTCTAAACCACTGGACTCTGGTCTATCTAAACCGCTGGACTCTGGTCTAAACCACTGGACCCTGGTCTATCTAAACCACTGGACTCTGGTCTATCTAAACCGCTGGACTCTGGTCTATATAAACCCCTGGACTCTGGTCTATCTAAACCACTGGACTATGGTCTAAACCACTGGACCCTGGTATAATGTGGTATATCTAAACCACTGGACTCTGGTCTATCTAAACCACTTCACTCTGGTCTAAACCTCTGGACTCTGGTCTATCTATACCACTGGACTCTGGTCTATCTAAACCGCTGGACTCTGGTCTAAACCACTGGACCCTGGTCTATCTAAACCACTGGACTCTGGTCTATCTAAACCGCTGGACTCTGGTCTATATAAACCCCTGGACTCTGGTCTATCTAAACCACTGGACTATGGTCTAAACCACTGGACCCTGGTATAATGTGGTATATCTAAACCACTGGACTCTGGTCTATCTAAACCACTGGACTCTGGTCTAAACCGCTGGACTCTGGTCTAAACCATTGGACTCTGGTCTATCTAAACCCCTGGACTCTGGTCTATCTAAACCACTGGACTCTGGTCTAAACCACTGGACCCTGGTATATCTAAACCACTGGACTCTGGTCTATCTAAACCACTGGACTCTGGTCTATCTAAACCTATGGACTCTGGTCTATCTAAACCACTGGACTCTGGTCTAAACCACTGGACCCTGGTCTATCTAAACCACTGGACCCTGGTCTATCTAAACCACTGGACTCTGGTCTAAACCTCTGGACTCTGGTCTATCTATACCACTGGACTCTGGTCTATCTAAACCACTGGACTCTGGTCTATCTAAACCACTGGACTCTGGTCTATCTAAACCACTGGACTCTGGTCTATCTAAACCACTGGACTCTGGTCTATCTAAACCACTGGACTCTGGTCTATCTAAACCACTGGACTCTGGTCTATCTAAACCTCTGGACTCTGGTCTATCTAAACCACTGGACTCTGGTCTATCTAAAACACTGGACTCTGGTCTATCTAAACCACTGGACTCTGGTCTATCTAAACCACTGGACTCTGGTCTATCTAAACCACTGGACTCTGGTCTATCTTAACCACTGGACTCTGGTCTAAACCACTGGACTCTGATCTATCTAAACCACTGGACTCTGGTCTAAACCACTGGACCCTGGTCTATCTAAACCACTGGACTCTGGTCTAAACCACTGGACCCTGGTATATCTAAACCACTGGACTCTGGTCTATCTAAACCACTGGACTATGGTCTATCTAAACCACTGGACTCTGGTCTATCTAAACCACTGGACTCTGGTCTATCTAAACCACTGGACTCTGGTCTAAACCACTGTACTCTGGTCTATCTAAACCGCTGGACTCTGATCTAAACCACTGGACTCTGGTCTATCTAAACCACTGGACTCTGGTATATAATCTAAACCACTGGACTCTGGTCTATCTAAACCACTGGACTCTGGTCTATCTAAACCACTGGACTCTGGTCTATCTAAACCACTGGACTCTGGTCTAAACCACTGGACCCTGGTCTATCTAAACCACTGGACTCTGGTCTATCTAAACCACTGGACTCTGGTCTATCTAAACCACTGGACTCTGGTCTATCTAAACCTCTGGACTCTGGTCTATCTAAACCTCTGGACTTTGGTCTATCTAAACCACTGGACTCTGGTCTATATAAACCACTGGACTCTGGTCTATCTAAACCACTGGACTCTGGTATATCTAAACCGCTGGACTCTGGTCTAAACCACTGGACTCTGGTCTAAACCTCTGGACTCTAATCTATCTAAACCTCTGGTCTACCGAAACCTCTGGACTCTGGTCTATCTAAACCACTGGACTCTGGTCTATCTAAACCACTTGACTCTGGTCTATCTAAACCACTGGACTCTGGTCTATCTAAACCGCTGGACTCTGGTCTAAACCACTGGACTCTGGTCTATCTAAACCACTGGACTCTGGTCTAAACCTCTGGACTCTAATCTATCTAAACCTCTGGACTCTGGTCTATCGAAACCTCTGGACTCTGGTCTATCTAAACCACTGGACTCTGGTCTATCTAAACCTCTGGACTCTGGTCTATCTAAACCACTGGACTCTGGTCTAAACCACTGGACTCGGTCTATCTAAACCACTGGACTCTGGTCTATCTAAACCACTGGACTCTGGTCTATCTAAACCACTGGACTCTGGTCTATCTAAACCTCTGGACTCTGGTCTATCTAAACCACTGGACTCTGGTCTATCTAAACCACTGGACTCTGCTCTATCTAAACCACTGGACTCTGGTCTATCTAAACCACTGGACTCTGGTCTATCTAAACCACTGGACTCTGGTATATCTAAACCACTGGACTCTGGTATATCTAAACCACTGGACTCTGGTCTAAACCACTGGACTCTGGTCTATATAAACCACTGGACTCTGGTCTATCTAAACCACTGGACTCTGGTCTATCTAAACCACTGGACTCTGGTCTATCTAAACCACTGGACTCTGGTCTAAACCACTGGACTCTGGTCTATCTAAACCGCTGGAATCTGGTCTAAACCACTGGACCCTGGTCTATCTAAACCACTGGACTCTGGTCTATCTAAACCGCTGGACTCTGGTCTATATAAACCCCTGGACTCTGGTCTATCTAAACCACTGGACTATGGTCTAAACCACTGGACCCTGGTATAATGTGGTATATCTAAACCACTGGACTCTGGTCTATCTAAACCACTGGACTCTGGTCTAAACCTCTGGACTCTGGTCTATCTATACCACTGGACTCTGGTCTATCTAAACCACTGGACTCTGGTCTATCTAAACCGCTGGACTCTGGTCTAAACCATTGGACTCTGGTCTATCTAAACCCCTGGACTCTGGTCTATCTAAACCACTGGACTCTGGTCTAAACCACTGGACCCTGGTATATCTAAACCACTGGACTCTGGTCTATCTAAACCACTGGACTCTGGTCTATCTAAACCTATGGACTCTGGTCTATCTAAACCACTGGACTCTGGTCTAAACCACTGGACCCTGGTCTATCTAAACCACTGGACTCTGGTCTAAACCTCTGGACTCTGGTCTATCTATACCACTGGACTCTGGTCTATCTAAACCACTGGACTCTGGTCTATCTAAACCACTGGACTCTGGTCTATCTAAACCACTGGACTCTGGTCTATCTAAACCACTGGACTCTGGTCTATCTAAACCACTGGACTCTGGTCTATCTAAACCACTGGACTCTGGTCTATCTAAACCACTGGACTCTGGTCTATCTAAACCTCTGGACTCTGGTCTATCTAAACCACTGGACTCTGGTCTATCTAAAACACTGGACTCTGGTCTATCTTAACCACTGGACTCTGGTCTAAACCACTGGACTCTGATCTATCTAAACCACTGGACTCTGGTCTAAACCACTGGACCCTGGTCTATCTAAACCACTGGACTCTGGTCTAAACCACTGGTCCCTGGTATATCTAAACCACTGGACTCTGGTCTATCTAAACCACTGGACTATGGTCTATCTAAACCACTGGACTCTGGTCTATCTAAACCACTGGACTCTGGTCTATCTAAACCACTGGACTCTGGTCTAAACCACTGTACTCTGGTCTATCTAAACCGCTGGACTCTGATCTAAACCACTGGACTCTGGTCTATCTAAACCACTGGACTCTGGTATATAATCTAAACCACTGGACTCTGGTCTATCTAAACCACTGGACTCTGGTCTATCTAAACCACTGGACTCTGGTCTAAACCACTGGACCCTGGTCTATCTAAACCACTGGACTCTGGTCTATCTAAACCACTGGACTCTGGTCTATCTAAACCACTGGACTCTGGTCTATCTAAACCTCTGGACTCTGGTCTATCTAAACCTCTGGACTTTGGTCTATCTAAACCACTGGACTCTGGTCTATATAAACCACTGGACTCTGGTCTATCTAAACCACTGGACTCTGGTCTATTTAAACCACTGGACTCTGGTCTATCTAAACCACTGGACTCTGGTCTACCTAAACCACTGGACTCTGGTCTATCTAAACCACTGGACTCTGGTCTATCTAAACCACTGGACTCTGGTCTATCTAAACCACTGGACTCTGGTCTAAACCACTGGACTCTGGTCTATATAAACCACTGGACTCTGGTGTATCTAAACCACTGGACTCTGGTCTATCTAAACCACTGGACTCTGGTCTAAACCTCTGGACTCTGGTCTATCTATACCACTGGACTCTGGTCTATCTAAACCACTGGACTCTGGTCTATCTAAACCACTGGACTCTGGTCTATCTAAACCACTGGACTCTGGTCTATCTAAACCACTGGACTCTGGTCTATCTAAACCACTGGACTCTGGTCTATCTTAAACCACTGGACTCTGGTCTATCTAAACCACTGGACTCTGGTCTATCTAAACCTATGGACTCTGGTCTATCTAAACCACTGGACTCTGGTCTAAACCACTGGACTCTGGTATATCTAAACCAATGGACTCTGGTCTAAACCACTGGACCCTGGTCTATCTAAACCACTGGACTCTGGTCTATCTAAACCACTGGACTCTGGTCTATCTAAACCACTGGACTCTGGTCTATCTAAACCACTGGACTCTGGTCTATCTTAAACCACTGGACTCTGGTCTATCTAAACCACTGGACTCTGGTCTATCTAAACCTATGGACTCTGGTCTATCTAAACCACTGGACTCTGGTCTAAACCACTGTACTCTGGTCTATCTAAACCGCTGGACTCTGATCTAAACCACTGGACTCTGGTCTATCTAAACCACTGGACTCTGGTATATAATCTAAACCACTGGACTCTGGTCTATCTAAACCACTGGACTCTGGTCTATCTAAACCACTGGACTCTGGTCTAAACCACTGGACCCTGGTCTATCTAAACCACTGGACTCTGGTCTATCTAAACCACTGGACTCTGGTCTATCTAAACCACTGGACTCTGGTCTATCTAAACCTCTGGACTCTGGTCTATCTAAACCTCTGGACTTTGGTCTATCTAAACCACTGGACTCTGGTCTATATAAACCACTGGACTCTGGTCTATCTAAACCACTGGACTCTGGTCTATTTAAACCACTGGACTCTGGTCTATCTAAACCACTGGACTCTGGTCTACCTAAACCACTGGACTCTGGTCTATCTAAACCACTGGACTCTGGTCTATCTAAACCACTGGACTCTGGTCTATCTAAACCACTGGACTCTGGTCTAAACCACTGGACTCTGGTCTATATAAACCACTGGACTCTGGTGTATCTAAACCACTGGACTCTGGTCTATCTAAACCACTGGACTCTGGTCTAAACCTCTGGACTCTGGTCTATCTATACCACTGGACTCTGGTCTATCTAAACCACTGGACTCTGGTCTATCTAAACCACTGGACTCTGGTCTATCTAAACCACTGGACTCTGGTCTATCTAAACCACTGGACTCTGGTCTATCTAAACCACTGGACTCTGGTCTATCTTAAACCACTGGACTCTGGTCTATCTAAACCACTGGACTCTGGTCTATCTAAACCTATGGACTCTGGTCTATCTAAACCACTGGACTCTGGTCTAAACCACTGGACTCTGGTATATCTAAACCAATGGACTCTGGTCTAAACCACTGGACCCTGGTCTATCTAAACCACTGGACTCTGGTCTATCTAAACCACTGGACTCTGGTCTATCTAAACCACTGGACTCTGGTCTATCTAAACCACTGGACTCTGGTCTATCTTAAACCACTGGACTCTGGTCTATCTAAACCACTGGACTCTGGTCTATCTAAACCTATGGACTCTGGTCTATCTAAACCACTGGACTCTGGTCTAAACCACTGGACTCTGGTATATCTAAACCAATGGACTCTGGTCTAAACCACTGGACCCTGGTCTATCTAAACCACTGGACTCTGGTCTATCTAAACCACTGGACTCTGGTCTAAACCACTGGACTCTGGTCTATCTAAACCACTGGACTCTGGTCTATCTAAACCACTGGACTCTGGTATATCTTCTAAACCACTGGACTCTGGTCTATCTAAACCACTGTACTCTGGTCTATCTAAACCACTGGACTCTGGTCTATCTAAACCACTGGACTCTGGTCTAAACCACTGGACCCTGGTCTATCTAAACCACTGGACTCTGGTCTATCTAAACCACTGGACTCTGGTCTATCTAAACCACTGGACTCTGGTCTATCTAAACCTCTGGACTCTGGTCTATCTAAACCTCTGGACTTTGGTCTATCTAAACCACTGGACTCTGGTCTATATAAACCACTGGACTCTGGTCTATCTAAACCACTGGACTCTGGTCTAAACCACTGGACCCTGGTATATCTAAACCACTGGACTCTGGTCTAAACCGCTGGACTCTGGTCTATCTAAACCACTGGACTCTGGTCTATCTAAACCACTGGACTCTGGTCTATCTAAACCACTGGACTCTGGTCTAAACCACTGGACCCTGGTCTATCTAAACCTCTGGACTCTGGTGTATCTAAACCACTGGACTCTGGTCTATCTAAACCACTGGACTCTGGTCTAAACCTCTGGACTCTGGTCTATCTATACCACTGGACTCTGGTCTATCTAAACCACTGGACCCTGGTCTATCTAAACCACTGGACTCTGGTCTATCTAAACCACTGGACTCTGGTCTATCTAAACCACTGGACTCTGGTCTATCTAAACCACTGGACTCTGGTCTATCTTAAACCACTGGACTCTGGTCTATCTAAACCACTGGACTCTGGTCTATCTAAACCTATGGACTCTGGTCTATCTAAACCACTGGACTCTGGTCTAAACCACTGGACTCTGGTATATCTAAACCAATGGACTCTGGTCTAAACCACTGGACCCTGGTCTATCTAAACCACTGGACTCTGGTCTATCTAAACCACTGGACTCTGGTCTTAACCACTGGACTCTGGTCTATCTAAACCACTGGACTCTGGTCTATCTAAACCACTGGACTCTGGTATATCTTCTAAACCACTGGACTCTGGTCTATCTAAACCACTGGACTCTGGTCTATCTAAACCACTGGACTCTGGTATATCTAAACCACTGGACTCTGGTCTAAACCACTGGACCCTGGTCTATCTAAACCACTGGACTCTGGTCTATCTAAACCACTGGACTCTGGTCTATCTAAACCACTGGACTCTGGTCTATCTAAACCTCTGGACTTTGGTCTATCTAAACCACTGGACTCTGGTCTATATAAACCACTGGACTCTGGTCTATCTAAACCACTGGACTCTGGTCTATCTAAACCACTGGACTCTGGTCTATCTAAACCACTGGACTCTGGTCTATCTAAACCACTGGACTCTGGTCTATCTAAACCACTGGACTCTGGTCTAAACCACTGGACTCTGGTCTATATAAACCACTGGACTCTGGTCTATCTAAACCACTGGACTCTGGTCTATCTAAACCACTGGACTCTGGTCTATCTAAACCACTGGACTCTGGTCTAAACCACTGGACTCTGGTCTATCTAAACCGCTGGACTCTGGTCTAAACCACTGGACCCTGGTCTATCTAAACCACTGGACTCTGGTCTATCTAAACCGCTGGACTCTGGTCTATATAAACCCCTGGACTCTGGTCTATCTAAACCACTGGACTATGGTCTAAACCACTGGACCCTGGTATAATGTGGTATATCTAAACCACTGGACTCTGGTCTATCTAAACCGCTGGACTCTGGTCTATCTAAACCACTGGACTCTGGTCTATCTAAACCACTGGACTCTGGTCTATCTAAACCACTGGACTCTGGTCTAAACCACTGGACCCTGGTCTATCTAAACCTCTGGACTCTGGTCTATCTAAACCACTGGACTCTGGTCTATCTAAACCACTGGACTCTGGTCTAAACCTCTGGACTCTGGTCTATCTATACCACTGGACTCTGGTCTATCTAAACCACTGGACTCTGGTCTATCTAAACCGCTGGACTCTGGTCTAAACCATTGGACTCTGGTCTATCTAAACCCCTGGACTCTGGTCTATCTAAACCACTGGACTCTGGTCTAAACCACTGGACCCTGGTATATCTAAACCACTGGACTCTGGTCTATCTAAACCACTGGACTCTGGTCTATCTAAACATATGGACTCTGGTCTATCTAAACCACTGGACTCTGGTCTAAACCACTGGACCCTGGTCTATCTAAACCACTGGACCCTGGTCTATCTAAACCACTGGACTCTGGTCTAAACCTCTGGACTCTGGTCTATCTATACCACTGGACTCTGGTCTATCTAAACCACTGGACTCTGGTCTATCTAAACCACTGGACTCTGGTCTATCTAAACCACTGGACTCTGGTCTATCTAAACCACTGGACTCTGGTCTATCTAAACCACTGGACTCTGGTCTATCTAAACCACTGGACTCTGGTCTATCTAAACCTCTGGACTCTGGTCTATCTAAACCACTGGACTCTGGTCTATCTAAAACACTGGACTCTGGTCTATCTAAACCACTGGACTCTGGTCTATCTAAACCACTGGACTCTGGTCTATCTAAACCACTGGACTCTGGTCTATCTAAACCACTGGAATCTGGTCTAAACCACTGGACTCTGATCTATCTAAACCACTGGACTCTGGTCTAAACCACTGGACCCTGGTCTATCTAAACCACTGGACTCTGGTCTAAACCACTGGACCCTGGTATATCTAAACCACTGGACTCTGGTCTATCTAAACCACTGGACTATGGTCTATCTAAACCACTGGACTCTGGTCTATCTAAACCACTGGACTCTGGTCTATCTAAACCACTGGACTCTGGTCTATCTAAACCACTGGACTCTGGTCTATCTAAACCACTGGACTCTGGTCTAAACCACTGGACCCTGGTCTATCTAAACCACTGGACTCTGGTCTATCTAAACCACTGGACTCTGGTCTATCTAAACCACTGGACTCTGGTCTATCTAAACCTCTGGACTTTGGTCTATCTAAACCACTGGACTCTGGTCTATATAAACCACTGGACTCTGGTCTATCTAAACCACTGGACTCTGGTCTATCTAAACCACTGGACTCTGGTCTATCTAAACCACTGGACTCTGGTCTATCTAAACCACTGGACTCTGGTCTATCTAAACCACTGGACTCTGGTCTAAACCACTGGACTCTGGTCTATATAAACCACTGGACTCTGGTCTATCTAAACCACTGGACTCTGGTCTATCTAAACCACTGGACTCTGGTCTATCTAAACCACTGGACTCTGGTCTAAACCACTGGACTCTGGTCTATCTAAACCGCTGGACTCTGGTCTAAACCACTGGACCCTGGTCTATCTAAACCACTGGACTCTGGTCTATCTAAACCGCTGGACTCTGGTCTATATAAACCCCTGGACTCTGGTCTATCTAAACCACTGGACTATGGTCTAAACCACTGGACCCTGGTATAATGTGGTATATCTAAACCACTGGACTCTGGTCTATCTAAACCGCTGGACTCTGGTCTATCTAAACCACTGGACTCTGGTCTATCTAAACCACTGGACTCTGGTCTATCTAAACCACTGGACTCTGGTCTAAACCACTGGACCCTGGTCTATCTAAACCTCTGGACTCTGGTCTATCTAAACCACTGGACTCTGGTCTATCTAAACCACTGGACTCTGGTCTAAACCTCTGGACTCTGGTCTATCTATACCACTGGACTCTGGTCTATCTAAACCACTGGACTCTGGTCTATCTAAACCGCTGGACTCTGGTCTAAACCATTGGACTCTGGTCTATCTAAACCCCTGGACTCTGGTCTATCTAAACCACTGGACTCTGGTCTAAACCACTGGACCCTGGTATATCTAAACCACTGGACTCTGGTCTATCTAAACCACTGGACTCTGGTCTATCTAAACCTATGGACTCTGGTCTATCTAAACCACTGGACTCTGGTCTAAACCACTGGACCCTGGTCTATCTAAACCACTGGACCCTGGTCTATCTAAACCACTGGACTCTGGTCTAAACCTCTGGACTCTGGTCTATCTATACCACTGGACTCTGGTCTATCTAAACCACTGGACTCTGGTCTATCTAAACCACTGGACTCTGGTCTATCTAAACCACTGGACTCTGGTCTATCTAAACCACTGGACTCTGGTCTATCTAAACCACTGGACTCTGGTCTATCTAAACCACTGGACTCTGGTCTATCTAAACCTCTGGACTCTGGTCTATCTAAACCACTGGACTCTGGTCTATCTAAAACACTGGACTCTGGTCTATCTAAACCACTGGACTCTGGTCTATCTAAACCACTGGACTCTGGTCTATCTAAACCACTGGACTCTGGTCTATCTAAACCACTGGAATCTGGTCTAAACCACTGGACTCTGATCTATCTAAACCACTGGACTCTGGTCTAAACCACTGGACCCTGGTCTATCTAAACCACTGGACTCTGGTCTAAACCACTGGACCCTGGTATATCTAAACCACTGGACTCTGGTCTATCTAAACCACTGGACTATGGTCTATCTAAACCACTGGACTCTGGTCTATCTAAACCACTGGACTCTGGTCTATCTAAACCACTGGACTCTGGTCTAAACCACTGTACTCTGGTCTATCTAAACCGCTGGACTCTGATCTAAACCACTGGACTCTGGTCTATCTAAACCACTGGACTCTGGTATATCTTCTAAACCACTGGACTCTGGTCTATCTAAACCACTGGACTCTGGTCTATCTAAACCACTGGACTCTGGTCTATCTAAACCACTGGACTCTGGTCTAAACCACTGGACCCTGGTCTATCTAAACCACTGGACTCTGGTCTATCTAAACCACTGGACTCTGGTCTATCTAAACCACTGGACTCTGGTCTATCTAAACCTCTGGACTCTGGTCTATCTAAACCTCTGGACTTTGGTCTATCTAAACCACTGGACTCTGGTCTATATAAACCACTGGACTCTGGTCTATCTAAACCACTGGACTCTGGTCTATCTAAACCACTGGACTCTGGTCTATCTAAACCACTGGACTCTGGTCTATCTAAACCACTGGACTCTGGTCTATCTAAACCACTGGACTCTGGTCTATCTAAACCACTGGACTCTGGTCTATATAAACCACTGGACTCTGGTCTATCTAAACCACTGGACTCTGGTCTATCTAAACCACTGGACTCTGGTCTATCTAAACCACTGGACTCTGGTCTAAACCACTGGACTCTGGTCTATCTAAACCGCTGGACTCTGGTCTAAACCACTGGACCCTGGTCTATCTAAACCACTGGACTCTGGTCTATCTAAACCGCTGGACTCTGGTCTATATAAACCCCTGGACTCTGGTCTATCTAAACCACTGGACTATGGTCTAAACCACTGGACCCTGGTATAATGTGGTATATCTAAACCACTGGACTCTGGTCTATCTAAACCGCTGGACTCTGGTCTATCTAAACCACTGGACTCTGGTCTATCTAAACCACTGGACTCTGGTCTATCTAAACCACTGGACTCTGGTCTAAACCACTGGACCCTGGTCTATCTAAACCTCTGGACTCTGGTCTATCTAAACCACTGGACTCTGGTCTATCTAAACCACTGGACTCTGGTCTAAACCTCTGGACTCTGGTCTATCTATACCACTGGACTCTGGTCTATCTAAACCACTGGACTCTGGTCTATCTAAACCGCTGGACTCTGGTCTAAACCATTGGACTCTGGTCTATCTAAACCCCTGGACTCTGGTCTATCTAAACCACTGGACTCTGGTCTAAACCACTGGACCCTGGTATATCTAAACCACTGGACTCTGGTCTATCTAAACCACTGGACTCTGGTCTATCTAAACCTATGGACTCTGGTCTATCTAAACCACTGGACTCTGGTCTAAACCACTGGACCCTGGTCTATCTAAACCACTGGACCCTGGTCTATCTAAACCACTGGACTCTGGTCTAAACCTCTGGACTCTGGTCTATCTATACCACTGGACTCTGGTCTATCTAAACCACTGGACTCTGGTCTATCTAAACCACTGAACTCTGGTCTATCTAAACCACTGGACTCTGGTCTATCTAAACCACTGGACTCTGGTCTATCTAAACCACTGGACTCTGGTCTATCTAAACCTCTGGACTCTGGTCTATCTAAACCACTGGACTCTGGTCTATCTAAAACACTGGACTCTGGTCTATCTAAACCACTGGACTCTGGTCTATCTAAACCACTGGACTCTGGTCTATCTAAACCACTGGACTCTGGTCTATCTAAACCACTGGACTCTGGTCTATCTAAACCACTGGACTCTGATCTATCTAAACCACTGGACTCTGGTCTAAACCACTGGACCCTGGTCTATCTAAACCACTGGACTCTGGTCTAAACCACTGGACCCTGGTATATCTAAACCACTGGACTCTGGTCTATCTAAACCACTGGACTATGGTCTATCTAAACCACTGGACTCTGGTCTATCTAAACCACTGGACTCTGGTCTATCTAAACCACTGGACTCTGGTCTAAACCACTGTACTCTGGTCTATCTAAACCGCTGGACTCTGATCTAAACCACTGGACTCTGGTATATCTTCTAAACCACTGGACTCTGGTCTATCTAAACCACTGGACTCTGGTCTATCTAAACCACTGGACTCTGGTCTATCTAAACCACTGGACTCTGGTCTAAACCACTGGACCCTGGTCTATCTAAACCACTGGACTCTGGTCTATCTAAACCACTGGACTCTGGTCTATCTAAACCACTGGACTCTGGTCTATCTAAACCTCTGGACTCTGGTCTATCTAAACCTCTGGACTTTGGTCTATCTAAACCACTGGACTCTGGTCTATATAAACCACTGGACTCTGGTCTATCTAAACCACTGGACTCTGGTCTATCTAAACCACTGGACTCTGGTCTATCTAAACCACTGGACTCTGGTCTATCTAAACCACTGGACTCTGGTCTATCTAAACCACTGGACTCTGGTCTAAACCACTGGACTCTGGTCTATATAAACCACTGGACTCTGGTCTATCTAAACCACTGGACTCTGGTCTAAACCACTGGACTCTGGTCTATCTAAACCGCTGGACTCTGGTCTAAACCACTGGACCCTGGTCTATCTAAACCACTGGACTCTGGTCTATCTAAACCGCTGGACTCTGGTCTATATAAACCCCTGGACTCTGGTCTATCTAAACCACTGGACTATGGTCTAAACCACTGGACCCTGGTATAATGTGGTATATCTAAACCACTGGACTCTGGTCTATCTAAACCGCTGGACTCTGGTCTATCTAAACCACTGGACTCTGGTCTATCTAAACCACTGGACTCTGGTCTATCTAAACCACTGGACTCTGGTCTAAACCACTGGACCCTGGTCTATCTAAACCTCTGGACTCTGGTCTATCTAAACCACTGGACTTTGGTCTATCTAAACCACTGGACTCTGGTCTAAACCTCTGGACTCTGGTCTATCTATACCACTGGACTCTGGTCTATCTAAACCACTGGACTCTGGTCTATCTAAACCGCTGGACTCTGGTCTAAACCATTGGACTCTGGTCTATCTAAACCCCTGGACTCTGGTCTATCTAAACCACTGGACTCTGGTCTAAACCACTGGACCCTGGTATATCTAAACCACTGGACTCTGGTCTATCTAAACAACTGGACGCTGGTCTATCTAAACCTATGGACTCTGGTCTATCTAAACCACTGGACTCTGGTCTAAACCACTGGACCCTGGTCTATCTAAACCACTGGACCCTGGTCTATCTAAACCACTGGACTCTGGTCTAAACCTCTGGACTCTGGTCTATCTATACCACTGGACTCTGGTCTATCTAAACCACTGGACTCTGGTCTATCTAAACCACTGGACTCTGGTCTATCTAAACCACTGGACTCTGGTCTATCTAAACCACTGGACTCTGGTCTATCTAAACCACTGGACTCTGGTCTATCTAAACCACTGGACTCTGGTCTATCTAAACCACTGGACTCTGGTCTATCTAAACCTCTGGACTCTGGTCTATCTAAACCACTGGACTCTGGTCTATCTAAAACACTGGACTCTGGTCTATCTAAACCACTGGACTCTGGTCTATCTAAACCACTGGACTCTGGTCTATCTAAACCACTGGACTCTGGTCTAAACCACTGGACTCTGATCTATCTAAACCACTGGACTCTGGTCTAAACCACTGGACCCTGGTCTATCTAAACCACTGGACTCTGGTCTAAACCACTGGACCCTGGTATATCTAAACCACTGGACTCTGGTCTATCTAAACCACTGGACTATGGTCTATCTAAACCACTGGACTCTGGTCTATCTAAACCACTGGACTCTGGTCTATCTAAACCACTGGACTCTGGTCTAAACCACTGTACTCTGGTCTATCTAAACCGCTGGACTCTGGTCTAAACCACTGGACCCTGGTCTATCTAAACCACTGGACTCTGGTCTAAACCTCTGGACTCTGGTCTATCTATACCACTGGACTCTGGTCTATCTAAACCACTGGACTCTGGTCTATCTAAACCACTGGACTCTGGTCTATCTAAAACACTGGACTCTGGTCTATCTAAACCACTGGACTCTGGTCTATCTAAACCACTGGACTCTGGTCTATCTAAACCACTGGACTCTGGTCTATCTAAACCACTGGACTCTGGTCTAAACCACTGGACTCTGGTCTATCTAAACCACTGGACTCTGGTCTAAACCACTGGACCCTGGTCTATCTAAACCACTGGACTCTGGTCTAAACCACTGGACCCTGGTATATCTAAACCACTGGACTCTGGTCTATCTAAACCACTGGACTCTGGTCTATCTAAACCACTGGACTCTGGTCTAAACCACTGTACTCTGGTCTATCTAAACCGCTGGACTCTGGTCTAAACCACTGGACCCTGGTCTATCTAAACCACTGGACTCTGGTCTAAACCTCTGGACTCTGGTCTATCTATACCACTGGACTCTGGTCTATCTAAACCACTGGACTCTGGTCTATCTAAACCACTGGACTCTGGTCTATCTAAACCACTGGACTCTGGTCTATCTAAACCACTGGACTCTGGTCTATCTAAACCACTGGACTCTGGTCTATCTTAAACCACTGGACTCTGGTCTAAACCACTGGACTCTGGTCTATCTAAACCACTAGACTCTGGTCTAAACCACTGGACTCTGGTCTATCTAAACCACTGGACTCTGGTCTATCTAAACCACTGGACTCTGGTATATCTTCTAAACCACTGGACTCTGGTCTATCTAAACCACTGGACTCTGGTCTATCTAAACCACTGGACTCTGGTCTATCTAAACCACTGGACTCTGGTCTAAACCACTGGACCCTGGTCTATCTATACCACTGGACTCTGGTCTATCTAAACCACTGGACTCTCGTCTATCTAAACAGCTGGACTCTGGTCTAAACCATTGGACTCTGGTCTATCTAAACCCCTGGACTCTGGTCTATCTAAACCACTGGACTCTGGTCTAAACCACTGGACCCTGGTATATCTAAACCACTGGACTCTGGTCTATCTAAACCACTGGACTCTGGTCTATCTAAACCTATGGACTCTGGTCTATCTAAACCACTGGACTTTGGTCTAAACCACTGGACCCTGGTCTATCTAAACCACTGGACCCTGGTCTATCTAAACCACTGGACTCTGGTCTAAACCTCTGGACTCTGGTCTATCTATACCACTGGACTCTGGTCTATCTAAACCACTGGACTCTGGTCTATCTAAACCACTGGACTCTGGTCTATCTAAACCACTGGACTCTGGTCTATCTAAACCACTGGACTCTGGTCTAAACCACTGGACCCTGGTCTATCTAAACCACTGGACTCTGGTCTAAACCTCTGGACTCTGGTCTATCTATACCACTGGACTCTGGTCTATCTAAACCACTGGACTCTGGTCTATCTAAACCACTGGACTCTGGTCTATCTAAAACACTGGACTCTGGTCTATCTAAACCACTGGACTCTGGTCTATCTAAACCACTGGACTCTGGTCTATCTAAACCACTGGACTCTGGTCTATCTAAACCACTGGACTCTGGTCTAAACCACTGGACTCTGGTCTATCTAAACCACTGGACTCTGGTCTAAACCACTGGACCCTGGTCTATCTAAACCACTGGACTCTGGTCTAAACCACTGGACCCTGGTATATCTAAACCACTGGACTCTGGTCTATCTAAACCACTGGACTCTGGTCTATCTAAACCACTGGACTCTGGTCTATCTAAACCACTGGACTCTGGTCTATCTAAACCACTGGACTCTGGTCTAAACCACTGTACTCTGGTCTATCTAAACCGCTGGACTCTGGTCTAAACCACTGGACCCTGGTCTATCTAAACCACTGGACTCTGGTCTAAACCTCTGGACTCTGGTCTATCTAAACCACTGGACTCTGGTCTATCTAAACCACTGGACTCTGGTCTAAACCACTGGACTCTGATCTATCTAAACCACTGGACTCTGGTCTAAACCACTGGACCCTGGTCTATCTAAACCACTGGACTCTGGTCTAAACCACTGGACCCTGGTATATCTAAACCACTGGACTCTGGTCTATCTAAACCACTGGACTATGGTCTATCTAAACCACTGGACTCTGGTCTATCTAAACCACTGGACTCTGGTCTATCTAAACCACTGGACTCTGGTCTAAACCACTGTACTCTGGTCTATCTAAACCGCTGGACTCTGGTCTAAACCACTGGACCCTGGTCTATCTAAACCACTGGACTCTGGTCTAAACCTCTGGACTCTGGTCTATCTATACCACTGGACTCTGGTCTATCTAAACCACTGGACTCTGGTCTATCTAAACCACTGGACTCTGGTCTATCTAAAACACTGGACTCTGGTCTATCTAAACCACTGGACTCTGGTCTATCTAAACCACTGGACTCTGGTCTATCTAAACCACTGGACTCTGGTCTAAACCACTGGACTCTGGTCTATCTAAACCACTGGACTCTGATCTAAACCACTGGACTCTGGTCTATCTAAACCACTGGACTCTGGTCTATCTAAACCACTGGACTCTGGTATATCTTCTAAACCACTGGACTCTGGTCTATCTAAACCACTGGACTCTGGTCTATCTAAACCACTGGACTCTGGTCTATCTAAACCACTGGACTCTGGTCTAAACCACTGGACCCTGGTCTATCTAAACCACTGGACTCTGGTCTATCTAAACCACTGGACTCTGGTCTATCTAAACCACTGGACTCTGGTCTATCTAAACCTCTGGACTCTGGTCTATCTAAACCTCTGGACTTTGGTCTATCTAAAC
This sequence comes from Notolepis coatsorum, assembly GCF_963971535.1. NCBI lineage: Eukaryota > Metazoa > Chordata > Actinopteri > Aulopiformes > Paralepididae > Notolepis > Notolepis coatsorum. The sequence goes on along the minus strand of NC_140169.1, from coordinate 152,292,712 downwards.
CACTGGACTCTGGTCTATATAAACCACTGGACTCTGGTCTATCTAAACCACTGGACTCTGGTCTATCTAAACCACTGGACTCTGGTCTATCTAAACCACTGGACTCTGGTCTAAACCACTGGACTCTGGTCTATATAAACCACTGGACTCTGGTCTATCTAAACCACTGGACTCTGCTCTATCTAAACCACTGGACTCTGGTCTAAACCACTGGACTCTGATCTATCTAAACCACTGGACTCTGGTCTAAACCACTGGACCCTGGTCTATCTAAACCACTGGACTCTGGTCTAAACCACTGGACCCTGGTATATCTAAACCACTGGACTCTGGTCTATCTAAACCACTGGACTATGGTCTATCTAAACCACTGGACTCTGGTCTATCTAAACCACTGGACTCTGGTCTATCTAAACCACTGGACTCTGGTCTAAACCACTGTACTCTGGTCTATCTAAACCGCTGGACTCTGGTCTAAACCACTGGACCCTGGTCTATCTAAACCACTGGACTCTGGTCTAAACCTCTGGACTCTGGTCTATCTATACCACTGGACTCTGGTCTATCTAAACCACTGGACTCTGGTCTATCTAAACCACTGGACTCTGGTCTATCTAAAACACTGGACTCTGGTCTATCTAAACCACTGGACTCTGGTCTATCTAAACCACTGGACTCTGGTCTATCTAAACCACTGGACTCTGGTCTATCTAAACCACTGGACTCTGGTCTAAACCACTGGACTCTGGTCTATCTAAACCACTGGACTCTGGTCTAAACCACTGGACCCTGGTCTATCTAAACCACTGGACTCTGGTCTAAACCACTGGACCCTGGTATATCTAAACCACTGGACTCTGGTCTATCTAAACCACTGGACTCTGGTCTATCTAAACCACTGGACTCTGGTCTAAACCACTGTACTCTGGTCTATCTAAACCGCTGGACTCTGGTCTAAACCACTGGACCCTGGTCTATCTAAACCACTGGACTCTGGTCTAAACCACTGGACTCTGGTCTATCTAAACCACTGGACTCTGGTCTATCTAAACCACTGGACTCTGGTCTATCTAAACCACTGGACTCTGGTCTATCTTAAACCACTGGACTCTGGTCTAAACCACTGGACTCTGGTCTATCTAAACCACTAGACTCTGGTCTAAACCACTGGACTCTGGTCTATATAAACCACTGGACTCTGGTCTATCTAAACCACTGGACTCTGGTCTATCTAAACCACTGGACTCTGGTCTATCTAAACCACTGGACTCTGGTCTAAACCACTGGACTCTGGTCTATATAAACCACTGGACTCTGGTCTATCTAAACCACTGGACTCTGGTCTATCTAAACCACTGGACTCTGGTCTAAACCACTGGACTCTGATCTATCTAAACCACTGGACTCTGGTCTAAACCACTGGACCCTGGTCTATCTAAACCACTGGACTCTGGTCTAAACCACTGGACCCTGGTATATCTAAACCACTGGACTCTGGTCTATCTAAACCACTGGACTATGGTCTATCTAAACCACTGGACTCTGGTCTATCTAAACCACTGGACTCTGGTCTATCTAAACCACTGGACTCTGGTCTAAACCACTGTACTCTGGTCTATCTAAACCGCTGGACTCTGGTCTAAACCACTGGACCCTGGTCTATCTAAACCACTGGACTCTGGTCTAAACCTCTGGACTCTGGTCTATCTATACCACTGGACTCTGGTCTATCTAAACCACTGGACTCTGGTCTATCTAAACCACTGGACTCTGGTCTATCTAAAACACTGGACTCTGGTCTATCTAAACCACTGGACTCTGGTCTATCTAAACCACTGGACTCTGGTCTATCTAAACCACTGGACTCTGGTCTATCTAAACCACTGGACTCTGGTCTAAACCACTGGACTCTGGTCTATCTAAACCACTGGACTCTGGTCTAAACCACTGGACCCTGGTCTATCTAAACCACTGGACTCTGGTCTAAACCACTGGACCCTGGTATATCTAAACCACTGGACTCTGGTCTATCTAAACCACTGGACTCTGGTCTATCTAAACCACTGGACTCTGGTCTAAACCACTGTACTCTGGTCTATCTAAACCGCTGGACTCTGGTCTAAACCACTGGACCCTGGTCTATCTAAACCACTGGACTCTGGTCTAAACCTCTGGACTCTGGTCTATCTATACCACTGGACTCTGGTCTATCTAAACCACTGGAATCTGGTCTATCTAAACCACTGGACTCTGGTCTATCTAAACCACTGGACTCTGGTCTATCTAAACCACTGGACTCTGGTCTATCTAAACCACTGGACTCTGGTCTATCTTAAACCACTGGACTCTGGTCTAAACCACTGGACTCTGGTCTATCTAAACCACTAGACTCTGGTCTAAACCACTGGACTCTGGTCTATCTAAACCACTGGACTCTGGTCTATCTAAACCACTGGACTCTGGTATATCTTCTAAACCACTGGACTCTGGTCTATCTAAACCACTGGACTCTGGTCTATCTAAACCACTGGACTCTGGTCTATCTAAACCACTGGACTCTGGTCTAAACCACTGGACCCTGGTCTATCTATACCACTGGACTCTGGTCTATCTAAACCACTGGACTCTCGTCTATCTAAACAGCTGGACTCTGGTCTAAACCATTGGACTCTGGTCTATCTAAACCCCTGGACTCTGGTCTATCTAAACCACTGGACTCTGGTCTAAACCACTGGACCCTGGTATATCTAAACCACTGGACTCTGGTCTATCTAAACCACTGGACTCTGGTCTATCTAAACCTATGGACTCTGGTCTATCTAAACCACTGGACTCTGGTCTAAACCACTGGACCCTGGTCTATCTAAACCACTGGACCCTGGTCTATCTAAACCACTGGACTCTGGTCTAAACCTCTGGACTCTGGTCTATCTATACCACTGGACTCTGGTCTATCTAAACCACTGGACTCTGGTCTATCTAAACCACTGGACTCTGGTCTATCTAAACCACTGGACTCTGGTCTATCTAAACCACTGGACTCTGGTCTAAACCACTGGACCCTGGTCTATCTAAACCACTGGACTCTGGTCTAAACCTCTGGACTCTGGTCTATCTATACCACTGGACTCTGGTCTATCTAAACCACTGGACTCTGGTCTATCTAAACCACTGGACTCTGGTCTAAACCACTGTACTCTGGTCTATCTAAACCGCTGGACTCTGGTCTAAACCACTGGACCCTGGTCTATCTAAACCACTGGACTCTGGTCTAAACCTCTGGACTCTGGTCTATCTAAACCACTGGACTCTGGTCTATCTAAACCACTGGACTCTGGTCTAAACCACTGGACTCTGATCTATCTAAACCACTGGACTCTGGTCTAAACCACTGGACCCTGGTCTATCTAAACCACTGGACTCTGGTCTAAACCACTGGACCCTGGTATATCTAAACCACTGGACTCTGGTCTATCTAAACCACTGGACTATGGTCTATCTAAACCACTGGACTCTGGTCTATCTAAACCACTGGACTCTGGTCTATCTAAACCACTGGACTCTGGTCTAAACCACTGTACTCTGGTCTATCTAAACCGCTGGACTCTGGTCTAAACCACTGGACCCTGGTCTATCTAAACCACTGGACTCTGGTCTAAACCTCTGGACTCTGGTCTATCTATACCACTGGACTCTGGTCTATCTAAACCACTGGACTCTGGTCTATCTAAACCACTGGACTCTGGTCTATCTAAAACACTGGACTCTGGTCTATCTAAACCACTGGACTCTGGTCTATCTAAACCACTGGACTCTGGTCTAAACCACTGGACTCTGATCTATCTAAACCACTGGACTCTGGTCTAAACCACTGGACCCTGGTCTATCTAAACCACTGGACTCTGGTCTAAACCACTGGACCCTGGTATATCTAAACCACTGGACTCTGGTCTATCTAAACCACTGGACTATGGTCTATCTAAACCACTGGACTCTGGTCTATCTAAACCACTGGACTCTGGTCTATCTAAACCACTGGACTCTGGTCTAAACCACTGTACTCTGGTCTATCTAAACCGCTGGACTCTGGTCTAAACCACTGGACCCTGGTCTATCTAAACCACTGGACTCTGGTCTAAACCTCTGGACTCTGGTCTATCTATACCACTGGACTCTGGTCTATCTAAACCACTGGACTCTGGTCTATCTAAACCACTGGACTCTGGTCTATCTAAAACACTGGACTCTGGTCTATCTAAACCACTGGACTCTGGTCTATCTAAACCACTGGACTCTGGTCTATCTAAACCACTGGACTCTGGTCTATCTAAACCACTGGACTCTGGTCTAAACCACTGGACTCTGGTCTATCTAAACCACTGGACTCTGGTCTAAACCACTGGACCCTGGTCTATCTAAACCACTGGACTCTGGTCTAAACCACTGGACCCTGGTATATCTAAACCACTGGACTCTGGTCTATCTAAACCACTGGACTCTGGTCTATCTAAACCACTGGACTCTGGTCTAAACCACTGTACTCTGGTCTATCTAAACCGCTGGACTCTGGTCTAAACCACTGGACCCTGGTCTATCTAAACCACTGGACTCTGGTCTAAACCTCTGGACTCTGGTCTATCTATACCACTGGACTCTGGTCTATCTAAACCACTGGAATCTGGTCTATCTAAACCACTGGACTCTGGTCTATCTAAACCACTGGACTCTGGTCTATCTAAACCACTGGACTCTGGTCTATCTAAACCACTGGACTCTGGTCTATCTTAAACCACTGGACTCTGGTCTAAACCACTGGACTCTGGTCTATCTAAACCACTAGACTCTGGTCTAAACCACTGGACTCTGGTCTATCTAAACCACTGGACTCTGGTCTATCTAAACCACTGGACTCTGGTATATCTTCTAAACCACTGGACTCTGGTCTATCTAAACCACTGGACTCTGGTCTATCTAAACCACTGGACTCTGGTCTATCTAAACCACTGGACTCTGGTCTAAACCACTGGACCCTGGTCTATCTATACCACTGGACTCTGGTCTATCTAAACCACTGGACTCTCGTCTATCTAAACAGCTGGACTCTGGTCTAAACCATTGGACTCTGGTCTATCTAAACCCCTGGACTCTGGTCTATCTAAACCACTGGACTCTGGTCTAAACCACTGGACCCTGGTATATCTAAACCACTGGACTCTGGTCTATCTAAACCACTGGACTCTGGTCTATCTAAACCTATGGACTCTGGTCTATCTAAACCACTGGACTCTGGTCTAAACCACTGGACCCTGGTCTATCTAAACCACTGGACCCTGGTCTATCTAAACCACTGGACTCTGGTCTAAACCTCTGGACTCTGGTCTATCTATACCACTGGACTCTGGTCTATCTAAACCACTGGACTCTGGTCTATCTAAACCACTGGACTCTGGTCTATCTAAACCACTGGACTCTGGTCTATCTAAACCACTGGACTCTGGTCTAAACCACTGGACCCTGGTCTATCTAAACCACTGGACTCTGGTCTAAACCTCTGGACTCTGGTCTATCTATACCACTGGACTCTGGTCTATCTAAACCACTGGACTCTGGTCTATCTAAACCACTGGACTCTGGTCTAAACCACTGTACTCTGGTCTATCTAAACCGCTGGACTCTGGTCTAAACCACTGGACCCTGGTCTATCTAAACCACTGGACTCTGGTCTAAACCTCTGGACTCTGGTCTATCTAAACCACTGGACTCTGGTCTATCTAAACCACTGGACTCTGGTCTAAACCACTGGACTCTGATCTATCTAAACCACTGGACTCTGGTCTAAACCACTGGACCCTGGTCTATCTAAACCACTGGACTCTGGTCTAAACCACTGGACCCTGGTATATCTAAACCACTGGACTCTGGTCTATCTAAACCACTGGACTATGGTCTATCTAAACCACTGGACTCTGGTCTATCTAAACCACTGGACTCTGGTCTATCTAAACCACTGGACTCTGGTCTAAACCACTGTACTCTGGTCTATCTAAACCGCTGGACTCTGGTCTAAACCACTGGACCCTGGTCTATCTAAACCACTGGACTCTGGTCTAAACCTCTGGACTCTGGTCTATCTATACCACTGGACTCTGGTCTATCTAAACCACTGGACTCTGGTATATCTAAACCACTGGACTCTGGTCTATCTAAAACACTGGACTCTGGTCTATCTAAACCACTGGACTCTGGTCTATCTAAACCACTGGACTCTGGTCTATCTAAACCACTGGACTCTGGTCTATCTAAACCACTGGACTCTGGTCTAAACCACTGGACTCTGGTCTATCTAAACCACTGGACTCTGGTCTAAACCACTGGACTCTGGTCTATCTAAACCACTGGACTCTGGTCTATCTTAAACCACTGGACTCTGGTCTAAACCACTGGACTCTGGTCTATCTAAACCACTGGACTCTGGTCTAAACCACTGGACTCTGGTCTATCTAAACCACTGGACTCTGGTCTATCTAAACCACTGGACTCTGGTATATCTTCTAAACCACTGGACTCTGGTCTATCTAAACCACTGGACTCTGGTCTATCTAAACCACTGGACTCTGGTCTATCTAAACCACTGGACTCTGGTCTAAACCACTGGACCCTGGTCTATCTAAACCACTGGACTCTGGTCTATCTAAACCACTGGACTCTGGTCTATCTAAACCACTGGACTCTGGTCTATCTAAACCTCTGGACTCTGGTCTATCTAAACCTCTGGACTTTGGTCTATCTAAACCACTGGACTCTGGTCTATATAAACCACTGGACTCTGGTCTATCTAAACCACTGGACTCTGGTCTATCTAAACCACTGGACTCTGGTCTATCTAAACCACTGGACTCTGGTCTAAACCACTGGACTCTGGTCTATATAAACCACTGGACTCTGGTCTATCTAAACCACTGGACTCTGGTCTATCTAAACCACTGGACTCTGGTCTATCTAAACCACTGGACTCTGGTCTAAACCACTGGACTCTGGTCTATCTAAACCGCTGGACTCTGGTCTAAACCACTGGACCCTGGTCTATCTAAACCACTGGACTCTGGTCTATCTAAACCGCTGGACTCTGGTCTATCTAAACCCCTGGACTCTGGTCTATCTAAACCACTGGACTATGGTCTAAACCACTGGACCCTGGTATAATGTGGTATATCTAAACCACTGGACTCTGGTCTATCTAAACCGCTGGACTCTGGTCTAAACCACTGGACCCTGGTCTATCTAAACCACTGGACTCTGGTCTATCTAAACCGCTGGACTCTGGTCTATATAAACCCCTGGACTCTGGTCTATCTAAACCACTGGACTATGGTCTAAACCACTCGACCCTGGTATAATGTGGTATATCTAAACCACTGGACTCTGGTCTATCTAAACCGCTGGACTCTGGTCTATCTAAACCACTGGACTCTGGTCTATCTAAACCACTGGACTCTGGTCTATCTAAACCACTGGACTCTGGTCTAAACCACTGGACCCTGGTCTATCTAAACCTCTGGACTCTGGTCTATCTAAACCACTGGACTTTGGTCTATCTAAACCACTGGACTCTGGTCTAAACCTCTGTACTCTGGTCTATCTATACCACTGGACTCTGGTCTATCTAAACCGCTGGACTCTGGTCTAAACCATTGGACTCTGGTCTATCTAAACCCCTGGACTCTGGTCTATCTAAACCACTGGACTCTGGTCTAAACCACTGGACCCTGGTATATCTAAACCACTGGACTCTGGTCTATCTAAACAACTGGACGCTGGTCTATCTAAACCTATGGACTCTGGTCTATCTAAACCACTGGACTCTGGTCTAAACCACTGGACCCTGGTCTATCTAAACCACTGGACCCTGGTCTATCTAAACCACTGGACTCTGGTCTAAACCTCTGGACTCTGGTCTATCTATACCACTGGACTCTGGTCTATCTAAACCACTGGACTCTGGTCTATCTAAACCACTGGACTCTGGTCTATCTAAACCACTGGACTCTGGTCTATCTAAACCACTGGACTCTGGTCTATCTAAACCACTGGACTCTGGTCTATCTAAACCACTGGACTCTGGTCTATCTAAACCACTGGACTCTGGTCTATCTAAACCTCTGGACTCTGGTCTATCTAAACCACTGGACTCTGGTCTATCTAAAACACTGGACTCTGGTCTATCTAAACCACTGGACTCTGGTCTATCTAAACCACTGGACTCTGGTCTATCTAAACCACTGGACTCTGGTCTAAACCACTGGACTCTGATCTATCTAAACCACTGGACTCTGGTCTAAACCACTGGACCCTGGTCTATCTAAACCACTGGACTCTGGTCTAAACCACTGGACCCTGGTATATCTAAACCACTGGACTCTGGTCTATCTAAACCACTGGACTATGGTCTATCTAAACCACTGGACTCTGGTCTATCTAAACCACTGGACTCTGGTCTATCTAAACCACTGGACTCTGGTCTAAACCACTGTACTCTGGTCTATCTAAACCGCTGGACTCTGGTCTAAACCACTGGACCCTGGTCTATCTAAACCACTGGACTCTGGTCTAAACCTCTGGACTCTGGTCTATCTATACCACTGGACTCTGGTCTATCTAAACCACTGGACTCTGGTCTATCTAAACCACTGGACTCTGGTCTATCTAAAACACTGGACTCTGGTCTATCTAAACCACTGGACTCTGGTCTATCTAAACCACTGGACTCTGGTCTATCTAAACCACTGGACTCTGGTCTATCTAAACCACTGGACTCTGGTCTAAACCACTGGACTCTGGTCTATCTAAACCACTGGACTCTGGTCTAAACCACTGGACCCTGGTCTATCTAAACCACTGGACTCTGGTCTAAACCACTGGACCCTGGTATATCTAAACCACTGGACTCTGGTCTATCTAAACCACTGGACTCTGGTCTATCTAAACCACTGGACTCTGGTCTAAACCACTGTACTCTGGTCTATCTAAACCGCTGGACTCTGGTCTAAACCACTGGACCCTGGTCTATCTAAACCACTGGACTCTGGTCTAAACCTCTGGACTCTGGTCTATCTATACCACTGGACTCTGGTCTATCTAAACCACTGGACTCTGGTCTATCTAAACCACTGGACTCTGGTCTATCTAAACCACTGGACTCTGGTCTATCTAAACCACTGGACTCTGGTCTATCTAAACCACTGGACTCTGGTCTATCTTAAACCACTGGACTCTGGTCTAAACCACTGGACTCTGGTCTATCTAAACCACTAGACTCTGGTCTAAACCACTAGACTCTGGTCTATCTAAACCACTGGACTCTGGTCTATCTAAACCACTGGACTCTGGTATATCTTCTAAACCACTGGACTCTGGTCTATCTAAACCACTGGACTCTGGTCTATCTAAACCACTGGACTCTGGTCTATCTAAACCACTGGACTCTGGTCTAAACCACTGGACCCTGGTCTATCTATACCACTGGACTCTGGTCTATCTAAACCACTGGACTCTCGTCTATCTAAACAGCTGGACTCTGGTCTAAACCATTGGACTCTGGTCTATCTAAACCCCTGGACTCTGGTCTATCTAAACCACTGGACTCTGGTCTAAACCACTGGACCCTGGTATATCTAAACCACTGGACTCTGGTCTATCTAAACCACTGGACTCTGGTCTATCTAAACCTATGGACTCTGGTCTATCTAAACCACTGGACTTTGGTCTAAACCACTGGACCCTGGTCTATCTAAACCACTGGACCCTGGTCTATCTAAACCACTGGACTCTGGTCTAAACCTCTGGACTCTGGTCTATCTATACCACTGGACTCTGGTCTATCTAAACCACTGGACTCTGGTCTATCTAAACCACTGGACTCTGGTCTATCTAAACCACTGGACTCTGGTCTATCTAAACCACTGGACTCTGGTCTAAACCACTGGACCCTGGTCTATCTAAACCACTGGACTCTGGTCTAAACCTCTGGACTCTGGTCTATCTATACCACTGGACTCTGGTCTATCTAAACCACTGGACTCTGGTCTATCTAAACCACTGGACTCTGGTCTATCTAAAACACTGGACTCTGGTCTATCTAAACCACTGGACTCTGGTCTATCTAAACCACTGGACTCTGGTCTATCTAAACCACTGGACTCTGGTCTATCTAAACCACTGGACTCTGGTCTAAACCACTGGACTCTGGTCTATCTAAACCACTGGACTCTGGTCTAAACCACTGGACCCTGGTCTATCTAAACCACTGGACTCTGGTCTAAACCACTGGACCCTGGTATATCTAAACCACTGGACTCTGGTCTATCTAAACCACTGGACTCTGGTCTATCTAAACCACTGGACTCTGGTCTATCTAAACCACTGGACTCTGGTCTATCTAAACCACTGGACTCTGGTCTAAACCACTGTACTCTGGTCTATCTAAACCGCTGGACTCTGGTCTAAACCACTGGACCCTGGTCTATCTAAACCACTGGACTCTGGTCTAAACCTCTGGACTCTGGTCTATCTAAACCACTGGACTCTGGTCTATCTAAACCACTGGACTCTGGTCTAAACCACTGGACTCTGATCTATCTAAACCACTGGACTCTGGTCTAAACCACTGGACCCTGGTCTATCTAAACCACTGGACTCTGGTCTAAACCACTGGACCCTGGTATATCTAAACCACTGGACTCTGGTCTATCTAAACCACTGGACTATGGTCTATCTAAACCACTGGACTCTGGTCTATCTAAACCACTGGACTCTGGTCTATCTAAACCACTGGACTCTGGTCTAAACCACTGTACTCTGGTCTATCTAAACCGCTGGACTCTGGTCTAAACCACTGGACCCTGGTCTATCTAAACCACTGGACTCTGGTCTAAACCTCTGGACTCTGGTCTATCTATACCACTGGACTCTGGTCTATCTAAACCACTGGACTCTGGTCTATCTAAACCACTGGACTCTGGTCTATCTAAAACACTGGACTCTGGTCTATCTAAACCACTGGACTCTGGTCTATCTAAACCACTGGACTCTGGTCTATCTAAACCACTGGACTCTGGTCTATCTAAACCACTGGACTCTGGTCTAAACCACTGGACTCTGGTCTATCTAAACCACTGGACTCTGGTCTAAACCACTGGACTCTGGTCTATCTAAACCACTGGACTCTGGTCTATCTTAAACCACTGGACTCTGGTCTAAACCACTGGACTCTGGTCTATCTAAACCACTGGACTCTGGTCTAAACCACTGGACTCTGGTCTATCTAAACCACTGGACTCTGGTCTATCTAAACCACTGGACTCTGGTATATCTTCTAAACCACTGGACTCTGGTCTATCTAAACCACTGGACTCTGGTCTATCTAAACCACTGGACTCTGGTCTATCTAAACCACTGGACTCTGGTCTAAACCACTGGACCCTGGTCTATCTAAACCACTGGACTCTGGTCTATCTAAACCACTGGACTCTGGTCTATCTAAACCACTGGACTCTGGTCTATCTAAACCTCTGGACTCTGGTCTATCTAAACCTCTGGACTTTGGTCTATCTAAACCACTGGACTCTGGTCTATATAAACCACTGGACTCTGGTCTATCTAAACCACTGGACTCTGGTCTATCTAAACCACTGGACTCTGGTCTATCTAAACCACTGGACTCTGGTCTAAACCACTGGACTCTGGTCTATATAAACCACTGGACTCTGGTCTATCTAAACCACTGGACTCTGGTCTATCTAAACCACTGGACTCTGGTCTAAACCACTGGACTCTGATCTATCTAAACCACTGGACTCTGGTCTAAACCACTGGACCCTGGTCTATCTAAACCACTGGACTCTGGTCTAAACCACTGGACCCTGGTATATCTAAACCACTGGACTCTGGTCTATCTAAACCACTGGACTATGGTCTATCTAAACCACTGGACTCTGGTCTATCTAAACCACTGGACTCTGGTCTATCTAAACCACTGGACTCTGGTCTAAACCACTGTACTCTGGTCTATCTAAACCGCTGGACTCTGGTCTAAACCACTGGACCCTGGTCTATCTAAACCACTGGACTCTGGTCTAAACCTCTGGACTCTGGTCTATCTATACCACTGGACTCTGGTCTATCTAAACCACTGGACTCTGGTCTATCTAAACCACTGGACTCTGGTCTATCTAAAACACTGGACTCTGGTCTATCTAAACCACTGGACTCTGGTCTATCTAAACCACTGGACTCTGGTCTATCTAAACCACTGGACTCTGGTCTATCTAAACCACTGGACTCTGGTCTAAACCACTGGACTCTGGTCTATCTAAACCACTGGACTCTGGTCTAAACCACTGGACCCTGGTCTATCTAAACCACTGGACTCTGGTCTAAACCACTGGACCCTGGTATATCTAAACCACTGGACTCTGGTCTATCTAAACCACTGGACTCTGGTCTATCTAAACCACTGGACTCTGGTCTAAACCACTGTACTCTGGTCTATCTAAACCGCTGGACTCTGGTCTAAACCACTGGACCCTGGTCTATCTAAACCACTGGACTCTGGTCTATCTAAACCACTGGACTCTGGTCTATCTAAACCACTGGACTCTGGTCTATCTAAACCACTGGACTCTGGTCTAAACCACTGGACTCTGGTCTATCTAAACCACTGGACTCTGGTCTAAACCACTGGACCCTGGTCTATCTAAACCACTGGACTCTGGTCTAAACCACTGGACCCTGGTATATCTAAACCACTGGACTCTGGTCTATCTAAACCACTGGACTCTGGTCTATCTAAACCACTGGACTCTGGTCTATCTAAACCACTGGACTCTGGTCTATCTAAACCACTGGACTCTGGTCTAAACCACTGTACTCTGGTCTATCTAAACCGCTGGACTCTGGTCTAAACCACTGGACCCTGGTCTATCTAAACCACTGGACTCTGGTCTAAACCTCTGGACTCTGGTCTATCTAAACCACTGGACTCTGGTCTATCTAAACCACTGGACTCTGGTCTAAACCACTGGACTCTGATCTATCTAAACCACTGGACTCTGGTCTAAACCACTGGACCCTGGTCTATCTAAACCACTGGACTCTGGTCTAAACCACTGGACCCTGGTATATCTAAACCACTGGACTCTGGTCTATCTAAACCACTGGACTATGGTCTATCTAAACCACTGGACTCTGGTCTATCTAAACCACTGGACTCTGGTCTATCTAAACCACTGGACTCTGGTCTAAACCACTGTACTCTGGTCTATCTAAACCGCTGGACTCTGGTCTAAACCACTGGACCCTGGTCTATCTAAACCACTGGACTCTGGTCTAAACCTCTGGACTCTGGTCTATCTATACCACTGGACTCTGGTCTATCTAAACCACTGGACTCTGGTCTATCTAAACCACTGGACTCTGGTCTATCTAAAACACTGGACTCTGGTCTATCTAAACCACTGGACTCTGGTCTATCTAAACCACTGGACTCTGGTCTATCTAAACCACTGGACTCTGGTCTATCTAAACCACTGGACTCTGGTCTAAACCACTGGACTCTGGTCTATCTAAACCACTGGACTCTGGTCTAAACCACTGGACTCTGGTCTATCTAAACCACTGGACTCTGGTCTATCTTAAACCACTGGACTCTGGTCTAAACCACTGGACTCTGGTCTATCTAAACCACTGGACTCTGGTCTAAACCACTGGACTCTGGTCTATCTAAACCACTGGACTCTGGTCTATCTAAACCACTGGACTCTGGTATATCTTCTAAACCACTGGACTCTGGTCTATCTAAACCACTGGACTCTGGTCTATCTAAACCACTGGACTCTGGTCTATCTAAACCACTAGACTCTGGTCTAAACCACTGGACCCTGGTCTATCTAAACCACTGGACTCTGGTCTATCTAAACCACTGGACTCTAGTCTATCTAAACCACTGGACTCTGGTCTATCTAAACCTCTGGACTCTGGTCTATCTAAACCTCTGGACTTTGGTCTATCTAAACCACTGGACTCTGGTCTATATAAACCACTGGACTCTGGTCTATCTAAACCACTGGACTCTGGTCTATCTAAACCACTGGACTCTGGTCTATCTAAACCACTGGACTCTGGTCTAAACCACTGGACTCTGGTCTATATAAACCACTGGACTCTGGTCTATCTAAACCACTGGACTCTGGTCTATCTAAACCACTGGACTCTGGTCTAAACCACTGGACTCTGATCTATCTAAACCACTGGACTCTGGTCTAAACCACTGGACCCTGGTCTATCTAAACCACTGGACTCTGGTCTAAACCACTGGACCCTGGTATATCTAAACCACTGGACTCTGGTCTATCTAAACCACTGGACTATGGTCTATCTAAACCACTGGACTCTGGTCTATCTAAACCACTGGACTCTGGTCTATCTAAACCACTGGACTCTGGTCTAAACCACTGTACTCTGGTCTATCTAAACCGCTGGACTCTGGTCTAAACCACTGGACCCTGGTCTATCTAAACCACTGGACTCTGGTCTAAACCTCTGGACTCTGGTCTATCTATACCACTGGACTCTGGTCTATCTAAACCACTGGACTCTGGTCTATCTAAACCACTGGACTCTGGTCTATCTAAAACACTGGACTCTGGTCTATCTAAACCACTGGACTCTGGTCTATCTAAACCACTGGACTCTGGTCTATCTAAACCACTGGACTCTGGTCTATCTAAACCACTGGACTCTGGTCTAAACCACTGGACTCTGGTCTATCTAAACCACTGGACTCTGGTCTAAACCACTGGACCCTGGTCTATCTAAACCACTGGACTCTGGTCTAAACCACTGGACCCTGGTATATCTAAACCACTGGACTCTGGTCTATCTAAACCACTGGACTCTGGTCTATCTAAACCACTGGACTCTGGTCTAAACCACTGTACTCTGGTCTATCTAAACCGCTGGACTCTGGTCTAAACCACTGGACCCTGGTCTATCTAAACCACTGGACTCTGGTCTAAACCTCTGGACTCTGGTCTATCTATACCACTGGACTCTGGTCTATCTAAACCACTGGACTCTGGTCTATCTAAACCACTGGACTCTGGTCTATCTAAACCACTGGACTCTGGTCTATCTAAACCACTGGACTCTGGTCTATCTAAACCACTGGACTCTGGTCTATCTTAAACCACTGGACTCTGGTCTAAACCACTGGACTCTGGTCTATCTAAACCACTAGACTCTGGTCTAAACCACTGGACTCTGGTCTATCTAAACCACTGGACTCTGGTCTATCTAAACCACTGGACTCTGGTATATCTTCTAAACCACTGGACTCTGGTCTATCTAAACCACTGGACTCTGGTCTATCTAAACCACTGGACTCTGGTCTATCTAAACCACTGGACTCTGGTCTAAACCACTGGACCCTGGTCTATCTATACCACTGGACTCTGGTCTATCTAAACCACTGGACTCTCGTCTATCTAAACAGCTGGACTCTGGTCTAAACCATTGGACTCTGGTCTATCTAAACCCCTGGACTCTGGTCTATCTAAACCACTGGACTCTGGTCTAAACCACTGGACCCTGGTATATCTAAACCACTGGACTCTGGTCTATCTAAACCACTGGACTCTGGTCTATCTAAACCTATGGACTCTGGTCTATCTAAACCACTGGACTCTGGTCTAAACCACTGGACCCTGGTCTATCTAAACCACTGGACCCTGGTCTATCTAAACCACTGGACTCTGGTCTAAACCTCTGGACTCTGGTCTATCTATACCACTGGACTCTGGTCTATCTAAACCACTGGACTCTGGTCTATCTAAACCACTGGACTCTGGTCTATCTAAACCACTGGACTCTGGTCTATCTAAACCACTGGACTCTGGTCTAAACCACTGGACCCTGGTCTATCTAAACCACTGGACTCTGGTCTAAACCTCTGGACTCTGGTCTATCTATACCACTGGACTCTGGTCTATCTAAACCACTGGACTCTGGTCTATCTAAACCACTGGACTCTGGTCTAAACCACTGTACTCTGGTCTATCTAAACCGCTGGACTCTGGTCTAAACCACTGGACCCTGGTCTATCTAAACCACTGGACTCTGGTCTAAACCTCTGGACTCTGGTCTATCTATACCACTGGACTCTGGTCTATCTAAACCACTGGACTCTGGTCTATCTAAACCACTGGACTCTGGTCTATCTAAACCACTGGACTCTGGTCTAAACCACTGGACTCTGATCTATCTAAACCACTGGACTCTGGTCTAAACCACTGGACCCTGGTCTATCTAAACCACTGGACTCTGGTCTAAACCACTGGACCCTGGTATATCTAAACCACTGGACTCTGGTCTATCTAAACCACTGGACTATGGTCTATCTAAACCACTGGACTCTGGTCTATCTAAACCACTGGACTCTGGTCTATCTAAACCACTGGACTCTGGTCTAAACCACTGTACTCTGGTCTATCTAAACCGCTGGACTCTGGTCTAAACCACTGGACCCTGGTCTATCTAAACCACTGGACTCTGGTCTAAACCTCTGGACTCTGGTCTATCTATACCACTGGACTCTGGTCTATCTAAACCACTGGACTCTGGTCTATCTAAACCACTGGACTCTGGTCTATCTAAAACACTGGACTCTGGTCTATCTAAACCACTGGACTCTGGTCTATCTAAACCACTGGACTCTGGTCTATCTAAACCACTGGACTCTGGTCTATCTAAACCACTGGACTCTGGTCTAAACCACTGGACTCTGGTCTATCTAAACCACTGGACTCTGGTCTAAACCACTGGACTCTGGTCTATCTAAACCACTGGACTCTGGTCTATCTTAAACCACTGGACTCTGGTCTAAACCACTGGACTCTGGTCTATCTAAACCACTGGACTCTGGTCTAAACCACTGGACTCTGGTCTATCTAAACCACTGGACTCTGGTCTATCTAAACCACTGGACTCTGGTATATCTTCTAAACCACTGGACTCTGGTCTATCTAAACCACTGGACTCTGGTCTATCTAAACCACTGGACTCTGGTCTATCTAAACCACTGGACTCTGGTCTAAACCACTGGACCCTGGTCTATCTAAACCACTGGACTCTGGTCTATCTAAACCACTGGACTCTGGTCTATCTAAACCACTGGACTCTGGTCTATCTAAACCTCTGGACTCTGGTCTATCTAAACCTCTGGACTTTGGTCTATCTAAACCACTGGACTCTGGTCTATATAAACCACTGGACTCTGGTCTATCTAAACCACTGGACTCTGGTCTATCTAAACCACTGGACTCTGGTCTATCTAAACCACTGGACTCTGGTCTAAACCACTGGACTCTGGTCTATATAAACCACTGGACTCTGGTCTATCTAAACCACTGGACTCTGGTCTATCTAAACCACTGGACTCTGGTCTATCTAAACCACTGGACTCTGGTCTAAACCACTGGACTCTGGTCTATCTAAACCGCTGGACTCTGGTCTAAACCACTGGACCCTGGTCTATCTAAACCACTGGACTCTGGTCTATCTAAACCGCTGGACTCTGGTCTATCTAAACCCCTGGACTCTGGTCTATCTAAACCACTGGACTATGGTCTAAACCACTGGACCCTGGTATAATGTGGTATATCTAAACCACTGGACTCTGGTCTATCTAAACCGCTGGACTCTGGTCTATCTAAACCACTGGACTCTGGTCTATCTAAACCACTGGACTCTGGTCTATCTAAACCACTGGACTCTGGTCTAAACCACTGGACCCTGGTCTATCTAAACCTCTGGACTCTGGTCTATCTAAACCACTGGACTCTGGTCTATCTAAACCACTGGACTCTGGTCTAAACCTCTGGACTCTGGTCTATCTATACCACTGGACTCTGGTCTATCTAAACCACTGGACTCTGGTCTATCTAAACCGCTGGACTCTGGTCTAAACCATTGGACTCTGGTCTATCTAAACCCCTGGACTCTGGTCTATCTAAACCACTGGACTCTGGTCTAAACCACTGGACCCTGGTATATCTAAACCACTGGACTCTGGTCTATCTAAACCACTGGACTCTGGTCTATCTAAACCTATGGACTCTGGTCTATCTAAACCACTGGACTCTGGTCTAAACCACTGGACCCTGGTCTATCTAAACCACTGGACCCTGGTCTATCTAAACCACTGGACTCTGGTCTAAACCTCTGGACTCTGGTCTATCTATACCACTGGACTCTGGTCTATCTAAACCACTGGACTCTGGTCTATCTAAACCACTGGACTCTGGTCTATCTAAACCACTGGACTCTGGTCTATCTAAACCACTGGACTCTGGTCTAAACCACTGGACCCTGGTCTATCTAAACCACTGGACTCTGGTCTAAACCTCTGGACTCTGGTCTATCTATACCACTGGACTCTGGTCTATCTAAACCACTGGACTCTGGTCTATCTAAACCACTGGACTCTGGTCTAAACCACTGTACTCTGGTCTATCTAAACCGCTGGACTCTGGTCTAAACCACTGGACCCTGGTCTATCTAAACCACTGGACTCTGGTCTAAACCTCTGCACTCTGGTCTATCTAAACCACTGGACTCTGGTCTATCTAAACCACTGGACTCTGGTCTAAACCACTGGACTCTGATCTATCTAAACCACTGGACTCTGGTCTAAACCACTGGACCCTGGTCTATCTAAACCACTGGACTCTGGTCTAAACCACTGGACCCTGGTATATCTAAACCACTGGACTCTGGTCTATCTAAACCACTGGACTATGGTCTATCTAAACCACTGGACTCTGGTCTATCTAAACCACTGGACTGTGGTCTATCTAAACCACTGGACTCTGGTCTAAACCACTGTACTCTGGTCTATCTAAACCGCTGGACTCTGGTCTAAACCACTGGACCCTGGTCTATCTAAACCACTGGACTCTGGTCTAAACCTCTGGACTCTGGTCTATCTATACCACTGGACTCTGGTCTATCTAAACCACTGGACTCTGGTCTATCTAAACCACTGGACTCTGGTCTATCTAAAACACTGGACTCTGGTCTATCTAAACCACTGGACTCTGGTCTATCTAAACCACTGGACTCTGGTCTATCTAAACCACTGGACTCTGGTCTATCTAAACCACTGGACTCTGGTCTAAACCACTGGACTCTGGTCTATCTAAACCACTGGACTCTGGTCTAAACCACTGGACTCTGGTCTATCTAAACCACTGGACTCTGGTCTATCTTAAACCACTGGACTCTGGTCTAAACCACTGGACTCTGGTCTATCTAAACCACTGGACTCTGGTCTAAACCACTGGACTCTGGTCTATCTAAACCACTGGACTCTGGTCTATCTAAACCACTGGACTCTGGTATATCTTCTAAACCACTGGACTCTGGTCTATCTAAACCACTGGACTCTGGTCTATCTAAACCACTGGACTCTGGTCTATCTAAACCACTGGACTCTGGTCTAAACCACTGGACCCTGGTCTATCTAAACCACTGGACTCTGGTCTATCTAAACCACTGGACTCTGGTCTATCTAAACCACTGGACTCTGGTCTATCTAAACCTCTGGACTCTGGTCCATCTAAACCTCTGGACTTTGGTCTATCTAAACCACTGGACTCTGGTCTATATAAACCACTGGACTCTGGTCTATCTAAACCACTGGACTCTGGTCTATCTAAACCACTGGACTCTGGTCTATCTAAACCACTGGACTCTGGTCTAAACCACTGGACTCTGGTCTATATAAACCACTGGACTCTGGTCTATCTAAACCACTGGACTCTGGTCTATCTAAACCACTGGACTCTGGTCTATCTAAACCACTGGACTCTGGTCTAAACCACTGGACTCTGGTCTATCTAAACCGCTGGACTCTGGTCTAAACCACTGGACCCTGGTCTATCTAAACCACTGGACTCTGGTCTATCTAAACCGCTGGACTCTGGTCTATCTAAACCCCTGGACTCTGGTCTATCTAAACCACTGGACTATGGTCTAAACCACTGGACCCTGGTATAATGTGGTATATCTAAACCACTGGACTCTGGTCTATCTAAACCGCTGGACTCTGGTCTATCTAAACCACTGGACTCTGGTCTATCTAAACCACTGGACTCTGGTCTATCTAAACCACTGGACTCTGGTCTAAACCACTGGACCCTGGTCTATCTAAACCTCTGGACTCTGGTCTATCTAAACCACTGGACTCTGGTCTATCTAAACCACTGGACTCTGGTCTAAACCTCTGGACTCTGGTCTATCTATACCACTGGACTCTGGTCTATCTAAACCACTGGACTCTGGTCTATCTAAACCGCTGGACTCTGGTCTAAACCATTGGACTCTGGTCTATCTAAACCCCTGGACTCTGGTCTATCTAAACCACTGGACTCTGGTCTAAACCACTGGACCCTGGTATATCTAAACCACTGGACTCTGGTCTATCTAAACCACTGGACTCTGGTCTATCTAAACCACTGGACTCTGGTCTAAACCACTGGACCCTGGTCTATCTAAACCATTGGACCCTGGTCTATCTAAACCACTGGACTCTGGTCTAAACCTCTGGACTCTGGTCTATCTATACCACTGGACTCTGGTCTATCTAAACCACTGGACTCTGGTCTATCTAAACCACTGGACTCTGGTCTATCTAAACCACTGGACTCTGGTCTATCTAAACCACTGGACTCTGGTCTATCTAAACCACTGGACTATGGTCTATCTAAACCACTGGACTCTGGTCTATCTAAACCACTGGACTCTGGTCTATCTAAACCTCTGGACTCTGGTCTATCTAAACCACTGGACTCTGGTCTATCTAAAACACTGGACTCTGGTCTATCTAAACCACTGGACTCTGGTCTATCTAAACCACTGGACTCTGGTCTATCTAAACCACTGGACTCTGGTCTATCTAAACCACTGGACTCTGGTCTAAACCACTGGACTCTGGTCTATCTAAACCACTGGACTCTGGTCTATCTAAACCACTGGACTCTGGTCTATCTAAACCACTGGACTCTGGTCTATCTAAACCACTGGACTCTGGTCTATCTAAACCACTGGACTCTGGTCTATCTAAACCTCTGGACTCTGGTCTATCTAAACCACTGGACTCTGGTCTAAACCACTGGACCCTGGTCTATCTAAACCACTGGACTCTGGTCTAAACCACTGGACCCTGGTATATCTAAACCACTGGACTCTGGTCTATCTAAACCACTGGACTATGGTCTATCTAAACCACTGGACTCTGGTCTATCTAAACCACTGGACTCTGGTCTATCTAAACCACTGGACTCTGGTCTAAACCACTGTACTATGGTCTATCTAAACAGCTGGACTCTGGTCTAAACCACTGGACCCTGGTCTATCTAAACCACTGGACTCTGGTCTAAACCTCTGGACTCTGGTCTATCTATACCACTGGACTCTGGTCTATCTAAACCACTGGACTCTGGTCTATCTAAACCACTGGACTCTGGTCTATCTAAAACACTGGACTCTGGTCTATCTAAACCACTGGACTCTGGTCTATCTAAACCACTGGACTCTGGTCTATCTAAACCACTGGACTCTGGTCTATCTAAACCACTGGACTCTGGTCTAAACCACTGGACTCTGGTCTATCTAAACCACTGGACTCTGGTCTAAACCACTGGACCCTGGTCTATCTAAACCACTGGACTCTGGTCTAAACCACTGGACCCTGGTAGATCTAAACCACTGGACTCTGGTCTATCTAAACCACTGGACTATGGTCTATCTAAACCACTGGACTCTGGTCTATCTAAACCACTGGACTCTGGTCTAAACCACTGTACTCTGGTCTATCTAAACCGCTGGACTCTGGTCTAAACCACTGGACCCTGGTCTATCTAAACCACTGGACTCTGGTCTAAACCTCTGGACTCTGGTCTATCTATACCACTGGACTCTGGTCTATCTAAACCACTGGACTCTGGTCTATCTAAACCACTGGACTCTGGTCTATCTAAACCACTGGACTCTGGTCTATCTAAACCACTGGACTCTGGTCTATCTAAACCACTGGACGCTGGTCAATCTTAAACCACTGGACTCTGGTCTAAACCACTGGATTCTGGTCTATCTAAACCACTGGACTCTGGTCTAAACCACTGGACTCTGGTCTATCTAAACCACTGGACTCTGGTCTATCTAAACCACTGGACTCTGGTATATCTTCTAAACCACTGGACTCTGGTCTATCTAAACCACTGGACTCTGGTCTATCTAAACCACTGGACTCTGGTCTATCTAAACCACTGGACTCTGGTCTAAACCACTGGACCCTGGTCTATCTAAACCACTGGACTCTGGTCTATCTAAACCACTGGACTCTGGTCTATCTAAACCACTGGACTCTGGTCTATCTAAACCTCTGGACTCTGGTCTATCTAAACCTCTGGACTTTGGTCTATCTAAACCACTGGACTCTGGTCTATATAAACCACTGGACTCTGGTCTATCTAAACCACTGGACTCTTGTCTATCTAAACCACTGGACTCTGGTCTATCTAAACCACTGGACTCTGGTCTAAACCACTGGACTCTGGTCTATATAAACCACTGGACTCTGGTCTATCTAAACCACTGGACTCTGGTCTATCTAAACCACTGGACTCTGGTCTAAACCACTGGACTCTGG
The DNA here is from genome assembly GCF_963971535.1 of Notolepis coatsorum. Lineage (NCBI taxonomy): Eukaryota > Metazoa > Chordata > Actinopteri > Aulopiformes > Paralepididae > Notolepis > Notolepis coatsorum. Next base: position 152,269,950 of record NC_140169.1, on the reverse strand, counting down.
TCTATCTAAACCGCTGGACTCTGGTCTAAACCACTGGACCCTGGTCTATCTAAACCACTGGACTCTGGTCTATCTAAACCTCTGGACTCTGGTCTATCTAAACCACTGGACTATGGTCTATCTAAACCACTGGACTCTGGTCTATCTAAACCACTGGACTCTGGTCTAAACCACTGGACCCTGGTATATCTAAACCACTGGACTCTGGTCTATCTAAACCACTGGACTATGGTCTATCTAAACCACTGGACTCTGGTCTATCTAAACCACTGGACTCTGGTCTATCTAAACCACTGGACTCTGGTCTAAACCACTGTACTCTGGTCTATCTAAACCGCTGGACTCTGGTCTAAACCACTGGACCCTGGTCTATCTAAACCACTGGACTCTGGTCTAAACCTCTGGACTCTGGTCTATCTATACCACTGGACTCTGGTCTATCTAAACCACTGGACTCTGGTCTATCTAAACCACTGGACTCTGGTCTATCTAAACCACTGGACTCTGGTCTATCTAAACCACTGGACTCTGGTCTATCTAAACCACTGGACTCTGGTCTATCTTAAACCACTGGACTCTGGTCTAAACCACTGGACTCTGGTCTATCTAAACCACTGGACTCTGGTCTAAACCACTGGACTCTGGTCTATCTAAACCACTGGACTCTGGTCTATCTAAACCACTGGACTCTGGTATATCTTCTAAACCACTGGACTCTGGTCTATCTAAACCACTGGACTCTCGTCTATCTCAGTGGTTCCCAAAGTCGGGGTCGCGACCCAAAGGTGGGCCGCGAGCAGCCACGGGTGGGCCGCGAGATGATTAAAAAAAAAATTATTTTATTTTTTATTTTTTATTTTTTTATTTTTTATTTTTTTGTCAGGCCACTGAACTTAGAAGCAGGCCAGGACAGTGTTTCTAGTTGTATACTAAAATTCTATTCTATTGTATTCTAAAATGTGACTATATGGTTTTATATTAACTTAATAAATAAACAAAAACGATAAATCTACTTATTTCAACGAACATTTCAAACTAAATAACAGATTATGCACATAAAACGCTGAAAACAACCGAAGCAACAATAGTATTTTAATGAGGCTATTATTATTATCATTATTATTTTGCAACAAGTTAGCCCTCTCATAAATAGCACATATAAATGAATAACTAACTTGAACTAACTTAATAGGATTGAAGTGATATTTGGCTTAAAAAATCGGTCGCCTGGCAAAAAAAAAAAAAAAAAAAGCTTGACGATGTGCATTGGGCCGCGGTTCTCTGACGCCTTATTTTCTGGGCCCTGGCCTGAAAAGTTTGGGAACCCCTGGTCTATCTAAACCATTGGACTCTGGTCTATCTAAACCACTGGACTCTGGTCTATCTAAACCACTGGACTCTGGTCTATCTAAACCACTGGACTCTGGTCTAAACCACTGGACCCTGGTCTATCTAAACCACTGGACTCTGGTCTATCTAAACCACTGGACTCTGGTCTATCTAAACCACTGGACTCTGGTCTATCTAAACCACTGGACTCTGGTCTAAACCACTGGACCCTGGTCTATCTAAACCACTGGACTCTGGTCTATCTAAACCACTGGACTCTGGTCTATCTAAACCACTGGACTCTGGTCTATCTAAACCTCTGGACTCTGGTCTATCTAAACCTCTGGACTTTGGTCTATCTAAACCACTGGACTCTGGTCTATATAAACCACTGGACTCTGGTCTATCTAAACCACTGGACTCTGGTCTATCTAAACCACTGGACTCTGGTCTATCTAAACCACTGGACTCTGGTCTAAACCACTGGACTCTGGTCTATCTAAACCACTGGACTCTGGTCTATCTAAACCACTGGACTCTGGTCTATCTAAACCACTGGACTCTGGTCTATCTAAACCACTGGACTCTGGTCTAAACCACTGGACTCTGGTCTATCTAAACCGCTGGACTCTGGTCTAAACCACTGGACCCTGGTCTATCTAAACCACTGGACTCTGGTCTATCTAAACCGCTGGACTCTGGTCTATCTAAACCCCTGGACTCTGGTCTATCTAAACCACTGGACTATGGTCTAAACCACTGGACCCTGGTATAATGTGGTATATCTAAACCACTGGACTCTGGTCTATCTAAACCGCTGGACTCTGGTCTATCTAAACCACTGGACTCTGGTCTATCTAAACCACTGGACTCTGGTCTATCTAAACCACTGGACTCTGGTCTAAACCACTGGACCCTGGTCTATCTAAACCTCTGGACTCTGGTCTATCTAAACCACTGGACTCTGGTCTATCTAAACCACTGGACTCTGGTCTAAACCTCTGGACTCTGGTCTATCTATACCACTGGACTCTGGTCTATCTAAACCACTGGACTCTGGTCTATCTAAACCGCTGGACTCTGGTCTAAACCATTGGACTCTGGTCTATCTAAACCCCTGGACTCTGGTCTATCTAAACCACTGGACTCTGGTCTAAACCACTGGACCCTGGTATATCTAAACCACTGGACTCTGGTCTATCTAAACCACTGGACTCTGGTCTATCTAAACCACTGGACTCTGGTCTAAACCACTGGACCCTGGTCTATCTAAACCATTGGACCCTGGTCTATCTAAACCACTGGACTCTGGTCTAAACCTCTGGACTCTGGTCTATCTATACCACTGGACTCTGGTCTATCTAAACCACTGGACTCTGGTCTATCTAAACCACTGGACTCTGGTCTATCTAAACCACTGGACTCTGGTCTATCTAAACCACTGGACTCTGGTCTATCTAAACCACTGGACTCTGGTCTATCTAAACCACTGGACTCTGGTCTATCTAAACCACTGGACTCTGGTCTATCTAAACCTCTGGACTCTGGTCTATCTAAACCACTGGACTCTGGTCTATCTAAAACACTGGACTCTGGTCTATCTAAACCACTGGACTCTGGTCTATCTAAACCACTGGACTCTGGTCTATCTAAACCACTGGACTCTGGTCTATCTAAACCACTGGACTCTGGTCTAAACCACTGGACTCTGGTCTATCTAAACCACTGGACTCTGGTCTATCTAAACCACTGGACTCTGGTCTATCTAAACCACTGGACTCTGGTCTATCTAAACCACTGGACTCTGGTCTATCTAAACCACTGGACTCTGGTCTATCTAAACCTCTGGACTCTGGTCTATCTAAACCACTGGACTCTGGTCTATCTAAAACACTGGACTCTGGTCTATCTAAACCACTGGACTCTGGTCTATCTAAACCACTGGACTCTGGTCTATCTAAACCACTGGACTCTGGTCTATCTAAACCACTGGACTCTGGTCTAAACCACTGGACTCTGGTCTATCTAAACCACTGGACTCTGGTCTAAACCACTGGACCCTGGTCTATCTAAACCACTGGACTCTGGTCTAAACCACTGGACCCTGGTAGATCTAAACCACTGGACTCTGGTCTATCTAAACCACTGGACTATGGTCTATCTAAACCACTGGACTCTGGTCTATCTAAACCACTGGACTCTGGTCTAAACCACTGTACTCTGGTCTATCTAAACCGCTGGACTCTGGTCTAAACCACTGGACCCTGGTCTATCTAAACCACTGGACTCTGGTCTAAACCTCTGGACTCTGGTCTATCTATACCACTGGACTCTGGTCTATCTAAACCACTGGACTCTGGTCTATCTAAACCACTGGACTCTGGTCTATCTAAACCACTGGACTCTGGTCTATCTAAACCACTGGACTCTGGTCTATCTAAACCACTGGACGCTGGTCAATCTTAAACCACTGGACTCTGGTCTAAACCACTGGATTCTGGTCTATCTAAACCACTGGACTCTGGTCTAAACCACTGGACTCTGGTCTATCTAAACCACTGGACTCTGGTCTATCTAAACCACTGGACTCTGGTATATCTTCTAAACCACTGGACTCTGGTCTATCTAAACCACTGGACTCTGGTCTATCTAAACCACTGGACTCTGGTCTATCTAAACCACTGGACTCTGGTCTAAACCACTGGACCCTGGTCTATCTAAACCACTGGACTCTGGTCTATCTAAACCACTGGACTCTGGTCTATCTAAACCACTGGACTCTGGTCTATCTAAACCTCTGGACTCTGGTCTATCTAAACCTCTGGACTTTGGTCTATCTAAACCACTGGACTCTGGTCTATATAAACCACTGGACTCTGGTCTATCTAAACCACTGGACTCTTGTCTATCTAAACCACTGGACTCTGGTCTATCTAAACCACTGGACTCTGGTCTAAACCACTGGACTCTGGTCTATATAAACCACTGGACTCTGGTCTATCTAAACCACTGGACTCTGGTCTATCTAAACCACTGGACTCTGGTCTAAACCACTGGACTCTGGTCTATCTAAACCGCTGGACTCTGGTCTAAACCACTGGACCCTGGTCTATCTAAACCACTGGACTCTGGTCTATCTAAACCTCTGGACTCTGGTCTATCTAAACCACTGGACTATGGTCTATCTAAACCACTGGACTCTGGTCTATCTAAACCACTGGACTCTGGTCTAAACCTCTGGACTCTGGTCTATCTATACCACTGGACTCTGGTCTATCTAAACCACTGGACTCTGGTCTATCTAAACCACTGGACTCTGGTCTATCTAAACCACTGGACTCTGGTCTATCTAAACCGCTGGACTCTGGTCTAAACCATTGGACTCTGGTCTATCTAAACCCCTGGACTCTGGTCTATCTAAACCACTGGACTCTGGTCTAAACCACTGGACCCTGGTATATCTAAACCACTGGACTCTGGTCTATCTAAACCACTGGACTCTGGTCTATCTAAACCACTGGACTCTGGTCTAAACCACTGGACCCTGGTCTATCTAAACCATTGGACCCTGGTCTATCTAAACCACTGGACTCTGGTCTAAACCTCTGGACTCTGGTCTATCTATACCACTGGACTCTGGTCTATCTAAACCACTGGACTCTGGTCTATCTAAACCACTGGACTCTGGTCTATCTAAACCACTGGACTCTGGTCTATCTAAACCACTGGACTCTGGTCTATCTAAACCACTGGACTCTGGTCTATCTAAACCACTGGACTCTGGTCTATCTAAACCACTGGACTCTGGTCTATCTAAACCTCTGGACTCTGGTCTATCTAAACCACTGGACTCTGGTCTATCTAAAACACTGGACTCTGGTCTATCTAAACCACTGGACTCTGGTCTATCTAAACCACTGGACTCTGGTCTATCTAAACCACTGGACTCTGGTCTATCTAAACCACTGGACTCTGGTCTAAACCACTGGACTCTGGTCTATCTAAACCACTGGACTCTGGTCTATCTAAACCACTGGACTCTGGTCTATCTAAACCACTGGACTCTGGTCTATCTAAACCACTGGACTCTGGTCTATCTAAACCACTGGACTCTGGTCTATCTAAACCTCTGGACTCTGGTCTATCTAAACCACTGGACTCTGGTCTATCTAAAACACTGGACTCTGGTCTATCTAAACCACTGGACTCTGGTCTATCTAAACCACTGGACTCTGGTCTATCTAAACCACTGGACTCTGGTCTATCTAAACCACTGGACTCTGGTCTAAACCACTGGACTCTGGTCTATCTAAACCACTGGACTCTGGTCTAAACCACTGGACCCTGGTCTATCTAAACCACTGGACTCTGGTCTAAACCACTGGACCCTGGTAGATCTAAACCACTGGACTCTGGTCTATCTAAACCACTGGACTATGGTCTATCTAAACCACTGGACTCTGGTCTATCTAAACCACTGGACTCTGGTCTAAACCACTGTACTCTGGTCTATCTAAACCGCTGGACTCTGGTCTAAACCACTGGACCCTGGTCTATCTAAACCACTGGACTCTGGTCTAAACCTCTGGACTCTGGTCTATCTATACCACTGGACTCTGGTCTATCTAAACCACTGGACTCTGGTCTATCTAAACCACTGGACTCTGGTCTATCTAAACCACTGGACTCTGGTCTATCTAAACCACTGGACTCTGGTCTATCTAAACCACTGGACGCTGGTCAATCTTAAACCACTGGACTCTGGTCTAAACCACTGGATTCTGGTCTATCTAAACCACTGGACTCTGGTCTAAACCACTGGACTCTGGTCTATCTAAACCACTGGACTCTGGTCTATCTAAACCACTGGACTCTGGTATATCTTCTAAACCACTGGACTCTGGTCTATCTAAACCACTGGACTCTGGTCTATCTAAACCACTGGACTCTGGTCTATCTAAACCACTGGACTCTGGTCTAAACCACTGGACCCTGGTCTATCTAAACCACTGGACTCTGGTCTATCTAAACCACTGGACTCTGGTCTATCTAAACCACTGGACTCTGGTCTATCTAAACCTCTGGACTCTGGTCTATCTAAACCTCTGGACTTTGGTCTATCTAAACCACTGGACTCTGGTCTATATAAACCACTGGACTCTGGTCTATCTAAACCACTGGACTCTTGTCTATCTAAACCACTGGACTCTGGTCTATCTAAACCACTGGACTCTGGTCTAAACCACTGGACTCTGGTCTATATAAACCACTGGACTCTGGTCTATCTAAACCACTGGACTCTGGTCTATCTAAACCACTGGACTCTGGTCTAAACCACTGGACTCTGGTCTATCTAAACCGCTGGACTCTGGTCTAAACCACTGGACCCTGGTCTATCTAAACCACTGGACTCTGGTCTATCTAAACCTCTGGACTCTGGTCTATCTAAACCACTGGACTATGGTCTATCTAAACCACTGGACTCTGGTCTATCTAAACCACTGGACTCTGGTCTAAACCACTGGACCCTGGTATATCTAAACCACTGGACTCTGGTCTATCTAAACCACTGGACTATGGTCTATCTAAACCACTGGACTCTGGTCTATCTAAACCACTGGACTCTGGTCTATCTAAACCACTGGACTCTGGTCTAAACCACTGTACTCTGGTCTATCTAAACCGCTGGACTCTGGTCTAAACCACTGGACCCTGGTCTATCTAAACCACTGGACTCTGGTCTAAACCTCTGGACTCTGGTCTATCTATACCACTGGACTCTGGTCTATCTAAACCACTGGACTCTGGTCTATCTAAACCACTGGACTCTGGTCTATCTAAACCACTGGACTCTGGTCTATCTAAACCACTGGACTCTGGTCTATCTAAACCACTGGACTCTGGTCTATCTTAAACCACTGGACTCTGGTCTAAACCACTGGACTCTGGTCTATCTAAACCACTGGACTCTGGTCTAAACCACTGGACTCTGGTCTATCTAAACCACTGGACTCTGGTATATCTTCTAAACCACTGGACTCTGGTCTATCTAAACCACTGGACTCTCGTCTATCTCAGTGGTTCCCAAAGTCGGGGTCGCGACCCAAAGGTGGGCCGCGAGCAGCCACGGGTGGGCCGCGAGATGATTAAAAAAAAAAATATTATTTTATTTTTTATTTTTTATTTTTTTATTTTTTATTTTTTTGTCAGGCCACTGAACTTAGAAGCAGGCCAGGACAGTGTTTCTAGTTGTATACTAAAATTCTATTCTATTGTATTCTAAAATGTGACTATATGGTTTTATATTAACTTAATAAATAAACAAAAACGAAAAATCTACTTATTTCAACGAACATTTCAAACTAAATAACAGATTATGCACATAAAACGCTGAAAACAACCGAAGCAACAATAGTATTTTAATGAGGCTATTATTATTATCATTATTATTTTGCAACAAGTTAGCCCTCTCATAAATAGCACATATAAATGAATAACTAACTTGAACTAACTTAATAGGATTGAAGTGATATTTGGCTTAAAAAATCGGTCGCCTGGCAAAAAAAAAAAAAAAAAAAGCTTGACGATGTGCATTGGGCCGCGGCTCTCTGACGCCTTATTTTCTGGGCCCTGGCCTGAAAAGTTTGGGAACCCCTGGTCTATCTAAACCATTGGACTCTGGTCTATCTAAACCACTGGACTCTGGTCTATCTAAACCACTGGACTCTGGTCTATCTAAACCACTGGACTCTGGTCTAAACCACTGGACCCTGGTCTATCTAAACCACTGGACTCTGGTCTATCTAAACCACTGGACTCTGGTCTATCTAAACCACTGGACTCTGGTCTAAACCACTGGACTCTGGTCTATATAAACCACTGGACTCTGGTCTATCTAAACCACTGGACTCTGGTCTATCTAAACCACTGGACTCTGGTCTATCTAAACCACTGGACTCTGGTCTAAACCACTGGACTCTGGTCTATCTAAACTGCTGGACTCTGGTCTAAACCACTGGACCCTGGTCTATCTAAACCACTGGACTCTGGTCTATCTAAACCTCTGGACTCTGGTCTATCTAAACCACTGGACTCTGGTCTAAACCACTGGACTCTGGTCTATCTAAACCACTGGACTCTGGTCTAAACCACTGGACCCTGGTCTATCTAAACCACTGGACTCTGGTCTATCTAACCCGCTGGACTCTGGTCTATCTAAACCCCTGGACTCTGGTCTATCTAAACCACTGGACTATGGTCTAAACCACTGGACCCTGGTATAAGTGGTATATCTAAACCACTGGACTCTGGTCTATCTAAACCGCTGGACTCTGGTCTATCTAAACCACTGGACTCTGGTCTATCTAAACCACTGGACTCTGGTCTATCTAAACCACTGGACTCTGGTCTAAACCACTGGACCCTGGTCTATCTAAACCTCTGGACTCTGGTCTATCTAAACCACTGGACTCTGGTCTATCTAAACCACTGGACTCTGGTCTAAACCTCTGGACTCTGGTCTATCTATACCACTGGACTCTGGTCTATCTAAACCACTGGACTCTGGTCTATCTAAACCGCTGGACTCTGGTCTAAACCATTGGACTCTGGTCTATCTAAACCCCTGGACTCTGGTCTATCTAAACCACTGGACTCTGGTCTAAACCACTGGACCCTGGTCTATCTAAACCACTGGACTCTGGTCTATCTAAACCACTGGACTCTGGTCTATCTAAACCACTGGACTCTGGTCTATCTAAACCACTGGACTCTGGTCTATCTAAACCACTGGACTCTGGTCTATCTAAACCTCTGGACTCTGGTCTATCTAAACCTCTAGACTCTGGTCTATCTAAACCACTGGACTCTGGTCTATCTAAACCACTGGACTCTGGTCTATCTAAACCACTGGACTCTGATCTATCTAAACCACTGGACTCTGGTCTATATTCTAAACCACTGGACTCTGGTCTATCTAAACCTCTGGACTCTGGTCTATCTAAACCACTGGACTATGGTCTATCTAAACCACTGGACTCTGGTCTATCTAAACCACTGGACTCTGGTCTAAACCACTGGACCCTGGTATATCTAAACCACTGGACTCTGGTCTATCTAAACCACTGGACTCTGGTCTATCTAAACCACTGGACTCTGGTCTATCTAAACCACTGGACTCTGGTCTATCTAAACCACTGGACTCTGGTCTAAACCACTGTACTCTGGTCTATCTAAACCGCTGGACTCTGGTCTAAACCACTGGACCCTGGTCTATCTAAACCACTGGACTCTGGTCTAAACCTCTGGACTCTGGTCTATCTATACCACTGGACTCTGGTCTATCTAAACCACTGGACTCTGGTCTATCTAAACCACTGGACTCTGGTCTATCTAAACCACTGGACTCTGGTCTATCTAAACCACTGGACTCTGGTCTATCTAAACCACTGGACTCTGGTCTATCTTAAACCACTGGACTCTGGTCTAAACCACTGGACTCTGGTCTATCTAAACCACTGGACTCTGGTCTAAACCACTGGACTCTGGTCTATCTAAACCACTGGACTCTGGTCTATCTAAACCACTGGACTCTGGTATATCTTCTAAACCACTGGACTCTGGTCTATCTAAACCACTGGACTCTCGTCTATCTCAGTGGTTCCCAAAGTCGGGGTCGCGACCCAAAGGTGGGCCGCGAGCAGCCACGGGTGGGCCGCGAGATGATTAAAAAAAAAAAAAATTATTTTATTTTTTATTTTTTATTTTTTTATTTTTTATTTTTTTGTCAGGCCACTGAACTTAGAAGCAGGCCAGGACAGTGTTTCTAGTTGTATACTAAAATTCTATTCTATTGTATTCTAAAATGTGACTATATGGTTTTATATTAACTTAATAAATAAACAAAAACGATAAATCTACTTATTTCAACGAACATTTCAAACTAAATAACAGATTATGCACATAAAACGCTGAAAACAACCGAAGCAACAATAGTATTTTAATGAGGCTATTATTATTATCATTATTATTTTGCAACAAGTTAGCCCTCTCATAAATAGCACATATAAATGAATAACTAACTTGAACTAACTTAATAGGATTGAAGTGATATTTGGCTTAAAAAATCGGTCGCCTGGCAAAAAAAAAAAAAAAAAAAGCTTGACGATGTGCATTGGGCCGCGGCTCTCTGACGCCTTATTTTCTGGGCCCTGGCCTGAAAAGTTTGGGAACCCCTGGTCTATCTAAACCATTGGACTCTGGTCTATCTAAACCACTGGACTCTGGTCTATCTAAACCACTGGACTCTGGTCTATCTAAACCACTGGACTCTGGTCTAAACCACTGGACCCTGGTCTATCTAAACCACTGGACTCTGGTCTATCTAAACCACTGGACTCTGGTCTATCTAAACCACTGGACTCTGGTCTATCTAAACCACTGGACTCTGGTCTAAACCACTGGACCCTGGTCTATCTAAACCACTGGACTCTGGTCTATCTAAACCACTGGACTCTGGTCTATCTAAACCACTGGACTCTGGTCTATCTAAACCTCTGGACTCTGGTCAATCTAAACCTCTGGACTTTGGTCTATCTAAACCACTGGACTCTGGTCTATATAAACCACTGGACTCTGGTCTATCTAAACCACTGGACTCTGGTCTATCTAAACCACTGGACTCTGGTCTATCTAAACCACTGGACTCTGGTCTAAACCACTGGACTCTGGTCTATATAAACCACTGGACTCTGGTCTATCTAAACCACTGGACTCTGGTCTATCTAAACCACTGGACTCTGGTCTATCTAAACCACTGGACTCTGGTCTAAACCACTGGACTCTGGTCTATCTAAACCGCTGGACTCTGGTCTAAACCACTGGACCCTGGTCTATCTAAACCACTGGACTCTGGTCTATCTAAACCGCTGGACTCTGGTCTATCTAAACCCCTGGACTCTGGTCTATCTAAACCACTGGACTATGGTCTAAACCACTGGACCCTGGTATAATGTGGTATATCTAAACCACTGGACTCTGGTCTATCTAAACCGCTGGACTCTGGTCTATCTAAACCACTGGACTCTGGTCTATCTAAACCACTGGACTCTGGTCTATCTAAACCACTGGACTCTGGTCTAAACCACTGGACCCTGGTCTATCTAAACCTCTGGACTCTGGTCTATCTAAACCACTGGACTCTGGTCTATCTAAACCACTGGACTCTGGTCTAAACCTCTGGACTCTGGTCTATCTATACCACTGGACTCTGGTCTATCTAAACCACTGGACTCTGGTCTATCTAAACCGCTGGACTCTGGTCTAAACCATTGGACTCTGGTCTATCTAAACCCCTGGACTCTGGTCTATCTAAACCACTGGACTCTGGTCTAAACCACTGGACCCTGGTATATCTAAACCACTGGACTCTGGTCTATCTAAACCACTGGACTCTGGTCTATCTAAACCACTGGACTCTGGTCTAAACCACTGGACCCTGGTCTATCTAAACCATTGGACCCTGGTCTATCTAAACCACTGGACTCTGGTCTAAACCTCTGGACTCTGGTCTATCTATACCACTGGACTCTGGTCTATCTAAACCACTGGACTCTGGTCTATCTAAACCACTGGACTCTGGTATATCTAAACCACTGGACTCTGGTCTATCTAAACCACTGGACTCTGGTCTATCTAAACCACTGGACTCTGGTCTATCTAAACCACTGGACTCTGGTCTATCTAAACCACTGGACTCTGGTCTATCTAAACCTCTGGACTCTGGTCTATCTAAACCACTGGACTCTGGTCTATCTAAAACACTGGACTCTGGTCTATCTAAACCACTGGACTCTGGTCTATCTAAACCACTGGACTCTGGTCTATCTAAACCACTGGACTCTGGTCTATCTAAACCACTGGACTCTGGTCTAAACCACTGGACTCTGGTCTATCTAAACCACTGGACTCTGGTCTATCTAAACCACTGGACTCTGGTCTATCTAAACCACTGGACTCTGGTCTATCTAAACCACTGGACTCTGGTCTATCTAAACCACTGGACTCTGGTCTATCTAAACCTCTGGACTCTGGTCTATCTAAACCACTGGACTCTGGTCTATCTAAAACACTGGACTCTGGTCTATCTAAACCACTGGACTCTGGTCTATCTAAACCACTGGACTCTGGTCTATCTAAACCACTGGACTCTGGTCTATCTAAACCACTGGACTCTGGTCTAAACCACTGGACTCTGGTCTATCTAAACCACTGGACTCTGGTCTAAACCACTGGACCCTGGTCTATCTAAACCACTGGACTCTGGTCTAAACCACTGGACCCTGGTAGATCTAAACCACTGGACTCTGGTCTATCTAAACCACTGGACTATGGTCTATCTAAACCACTGGACTCTGGTCTATCTAAACCACTGGACTCTGGTCTAAACCACTGTACTCTGGTCTATCTAAACCGCTGGACTCTGGTCTAAACCACTGGACCCTGGTCTATCTAAACCACTGGACTCTGGTCTAAACCTCTGGACTCTGGTCTATCTATACCACTGGACTCTGGTCTATCTAAACCACTGGACTCTGGTCTATCTAAACCACTGGACTCTGGTCTATCTAAACCACTGGACTCTGGTCTATGTAAACCACTGGACTCTGGTCTATCTAAACCACTGGACGCTGGTCAATCTTAAACCACTGGACTCTGGTCTAAACCACTGGATTCTGGTCTATCTAAACCACTGGACTCTGGTCTAAACCACTGGACTCTGGTCTATCTAAACCACTGGACTCTGGTCTATCTAAACCACTGGACTCTGGTATATCTTCTAAACCACTGGACTCTGGTCTATCTAAACCACTGGACTCTGGTCTATCTAAACCACTGGACTCTGGTCTAAACCACTGGACCCTGGTCTATCTAAACCACTGGACTCTGGTCTATCTAAACCACTGGACTCTGGTCTATCTAAACCACTGGACTCTGGTCTATCTAAACCTCTGGACTCTGGTCTATCTAAACCTCTGGACTTTGGTCTATCTAAACCACTGGACTCTGGTCTATATAAACCACTGGACTCTGGTCTATCTAAACCACTGGACTCTTGTCTATCTAAACCACTGGACTCTGGTCTATCTAAACCACTGGACTCTGGTCTAAACCACTGGACTCTGGTCTATATAAACCACTGGACTCTGGTCTATCTAAACCACTGGACTCTGGTCTATCTAAACCACTGGACTCTGGTCTAAACCACTGGACTCTGGTCTATCTAAACCGCTGGACTCTGGTCTAAACCACTGGACCCTGGTCTATCTAAACCACTGGACTCTGGTCTATCTAAACCTCTGGACTCTGGTCTATCTAAACCACTGGACTATGGTCTATCTAAACCACTGGACTCTGGTCTATCTAAACCACTGGACTCTGGTCTAAACCACTGGACCCTGGTATATCTAAACCACTGGACTCTGGTCTATCTAAACCACTGGACTATGGTCTATCTAAACCACTGGACTCTGGTCTATCTAAACCACTGGACTCTGGTCTATCTAAACCACTGGACTCTGGTCTAAACCACTGTACTCTGGTCTATCTAAACCGCTGGACTCTGGTCTAAACCACTGGACCCTGGTCTATCTAAACCACTGGACTCTGGTCTAAACCTCTGGACTCTGGTCTATCTATACCACTGGACTCTGGTCTATCTAAACCACTGGACTCTGGTCTATCTAAACCACTGGACTCTGGTCTATCTAAACCACTGGACTCTGGTCTATCTAAACCACTGGACTCTGGTCTATCTAAACCACTGGACTCTGGTCTATCTTAAACCACTGGACTCTGGTCTAAACCACTGGACTCTGGTCTATCTAAACCACTGGACTCTGGTCTAAACCACTGGACTCTGGTCTATCTAAACCACTGGACTCTGGTATATCTTCTAAACCACTGGACTCTGGTCTATCTAAACCACTGGACTCTCGTCTATCTCAGTGGTTCCCAAAGTCGGGGTCGCGACCCAAAGGTGGGCCGCGAGCAGCCACGGGTGGGCCGCGAGATGATTAAAAAAAAAAATTATTTTATTTTTTATTTTTTATTTTTTTATTTTTTATTTTTTTGTCAGGCCACTGAACTTAGAAGCAGGCCAGGACAGTGTTTCTAGTTGTATACTAAAATTCTATTCTATTGTATTCTAAAATGTGACTATATGGTTTTATATTAACTTAATAAATAAACAAAAACGAAAAATCTACTTATTTCAACGAACATTTCAAACTAAATAACAGATTATGCACATAAAACGCTGAAAACAACCGAAGCAACAATAGTATTTTAATGAGGCTATTATTATTATCATTATTATTTTGCAACAAGTTAGCCCTCTCATAAATAGCACATATAAATGAATAACTAACTTGAACTAACTTAATAGGATTGAAGTGATATTTGGCTTAAAAAATCGGTCGCCTGGCAAAAAAAAAAAAAAAAAAGCTTGACGATGTGCATTGGGCCGCGGCTCTCTGACGCCTTATTTTCTGGGCCCTGGCCTGAAAAGTTTGGGAACCCCTGGTCTATCTAAACCATTGGACTCTGGTCTATCTAAACCACTGGACTCTGGTCTATCTAAACCACTGGACTCTGGTCTATCTAAACCACTGGACTCTGGTCTAAACCACTGGACCCTGGTCTATCTAAACCACTGGACTCTGGTCTATCTAAACCACTGGACTCTGGTCTATCTAAACCACTGGACTCTGGTCTAAACCACTGGACTCTGGTCTATATAAACCACTGGACTCTGGTCTATCTAAACCACTGGACTCTGGTCTATCTAAACCACTGGACTCTGGTCTATCTAAACCACTGGACTCTGGTCTAAACCACTGGACTCTGGTCTATCTAAACTGCTGGACTCTGGTCTAAACCACTGGACCCTGGTCTATCTAAACCACTGGACTCTGGTCTATCTAAACCTCTGGACTCTGGTCTATCTAAACCACTGGACTCTGGTCTAAACCACTGGACTCTGGTCTATCTAAACCACTGGACTCTGGTCTAAACCACTGGACCCTGGTCTATCTAAACCACTGGACTCTGGTCTATCTAACCCGCTGGACTCTGGTCTATCTAAACCCCTGGACTCTGGTCTATCTAAACCACTGGACTATGGTCTAAACCACTGGACCCTGGTATAAGTGGTATATCTAAACCACTGGACTCTGGTCTATCTAAACCGCTGGACTCTGGTCTATCTAAACCACTGGACTCTGGTCTATCTAAACCACTGGACTCTGGTCTATCTAAACCACTGGACTCTGGTCTAAACCACTGGACCCTGGTCTATCTAAACCTCTGGACTCTGGTCTATCTAAACCACTGGACTCTGGTCTATCTAAACCACTGGACTCTGGTCTAAACCTCTGGACTCTGGTCTATCTATACCACTGGACTCTGGTCTATCTAAACCACTGGACTCTGGTCTATCTAAACCGCTGGACTCTGGTCTAAACCATTGGACTCTGGTCTATCTAAACCCCTGGACTCTGGTCTATCTAAACCACTGGACTCTGGTCTAAACCACTGGACCCTGGTCTATCTAAACCACTGGACTCTGGTCTATCTAAACCACTGGACTCTGGTCTATCTAAACCACTGGACTCTGGTCTATCTAAACCACTGGACTCTGGTCTATCTAAACCACTGGACTCTGGTCTATCTAAACCTCTGGACTCTGGTCTATCTAAACCTCTAGACTCTGGTCTATCTAAACCACTGGACTCTGGTCTATCTAAACCACTGGACTCTGGTCTATCTAAACCACTGGACTCTGATCTATCTAAACCACTGGACTCTGGTCTATATTCTAAACCACTGGACTCTGGTCTATCTAAACCACTGGACTCTGGTCTATCTAAACCACTGGACTCTGGTCTATCTAAACCACTGGACTCTGGTCTATCTAAACCACTGGACTCTGGTCTATCTAAACAACTGGACTCTGGTCTATATTCTAAACCACTGGACTCTGATCTATCTAAACCACTGGACTCTGGTCTATCTAAACCACTGGACTCTGGTCTAAACCACTGGACTCTGGTCTATCTAAACCACTGGACTCTGGTCTATCTAAACCACTGGACTCTGGTCTATCTAAACCACTGGACTCTGGTCTATCTAAACCGCTGGACTCTGGTCTAAACCATTGGACTCTGGTCTATCTAAACCACTGGACTCTGGTCTATCTAAACCACTGGACTCTGGTCTAAACCACTGGACTCTGGTCTATCTAAACCACTGGACTCTGGTCTATCTAAACCACTGGACTCTGGTCTATCTAAACCACTGGACTCTGGTCTATCTAAACCGCTGGACTCTGGTCTAAACCATTGGACTCTGGTCTATCTAAACCCCTGGACTCTGGTCTATATTCTAAACCACTGGACTCTGGTCTATCTAAACCACTGGACTCTGGTCTATCTAAACCACTGGACTCTGGTCTATCTAAACCACTGGACTCTGGTCTATCTAAACCACTGGACTCTGGTCTATCTAAACCACTGGACTCTGGTCTATATTCTAAACCACTGGACTCTGGTCTATCTAAATCACTGGACTCTGGTCTATCTAAACCACTGGACTCTGGTCTAAACCACTGGACTCTGGTCTATCTAAACCACTGGACTCTGGTCTATCTAAACCACTGGACTCTGGTCTATCTAAACCACTGGACTCTGGTCTATCTAAACCACTGGACTCTGGTCTATCTAAACCACTGGACTCTGGTCTATCTAAACTGCTGGACTCTGGTCTAAACCATTGGACTCTGGTCTATCTAAACCCCTGGACTCTGGTCTATATTCTAAACCACTGGACTCTGGTCTATCTAAACCACTGGACTCTGGTCTATCTAAACCACTGGACTCTGGTCTATCTAAACCACTGGACTCTGGTCTATCTAAACCACTGGACTCTGGTCTATATTCTAAACCACTGGACTCTGGTCTATCTAAATCACTGGACTCTGGTCTATCTAAACCACTGGACTCTGGTCTAAACCACTGGACTCTGGTCTATCTAAACCACTGGACTCTGGTCTATCTAAACCACTGGACTCTGGTCTATCTAAACCACTGGACTCTGGTCTATCTAAACCGCTGGACTCTGGTCTAAACCATTGGACTCTGGTCTATCTAAACCACTGGACTCTGGTCTATCTAAACCACTGGACTCTGGTCTAAACCACTGGACTCTGGTCTATCTAAACCACTGGACTCTGGTCTATCTAAACCACTGGACTCTGGTCTATCTAAACCACTGGACTCTGGTCTATCTAAACCGCTGGACTCTGGTCTAAACCATTGGACTCTGGTCTATCTAAACCCCTGGACTCTGGTCTATATTCTAAACCACTGGACTCTGGTCTATCTAAACCACTGGACTCTGGTCTATCTAAACCACTGGACTCTGGTCTATCTAAACCACTGGACTCTGGTCTATCTAAACCACTGGACTCTGGTCTATCTAAACCACTGGACTCTGGTCTATATTCTAAACCACTGGACTCTGGTCTATCTAAATCACTGGACTCTGGTCTATCTAAACCACTGGACTCTGGTCTAAACCACTGGACTCTGGTCTATCTAAACCACTGGACTCTGGTCTATCTAAACCACTGGACTCTGGTCTATCTAAACCACTGGACTCTGGTCTATCTAAACCACTGGACTCTGGTCTATCTAAACCACTGGACTCTGGTCTATCTAAACTGCTGGACTCTGGTCTAAACCATTGGACTCTGGTCTATCTAAACCCCTGGACTCTGGTCTATATTCTAAACCACTGGACTCTGGTCTATCTAAACCACTGGACTCTGGTCTATCTAAACCACTGGACTCTGGTCTATCTAAACCACTGGACTCTGGTCTATCTAAACCACTGGACTCTGGTCTATATTCTAAACCACTGGACTCTGGTCTATCTAAATCACTGGACTCTGGTCTATCTAAACCACTGGACTCTGGTCTAAACCACTGGACTCTGGTCTATCTAAACCACTGGACTCTGGTCTATCTAAACCACTGGTCTCTGGTCTATCTAAACCACTGGACTCTGGTCTATCTAAACCGCTGGACTCTGGTCTAAACCATTGGACTCTGGTCTATCTAAACCCCTGGACTCTGGTCTATCTAAACCACTGGACTCTGGTCTAAACCACTGGACCCTGGTATATCTAAACCACTGGACTCTGGTCTATCTAAACCACTGGACTCTGGTCTATCTAAACCACTGGACTCTGGTCTATCTAAACCACTGGACTCTGGTCTATCTAAACCACTGGACTCTGGTCTATCTTCTAAACCTCTGGACTCTGGTCTATCTAAACCACTGGACTCTGGTCTATCTAAACCACTGGACTCTGGTCTATCTAAACCACTGGACTCTGGTCTATCTAAACCACTGGACTCTGGTCTAAACCACTGGACTCTGGTCTATCTAAACCTCTGGACTCTGGTCTATCTAAACCACTGGACTCTGGTCTATCTAAACCACTGGACTCTGGTCAGTCACCACCAGGGCTGCTTCATCCTTTGCCCATTCCTAGTCGTCCGTGGAGCCACATCGCCATGGATTTTGTGACTGGTCTGCCTCCTTCTGATGGTCACAGAGTCATCATGGTGGTGGTGGATAGGTTCTCCAAAGCAGCTCACTTCATTCCGCTGGTCAAGCTGCCATCTGCTCAGGAGACCGTTCAACTGGTGGTTGACCATGTCTTCCGAATTCATGGCATCTGCCAGGACGTGGTGTCGGACCGTGGACCCCAGTTTACTGCTCGGTTTTGGAAGGCATTCTGTGCTATACTGGGTGCGACGGTTAGCCTGGTCTATCTAAACCACTGGACCCTGGTCTATCTAAACCTCTGGACTCTGGTCTATCTAAACCACTGAACTCTGGTCTATCTAAACCACTGGACTCTGGTCTATCTAAACCACTGGACTCTGGTCTATCTAAACCACTGGACTCTGGTCTATCTAAACCTCTGGACTCTGGTCTATCTAAACCACTGGACTCTGGTCTATCTAAACCACTGGACTCTGGTCTATCTAAACCACTGGACTCTGGTCTATCTAAACCACTGGACTCTGGTCTAAAGCACTGGACTCTGGTCTATATAAACCACCGGACTCTGATCTAAACCACTGGACTCTGGTCTATCTAAACCGCTGGACTCTGGTCTAAACCACTGGACTCTGGTCTATCTAAACCTCTGGACTCTGGTCTAAACCACTGTACTCTGGTCTATCTAAACCTCTGGACTCTGGTCTATCTAAACCTCTGGACTCTGGTCTATCTAAACCACTGGACTCTGGTCTATCTAAACCACTGGACTCTGGTCTAAACCACTGGACTCTGGTCTATCTAAACCACTGGACTCTGGTCTAAACCACTGGACTCTGGTCGATCTAAACCACTGGACTCTGGTCTATCTAAACCACTGGACTCTGGTCTATCTAAACCACTGGACTCTGGTCTATCTAAACCACTGGACTCTGGTCAAAACCACTGGACTCTGGTCTATCTAAACCTCTGGACTCTGGTCTATCTAAACCACTGGACTCTGGTCTATCTAAACCACTGGACTCACAGCGTCATCATGGTGGTGGTGGATAGGTTCTCCAAAGCAGCTCACTTCATTCCGCTGGTCAAGCTGCCATCTGCTCAGGAGACCGTTCAACTGGTGGTTGACCATGTCTTCCGAATTTATGGCATCTGCCAGGACGTGGTGTCGGACCGTGGACCCCAGTTTACTGCTCGGTTTTGGAAGGCATTCTGTGCTATACTGGGTGCGACGGTTAGCCTGTCATCAGGGTTCCACCCGGAGACCAATGGGCAAACAGAGTGCACCAACCAGTCTATGGAGAGTACGCTTCGCTGCTTGGCCTCCTCCAATCCGACCACTTGGAGTCACCAACTGGCATGGGCAGAATATGCGCATAATTCATTGTGCAATGCATCCACTGGTCTCTCCTCATTTGAGGTTCAGTTTGGGTATCAGCCTCCACTGTTTCCTGAACAGGAGAGGGACGTGGGGGTGCCATCTGCCGAGGCGTTTATCTGTCGGTCTCTGGCAACATGGAAGAGGCTGCGTTCGGCTCTTGTGCGTGCTGCGGCCCGGCACAAGCGGTCGGCGGATGTACACAGTCGCCCTGCGCCTTCCTACCGTGTGGGCCAACAGGTGTGGCTTTCCACACGCGACCTTCCATTACGGGTGGAGTCGCGCAAACTCGCTCCCCGTTTTGTTGGCCCTTTCACTATTGTTCGCAAGATAAACCCAGTCATGATGCGTCTTCGGTTACCCTCGTCGATGAGGGTACACCCTACATTTCACGTATCCCGCCTTAAGCCGGTTCGGAGGAGCAGGTTGGTTCCTGCAGAGAGAACTCCACCTCCCCCTCGATTCGTTGATGGCCAACCTGTGTATACTGTACGGCGTATCCTGTCCAGTAGGCGGGTTGGTAGGGGTATACAGTACCTGGTGGACTGGCAGGGTTATGGGCCAGAGAAGCGCACGTGGGTTCCGGCCAGGGACATTTTGGACCCTGAGCTTGTTCGGGAGTTTCGGAGACGTGTCTCAGAGGGTCCGTCTGGAGCCTCCCCCTAGAGGGGGGGTCCTGTCATGGTTTTTGCCTTATTTCACCTTTCTGTGAGGGACAGCTGTCTATTTTTGCTTTATTTCACCTCTCTGTGAGGGATAGCTGGCAATCCATGTTCCCTGTGGTTAATTGCCTCATGGGTCGGCAGGTGTGTGGGCTTGATTGCACCTGATGCAGTGCAGCTGTGCCTATGGCCATGTGGAGTCTATTTAAGTTTGGAGATTGCAGTGTCAACTGCTTTTTCATTTTCTTTGTGCTGGCTATACGTTTGGTCAGGCTCATTATATTAAAGTGTAGTGCTGCCCTATTCAGCATTTAGCCTTCTTTTGTAGCCATCTTGTTTTCGGCTGCTGGCTTAGTTTACACTTTACATTATGGAGGCTGAGTCCTTTATGGTAGTGTTTTCTTTTGTTCTTTTGGAACTGTCCGTTGCACATAAACTCCCTTGGTGGAGGTTTATTGTTTTATGTTTTCAATATAAACTCTGGTTTTAGGAGTTGCCTTTGTGGCTTATTTATTCTTTCTACAATACCCCTTTAATGAGTGTCGTCCTGTTTTTTTGGACTTTACTTATTTTCTTAAATACTCACTTTGAGGCTTTCACCTGTAAAGGTTGTTTTGTGTTGTTTATTTTCCCCCTTCTCCTAAAACGTCTGCATAAGCAGTTTTGTGGTTATTCGTTTAACGGATAACTTTAAGATTCCCTATTATCTGCTCATGACCCACATACACACCCACAGCCCTCACAACAATATAGGTTAATTTTTCACTACCACACTACAGAAGGTTAACCTTTCACTACCACACTACAGAAGGTTAACCCTTTCACTACCACACTACAGAAGGTTAACCTTTCACTACCACAATATAGGTTAACCTTTCACTACCACACTACAGAAGGTTAACCCTTTCATTACCACACTACAGAAGGTTAACCCTCTAATACTGACAATTGTATTAGTACGGACGACCAGCCAAACTGAAAACAATGTGGAGAGCTGGATTCGAACACACGAACCCAGCGTCTCCAGCATTGGTGGTGAGTGCCTTGCCCACTGCACCACCTAGCCGCCTGACATTTTCAATGTTGCAGACAATTTGGGACACCCACAGACAGACAGACAGACAGACAGACAGACAGACAGACAGACAGACAGACAGACAGACAGACAGACAGACAGACAGGCACGCACGCACGCACGCACGCACGCACGCACACACACACACACACACACACACACACACACACACACACACACACACACACACACACACACACACACACACACACACAGAGACAGCTTGAGCCACTGGGAATCATCCCAAACCTTAACCCCCGCTAGCGGTGTCCCAGCTGATTAGGACTAGCGGTAAACGCAGCGCACAAGATCTCTGTGTTGAATTGAAAAAATTTCTTGGGTTAGCATAACATTAGCATCTTAATATCTGCCATGTGGTGGACCATTTCTCCACTTCACAGCACCGTGAGCACAAACAGACGTTCTCATCACGAGCGGTCCCACGGGGAATCGAACCCCTAACCCTGGCGGTGTTAGTGGGGGGGGGGGGGGGCGGGGGGGGGCGGTGTCTCACGAGGTAGAACGGTAGTTTGGTAGTCGGAAGGTTCCCGGTTCGATTCCGGCTCCTCCCCCGGCAGCGTGTCGATGTGTCCTTGAGCAAGACACTTTTACCCCTAACTGCTCCCTATGAGCAGGTTGGCACCTTGCACGGTCGCCTCTGCCGTCGGTGTGTGAATGTGTGAGGGAATGGGTAAACAATGACAATGACACTATGTAACAACCCATCATCTACTGCACACACATCCACACTCACTTTAAACAAACACTCACCTTACCACTCACTTTATTCACTTTAGACACTTTAACACATTTTATATTTATCTATTATTAAGGAGATTTGCACCACAATCATACCTCATTCATACCGCACCCTACCCCAGTGTTGTACCTCCGCATTCTACCTCACTGTTACTCATTTTACTCTGTATTGTATATTGTATATTGTATATTGTATATATGTATATTGACTTTACCTACTTTTTACTTCTTAATTTTTTATTTTTTGTACTTACTTTCTCTTTACTGTATGTAGCACACTCTCAGGCTCATAAGCAACAAGCATTTCATTATAAAGTATTCTGTATTTTGTTCTGACAAATAAAAGCAAACTTGAACTTGAAAATGTGAAGAACAAATTGTAAAGCGCTTTGGATAAAAGCGTTATATAAATGCAGTCCATTTAACATTTACCATTAGAGCCCGGCTGTACCCATTGACCCACATAAGACCAGGGTGAAGTCTAACCAACCCTTTGAGATAATGCCACCTGAAAGCTCTGACCTTATCTCTAGTAGTGGGTACAGCCCCTGCGTCAAATTAATCTGGACATAGCGGCAATGATTTCATAATTTACAGATATTTGTTTAACGTTTATAACCACTTACGCTTATTCACATTTAAATGTTTTACATTTATTCATTTAGCTGAACTCTTTTATCCAAAGCGACTTACAGATTGTGAACAAAGAGTCAGCAGGAGGGGTACGTCTCTGGCAGATAAGGGTCAGTGGCATTGTTCTTCAAATAGTGTTGAACTTGAGTGTTACACTCTGAGTCCATAGTAGTATAGACATATTAGCATGGTAGGTAGTAGTATAGATATGGTAGCATAGTAGATAGTAGTATACACATATTAGCATTGTCCAATTATCTAGCAGTCTCAGTCAATGAGTCAACTAGATGTCCCCCTTGGAAGGGTGTGGGCAAAATGACTTTACTTAAACCATTGAAACAATTCGGACTTTATAAGAATGTTCGTTTATTAGGACTTTGATGTCCAGCATCCAATTCATCCTTGTTATAATAATCACCAGGTGGTCAATTAAACAAGTGGTTAGCTTGTAGCTGATAGTCAGTAGTAGCTTACATCCAAGCATTAGTGGATAATGTTAGTAGAGGTCGATATGGTATTGGTAATGTTCAACCTATTCGTCTCTGATGATAGTTCGTTGATAGTTAGGTTGCAATTTAGCAACCGGTGCTTGATAGTGTAGCCAGACATTAGTTGGTCTGCATGTAGTTGGTCTATAGTCAGCATGTACATTCAGTCAGCGTTTAGTCAGTCAGCATACAATCAGACGTTAGTCAGTCTATAGATTATTTACCTATACAAAAGGAAAGGAAAACAAACGGCATTAATTAATAACTAGATATATGAATTAAAGAGAAATGCGGATATTAACGGCGCATCCAATCAGGGGCGGACCTTCCTACAGGCGATATAGGCGGTCGCCTAGAGCGCCACCCAGAGGGGGGCGCCAAAAAAAAGAAAAGAAAAAACAAATTTTTTTTTTTTTTTTTTTTTTTTTTTTTTTTTTTTGTGTGCAGTTTTGGCGCCCCCCTCTATATCTGCAACTATTATTTTTACATTAAAAAAATTCTAACATAAGGGAAAATGAGCCAAAAATCTAAAACGGTCGGTCGGTCTGAGCCTCAGCTTTAGGTGTTCACAGTCAGAACATGCTAGAGCGCTGTGCATTGATGGGTATCGGTCAAGTGTTTATAGAATTGAACGTTGAGGAAAGAAAGACTAACATTAGAGAACTATGAAGAAAAAAGCCAAAAAAAAAAATGGTGAATCTCGCCTAGGGCGCCAAATGGGCTAGGTCCGCCCCTGCATCCAATGCAACGTACCGTTGGCCAGTCAAGATTTCGCCCACAGGGCTTTTCACCTTACAGTCTAGGCTGAGAGTGTCACTTAAATAGCGCGACGCGCCGGCGCAGAGACAGCTTACCTGCTCAGAGTCGCAATACGTACTCCAAAGTGCGTCCACTAGGCGGCACCAGATAATAATTAACTCATGCAATAAATGTATACAATAAATGTTACTCATGATAATAATGAAGGATAATAATGATAAATATATTGGGAAAAATTGTCAGATAATTCTCCACCTCCCACTTAGTTTTCTGAACGTCAGGCTCATAAAACTATTCAAACTATACAAGTGATCCCGGTCTATATTATTATTATTTCTTTACAGGGGCACGAAGAATTAAACTATGCCGCATTTACGGTGGTAGCACAAGTGGCTCCCGCGAAAACTACTCAGGTTCCATCGGCATCGGGTGATTCTTCACGTCCTCAATCCTGCCAGAAACAGGCGACTTTCGACGTCCTTCTTTGTGCCAGAAACAGGCGACTTTCGACGTCCTTCTTTGTGCCAGAAACAGGCGACTTTCGACGTCCTTTGCGCCAGAAACAGGTGACTTTCGACGTCCTTCTTTGTGCCAGAAACAGGCGACTTTCGACGTCCTTTGTGCCAGAAACAGACGACTTTCGACGTCCCTCGTTGTGCCAGAAACAGGTGACTTTCGACGTCCTTCTTTGTGCCAGAAACAGGCGACTTTCGACGTCCTTTGTGCCAGAAACAGACGACTTTCGACGTCCCTCGTTTTGCCAGAAACAGGCGACTTTCGACGTCATTTGTGCCAGAAACAAGGCGACTTTCGACGTCCTTTTTTGGTCATTGCTCCTCGAATGGTAGAAGTACCACCAACCTCCTGACGTCCCTGTGGAGGACGGTGGTGGGGCACACCCCGACGTGACGATCACGCTTGGGATGACCGGCGGTAACGGGAAGGCTATGGCAAGTCCTTACTTCCATGTCCCTGATGACACCCTTTGGGTCAGGGTGAGTCTTTATCACTCGGCCCAGTCGAAACTGGCCTCTGAGTGCGTTCTGGTCTGCAAGCCAGACCAGGTCCCCTTCAGTGACATTCCTAGCGGGAGTGTGCCACTTTTTTCGGACGAAGAGTTCTGGTCCCGCCAGCTGGCTCCATCGTTTCCAGAACCTGTCCACTTCAATCTGGATTGCTCTCAGAAGGACGAAGGGGTAGCTAGCGGACTCGAAACCTCTGGGGTCTCCACGGGGCCTTGCACGTCCCAGTAGGAGAGTGTTGGGGGTGATGACCTCAATGGTGCCATCCCGAAGCTGGGCATTGGCGCCAATAGGCCTCTCATTTGATAGATTGGCAGCTAGGTATAGGAGGGTTTGGAACTCCAGGGCCGTAAGGCTCCCTTCTTCGCCTATGCTGCTTAGTGCTCTTTTCAATACTCGCACAGCTGCTTCAGCCGCACCATTCCTATGAGGAGAGTCAGCGGGGTGGAACACCCAAGTCCAATCTGTACCAGACTCTGCGGCTTTCTTCTGTACTTTGTTATTGTCGATATTTGCTAGGGACTTATAAAGTTCTTCCAGCGCTGGCTTTGCTCCCACGAAATTAGTCCCTTTATCGGACCAGAGCTTCTTAGGATGGCCTCTCAATGCAGTGAAGCGTTGGAATGTTTTTAGGAAACCTTCAGTCGAGAGGTCTTCCACTATGTCGGCATGTATTGCTCTGGATGCCATGCAGCAGAAAACTACGCCCCAGGCTTTCTTACTTGTTCTCTTTTTCACTGAGTCTTTGATCGTGTAGGGACCAAAGATGTCCAACGTGGTATACTCGAATGGTGCGGCCGGCTCTGTGCGCTCCGGGGGGAGTTCGCTCATGATTTGATGGCACATTTTTGCCTTGTTCTTTCGGCAGTGTATACACGAGTCAATTGTGCTTCGGGCTACTCTTGGCCCCTGCACAACCCAGGCTTTATCTCGCATGCGCAAGAGGGTTCCTGCAATGCCCTCATGGTTTGCCCTGTGAGCTTCCTCTGCCAGGAGGATGCTCACCCATTCCCTGTAGGGAAGTAAGGGCACCCCAGGCCATTCTTTGGCCATGGCTTGAACTCTGCCGTGGCACAGCAAGAGTTTGGAGTCCTCCTCTTTGTGGACCACAAGTCTGTCTAGTGTGGTCATGGGGAATTCTGCGCCTTCCTGTGCGGCCAGGCATAGTTCTCTGAATGCGCTTTGCAGTTCGTTTACAGTTAATGCCTCCCACTTTAACAATGTGTGGGTTGGCAAACGTGCTTTCGTCGTTTGGGCCTTCCGGGTTTTTACTGTTGCCCAGAACTTCAGTGCCCTTCGGATGAAGCCGACGACGTTGCAGAGTGTCTTGAGAGAACTGTATCTCTCTGGGTTTATCTGGCCTACGAGAGCCCCGCCCTAAAGTTTGTCAGGGCTTCTGTTTGGCGAGATAATGATATCTGATTCTTCTTTTGTGGCTGTTTTCTTCTCTTCCCCTGAGCTGGCAAGGGGAAGCATTGTCTTTGCGTGCGCTCTTGTGATAGCAACTGTGAAGGCCTTTCTTTGAAGCCTACTTACTGCGTCTCTCGCAGCGGTAGATACCTCTGAGGCTGATTTCTTTGGCCATTCCTCTTCGGGGTAGGCGAGGAAGTCAGGGCCGCACTGCCATGCAGAATCCTCTCCAAGTAGCTCTGGGGAGCAGTGGCCTCTTGTGACCAGGTCAGCAATATTGCGTTCTCCTGGTACCCACCACCAATCAGTGACGGGACCATCCTTCTGGATCTCCGGGAAAAGTTGATGGATGCCATTACGAAGAGCTTATCTTCCTGAACAAGGTAGCCGACTCCCAAAGCCTTGTTATCTTCATCCTTAAGTTGGTTCGGTAGAACTAGTGTCTGTGCCTTGGTCTCCGGGGTGTCATGCCTCCCACTGTGACCAGATCGGACCCAGGGTTTGAGGTGGAAGCCGCCTGCCTTCAAGATGACTTCGACCCCCTTAAGGATCTCTTCCAGTCTGTGAGAGTCATTGTGTGATACGAGGAGATCGTCCACGTAGCTGTTGTCCACGATGACAGATCTTTCCTCTGTTAGATGGGAGAACCGAGGGAGGTATGCGGTCTCTCGCATAGCGACTTGGGCAATACATCCGGCCGGCTTGTCTCCCATGTTCACCCTGACGACGGCGTAATCTTCTATCTCGTCTTGCGGTGAGTCTCTCCATAGAAAGCGGTGTATATGAACTTCCTCCTCTTCAAGCCACACTGAGTTATACATCTTTTTGATGTCACCGATGGCTGCATGTTCTCCCTCTCGGAATCTGAGGAGTACTGCACGGATTTTGTTCAGCACATCAGGACCTTTCAGTAGGATATTGTTCATGCTTACACCTCTGTATTCTTGGCTACTGTCCCAGACGATTCGTACCGGAGTGGTGACGGAGTGTGGGTTCGGTGCGGTCAAGTGACTCACGTACCATACTGCTCCTTTCCATTGGTTCATCATAGACCTAGTTAGTTTCACGGCAGCTCCTCTCTCCACCATTTCGTGGATTTGCCTGGTATAGGCTACTTTCCATGAAAGATCCTTCTCAAGGCGCTTCTCTGTCCTGAGGAAGGTCGACTCCACAGCTCGGCGATTGTTAGGGAGAGATGCTGGTTGTTCCTTCCAGGCGTACTTTGCATCCCAGTGGGAGTCCCCACAGTGTGAGTCTTTCTCCTTGAAGGTCAAGCCAGCCTTGATGATCTCTAGCTCCCGCTCGTCAGCCAGTGTCATCTCCTTTCCTCCAGGAGGACAGTTGCCACAGCGACATCCCCCACAGACGGGGTCACAGGCTGCTCCGATGCTGTCCCATTTCAGCCAGTCGAAGACTTCCTTGTTGCTTGTGGCAGTTACTGCTTCTTTCATGCTTTTCCTCTTGGTTAAGTCTACCGTGAGGTTTTTGCATTCTCTCGTGATGGTTGTTCCCATGGAGCGTGCGAAGTGGGTCAACGAATGACGCATGGTCATTTTTACTTCTTCGAAGAGGTCCGGATGCGCACCGCTCACAGTTTTGCCCAGTGGGCCGTCCCATAGCACCAGATCACCGGCTCTCTCCATTCTTTGTGGGGCCAGGCGACCTTCCCGGGTGCTAATGAGCAGACCAATGGTATCAGGCCGGGTCAATTCCCCCGGTTTGACACATGGGAAAAACTTTTCTAGTCTCTCGGAGTTCACCACTCTGTCTAATTTGGCGATGTCCTCAAGGCCGTAGCAGAGCATTTCGTGGGCTCTCAAGGTCCCCTTCGGGGTCCATACTTTTATTGCCACCACATACCTCTTGGTATCGACTCTGACTGCCATCTTCCAACCACCGTACACAACCAGTGTGATAGGTTCGCCGGCCAGCCCGAGCCTCTTGGCGGCTCTGTGTGTGATATAGTTGGTGTCGGAGGCGAGGTCCATCAACGCTCCAACACAGTCTCCTCCTCTTGTCGTGACGTCCATGAGCATCATGAGGACTGGGTATTCTTTTTTTGCCCCAACTGGAGCTCCTTTTGCGGCTGAGTCGCTGGTCGCAGGCAGTAGTAAACAATGGGGTTAACAGTCAGAAGCACAGTTCGTACAGTTGGCGTGTAGCAGTGTGATTACAATGACACTGCTCCAAGCAGGAGATAATGACGGGACCATATAGTGGGTCAACGTAGTTTCGCTTCACTCACTTGAACCTGGTAATGGCCCCGATGTGAGTGAACAAATAGGATAGAGTAGGTGAGCACCGCTACAGCTTCTTCACTCACTTGAAACCTGGTAATGGCCACAATGAGAGTGAACAAGTAGGATAGAGTAAATGAGCACTGTTTCAGCCTTTGGTTAATCCATTCATAGTATAGTTTACGGCGTCTGGAGCAACACCGTATTTGCACCGTTCAACACATCCAAGGCTTAGGGGTGTAAATGATAATGTTCACAGCGTTTGGAGCAACAATGTATTTGCACCGTTCAACACAGCCAAGGCATAGGGGTGTCAATGATAATGTTCACAGCGTTTGGAGCAACAATGTATTTGCACCGTTCAACACAGCCAAGGCATAGGCGTGTCAATGATAATGTTCACAGCGTTTGGAGCAACAACGTAGTTGCTTGGTTCAACACAGCCAAGGCATGGGTGTCAATGATAATGTTCACAGCGTTTGGAGCAACAATGTAGTTGCTTAGTTCAACACAGCCAAGGCATGGGTGTCAATGATAATATTCACAGCGTTTGGAGCAACAATGTAGTTGCTTAGTTCAACACAACCAAGGCATGGGTGTCAATGATAATGTTCACAGCGTTTGGAGCAACAACATAGTTGCTTGGTTCAACACAGCCAAGGCATGGGTGTCAATGATAATGTTCACAGCGTTTGGAGCAACAATGTAGTTGCTTAGTTCAACACAACCAAGGCATAGGTGTCAATGATAATGTTCACAGTGTTTGGAGCAACAACGTAGTTGCTTGGTTCAACACAGCCAAGGCATGGGTGTCAATGATAATGTTCACAGCATTTGGAGCAACAACGTAGTTGCTTGGTTCGACACAGCCAAGGCATGGGTGTCAATGATAATGTTCTTTAGCTAGCATTGGTGGCCAGCAGTGTTAGCATTCTTTGGCTAGCAATGTTAGCAGTCTTTGGCTAACAGCGTTAGCATTGGTGGCTAGCAATGTTAGCAGTCTTTGGCTAACAGCGTTAGCATTGGTGGCTAGCAGTATTAGCATTGGTTGGCTAATGGCTAGCGTTAAGCGAATGGCTAATGGCTAGCACAGAGAGACTCAGACTCAGCTTCTTCCCCCAGGCCATCAGAACACTGAACACTGAACTCTC
The DNA here is from genome assembly GCF_963971535.1 of Notolepis coatsorum. Lineage (NCBI taxonomy): Eukaryota > Metazoa > Chordata > Actinopteri > Aulopiformes > Paralepididae > Notolepis > Notolepis coatsorum. The sequence continues at coordinate 152,239,419 of NC_140169.1, read as the reverse complement.
CACTCACACACACACATGAGCACACACAGACACCACTCATGCGGCAACCGCTATAACAATCACTTAAACAAAATGTCACTTTAAAAAATTTAATCTTTAGAAACACTTTAAAAGAAGGAGGTACTGTATAGTTTAGATACAATAAGAGTCAACATTGTAAATTGTATATTGCATATAGTGTATATAAGAACCAGTTTCTCAGGAACCTAGCATGTCTTTTTGTTTTTTCCCATGCATATCTTGTGTTTTATCTATTTTATTTTTTCTATTTAATTTTTTCTATGCCTATTTTATTCAATTTTATTATTGTATTTTGCACAATCAATGCGGGCATGACCACCCGCATTTCACTGTATGCCCTATGTACAGTATGTGACAAATAAACCTCTTGATTCTTGATTCTTGATACATAGTAGATAGTAGTATATACATATTAGCATGATAGGTAGTAGTATAAGGATAGTAAATAGTAGATAGTAGTATAGACATATTAGCATGTATAGCAGTAGGGTATATAATAGTAAAAGACAGTAAGAAGGTTTTTTGTTTTTTACTTAGGGAGATTTATTCTTTCATCCGTCACAGTTTTCTGAACATCGTCACGTCTGTCTCTCATCTCTGTTCCTGTCAGTCAGAGGTGGAAACCTTGCATTCGTTTATTTTTTATTTTTGATGCACATCAGGACCTGCTTGTTAACCCTTTCACTACCACACTATATGTACCTCTGTGGTCATGAAATGTTTCGAGAGGCTGGTCAAGGACCACATTTGTGCCTCCCTCCCCAGTGATATGGACCCTATGCAATTTGCATACAGGACAAACAGGTCCACTGACGACACGGTCTCCCAGGTACTGCACAGCACACTCTCTCACCTTGACCGTCAGAAGGGGGGCTATGTGAGACTGTTGTTCATTGACTACAGCTCAGCGTTCAACACCATAGTCCCCACCAGACTGGTGGACAAGCTGATCGAGCTGGGTCTGAGCTCCGCCCTGAGCGCCTGGGTACTGGACTTTCTGAGTGAAAGACCCCAGGCGGTCAGGGTGGGGGGTCAGACCTCCAACACCATCACCCTGAGCATCGGGTCCCCCCAGGGCAGTGTTCTGAGCCCCCTGCTGTACTCACTCTACACACACGATTGTGTGGCCAAGTTCAGCTCCAACTCCATAGTGAAGTTTGCAGACGACACAGTGGTGGTGGGGCTGATCTCGGACAACGACGAGAAGGCCTACCGGGAGGAGGTTGAGGTACTGGAACGCTGGTGCCAGGACAACAGCCTGCTCCTGAACATTGGTAAAACCAAGGAGCTGATCGTGGATTATAGGAGAGGACAGCAGGAGACACACACACCACTGATGATAAACGGGGCTACAGTGGACAGGGTGAGCAGCTTTAAGTACCTGGGGGTCCACATCTCAGAGGATCTGACATGGTCAACACACATAGACACAGTCGTAAAAAAGGCGAAGCAGCGCCTCTACCACCTGAGACAGTTAAGGAAGTTCAGAGTATCGGGGAAGATACTCCAGTCCTTCTACTCCGGAGCTGTAGAGAGCATCTTGACTGGAAACATCACTGCCTGGTATGGAAACAGCACGGCACAGGACAAGAAGGCCCTACAGAGAGTGGTGCGCTCAGCCGAGCGTACCACGGGTATTGCACTACCTCCCCTGCAGGTTCTATACAACAAGAGGTGCAAATCCAGAGCCTGCAGAATAATGAAAGACCCTCACCACCCCAATAACAGCCTGTTCCAGCTGCTGAGGTCAGGCAGACACCTGCAAACCCCAGCTACTAGGACAGAGAGGCTTAGGCTCAGCTTCTTCCCCCAGGCCATCAGAGCCTTGAACAATGAACACTGAGTGCCACAGAACACTGATCTATCCACACACAAGCACACATGAGCACACACACGACATGCACGCTGTGCACGCTCACACACTAGCAGCCACTTTAACACTTTAACATGAGCAGACACACACTCATGCCGCACACGCCAACACTTATGGCCAAAAAGGAAAGGTCACTTTAAATTAGTATAACAGCAGTAACAGTGTATTGCACTACCTAAGCTACCTAGCATGTCCTATATGCCCTGTAAATAACTATGTACAGATACCGAGATGTCCCACCATGTTACCTGTTACCTGTTTATTGCACAATGTTGTTTTTTATTGGATTCTATTACATGTTGTACCACTGTATTGCACATCGTTGCGGGCAAGACCACCCGCATTTCATTGTATACTTGTATGCCGTGACAAATAAAACTCTTGACTTGACTTGACTTGTTAACCCTTTCACTACCACACTATAGAAGGTTAACCCTTTCACTGCCACACATAGAAGGTTAACCCTTTCACTACAAGACTACAGAAGGTTCTATGATGTTAATGGATTTCTCAGCACCTGTCTGCATATATCTCGCTTCAGCGTATATACACTGAATAAAAACTTCAACCATGTACCTTTACATGCCAGCATTCGTCTGGCCACACCCCCATCCGCTTACCTACATAAGCAGGGGTGGGGCCACACACTAATTTCCTTAAAAAATGTCAGCCACAAGCTAAGTGCTGCTCACATGCCCACTTGACGTGGAGGAAAAATATTTAGTCTGAGGAAAGGAAGAACAAGGAGATACGTTGACATCATATCTTTATTTTCTCTCTCACTATTTTCGAGAAAATACGGCGATATTGTCTTCGTCACTGGAGTGTCTAGAAGATGATGATCATTCTAAACCTCCACCGGTTCTTTCGTATTAGGAGCTCACGCCGCTGACATGCTCCCCAACTACAATCCTCCTTGCTGCGGCTGGATGGGGTAAGACCCTCCAGCAACACAGCTGGACTGTAGGACGCACCGACTGTTGTGAGAAGCGGTGGTTTCCAGGTTGGGTATGTACTGTTTTGCTTGCGAGCTCTGGTTGTTGTTGATGCTATGGGGGTTAGCTAACAATTTACGAAACGCCGACCCCAGGCTAGGGTCCTCTGCTCGGCTTAAAACGGCGGTCGGAGGATCTTGGCCTGATGCCCATGATGGCTAATCTAGTGGCCCGCGCTAGGTTCTGGTGTTCCCAGGATTCTAGAGCGGATGCTTCTCTGTCCCGTGTAGGCCCCATCTTTCATATAGTTTCAAGTTTCAAGTTTCAAGTTTCTTTAATAGTTGTCATACAGAAGTACAGAATACTTTCATACAAAATGCTTCTTACTGTTACGCTCCAGAGACTGTGCTAGACAAGATAGTATCAAATAACATAGTATAGCATGTAATTTAGAAGAAGAAAATGAGGTCACAGTGTTCGGTATAGACATATGTACAATGTTCTGAGTTACCATATAATATACAATACTATGCAGTGTACTAATGTACAGTACTATATAGTGCAAAGCAGAAATGGGATGAGGTACAATTTAGGTACAATTTACAGTAAGGTGTACAAGTTGTAGTGCAATCCTTCATCAATAAATATAAAGTGTGGGGAGTGGGTGCTACAGTGTGTTTGTTTAAAGTGGGTGTGTGCTATAAAGTGTGTGGAGTGGGTGCTACAGTGTGTTTGTTTAAAGTGAGTGTGTGCGTGTGGATGTGTGTGCTATGTGCGTTTGGTGGTTGTTGTTGTGTAGTGTTCATTGTTCGTTTAGCAGCCTGATGGCCTGGGGATAGAAGCTTCTTCTGAGTCTTTCTGTGCTCGCCTTGAGACTCCGGTATCGCTTGCCTGACCGCAGCAGTTCAAAGAGGCAGTTGTTCGGGTGACTGGAGTCTTTAATGATTATCTTAGCCTTGCCCTTGCAACGCTTGTTGTAAATGTTCTGGAGGGTGGGGAGCCCCCCTCCAATTGTGCGTTCGGCTGAACGTGTCACTCTTTGTAGTCTGCTTCGGTCTTGTGCAGTGCTATTCCCAAACCAGGAGGTGATGTTGCCGGTCAAGATGCTCTCTATTGTACATGAGTAGAAGTTCTTAAGGATCTTCTGACTGACTTGGAACTTCCTTAGGCGCCTGAGGAAGTAGAGGCGTTGTCGTGCCTTCTTCACAACACTGTCAATGTGTGTGGTCCATGTCAAGTCCTCGGATATGTAGGCTCCGAGGTACTTAAAGCTTTTGACTCTCTCAACCGGTGCCCCGTCGATGCTGAGGGGGCTGTAGTCCTTGACCCCCGACCTCCTGAAGTCCACAATCATCTCCTTTGTTTTGCTGACGTTCAGGGAGAGGCTGTTTTCCTGGCACCATCCCGCCAGGACCTTGACCTCTTCCAGGTAGGCCCTCTCGTCGTTGGCAGAGATCAGGCCCACCACCACTGTGTCGTCAGCAAATTTGATGATTGTATTGCTACTCCGCTGAGCCACACAGTCGTGTGTGTACAGGGAGTAGAGGAGGGGACTCAGAACACAGCCCTGGGGGGCCCCTATGTTGAGGGTGATGGATGAGGAGGTGCAGTTGCCTGCTCTCACCACCTGGGGTCTGCCAGTCAGGAAGTCCAAGACCCACTGGCAGAGGTCATAGTTCAAGCCCAGGTCCCTGAGCTTGGCTATGAGTATGGAGGGGACTATGGTATTGAATGCCGAGCTGTAGTCGATGAATAGCATTCTCACATAGTTCCCCTGCCTCTTGTCCAGGTGTGATGCTGCTGTGTGCAGCACATGGGCTATGGCGTCCTCCGTGGACCTGTTGGGGCGGTATGCAAATTGCAGGGGGTCCATGTTGATGGGGAGGGAGGAGCAGATGTAGCCCTTTACTAGCTTCTCAAAGCACTTCATGGCTATGGAGGTGAGAGCTACAGGGCGGTAGTCGTTGAGGCAAGCAGGCTTGGATTTTTTGGGTACAGGGATAATAGTGGACTTCTTCAGGCAGGTGGGGATGACAGCCTGTTCTAAGGACAGGTTAAATATGTCAGTGAATACTGGGGCCAGTTGGTCGGCACAGACTTTTAGGACGCGGCCGGGGATGCCGTCCGGACCTGCTGCCTTCCTGATATTCACTTTTTTAAAGGTCCGCCTCACCTCATGCTCTGTTACCCTGAACACTGCGCCTCCATCAGCAGCCGACCCCCCCCCCCCCCCCATTGCCGTGGCTTGTGAGCTGGTGTTGTTATTACCAGCATCAAACCTCGCATAGAAGGTATTGAGGTCATTTGCTAAGGAGATGTCACTGTTCAGTTTGAGGGAGGCGCCTTTGTAGTCTGTCATCGTTTTGAGCCCCTGCCACATAGCTCTAGAGTCAGCTTGTTCAAACTGGAGTTCAATTTTATCCCTGTAGCGCCGTTTGGCCTCTGACACTGTCCTCCTTACGTTGTATCGCGCCACCTTGTGGTCATTCATGTTGCCTGCCACTAGGCCGTCGTTGTATGCTTTGGTGCGCTCTCTCAGAGCTTCACGGACGGATTTGTCTACCCAGGGTTTTTGATTTGGGTAAACTCTCATTTTGGTAGTGGGGATTGTTTCTACCACCAAAGTACAAACATAGTCCAGCACTGTCTCCGTGTAGACATTAATGTTATCTGTGTCGCGGAACACATTCCAGTCTGTGCAGTGAAACGCAGACTGGAGCGTCTCCTCTGACGTCAAATCCCATTTCTGCACCTCTCGCGAGACTACAGGAGTACTTTTGATTCTCTGTTTGTACATTGGTGAAAGAAAGATGGACGCGTGATCTGATTTACCAAAGCCACTATCCGAATGAGCCTTGTAGCCACCTTTAAATTGCGTGTAACAGTGATCTAGGATGTTACCGCCTCTGGTGTTGCAAGTCACATGCTGATAGAAGTCAGGTAATACCTTTCTCAGATTGGCGCTATTGAAATCACCCAGCACCAAAATGGCGGCGTTAACGTTCGCTGCTTGTATTCTATTTACCTCGTCGTGGAGTCTGGAGAGCGCGACGTTGTTGCTGGCTTGCGGTGGAATATACACTCCTACAAGGATGATCGCCGTTAACTCCCTCGGGAGGAAGAAAGGACGACACTTGATGGTTATATATTCCAGGTCTGGGCAGCAGTGGTTGGATAATTCCTTCACGTTAGTTGGATCGCTCCAATTGTTGTTAAACATGAAGGCAATACCTCCTCCACGTTGTTTACCGGACTCTGCTGTACGATCCTTGCGGTGGATAAAGAAGTGTTCAGCTGGTTGGATTGCGTGGTCTGGAACGTCCGACGTGAGCCACGTTTCGGTGAAGCAGAGAACGTTGCAGTCCCTAACGTCTCTTTGGTATTGAATCCTTGCTCGGATGTCATCCAGTTTATTGTCAATTGATTGTACATTGGCTAGCAATATACTGGGCAATGGCGTTCGGTGGCGTCTGGATCTCAGCCTGTTACGGATCCCAGCTCTCTTCCCACGCCGTCTGGTTCCTTTGTTCCTGGGATAAAGGAACAAAGGCTCTGGTCCCATTCTCCGGAGAATCTCCTCAGGCCATTGTTGCGGTTCGGAAAGCTGGTCCAGTGAGTAATCCAATCGGTAAGTTTCCCGTAATCCGATGTCTATAAGTGACTGACGGTCATACACATTAAATGCACCTACTGTTGGTACAGACAAAACTCTTAAAACTATATATATATTAACAAAAGTAAGCACAGTCTCGACGGAGCGAACAGAAAGGCAACCGGACGTTGCAGCGCCATTCTGCTGTATACAAATGAAAGTTTACCCTAACGAGGAAATGTGGGCATAAGATCTTCTTTATCGGAAGTTCCATGCTCAAAGGGCCCCGTGTGTGTCTGGATCACCGTTGACAACTGTGTTCTGACATTTCTTTTTCTTTTCCCTGTTAGGGAAGGGATTGGGACAGCGGCCTGTCTGAAGTGTGGCTTGTTATGTCATTGTATGCAGTTCAGGTGATGGCTGGTTAGCTTGCGTGCTAGTTGTGGAGCTACTGTGTAGCCAGTCAGCTGTTAGCTGCGCAGCTGTTAGCTGCGGCGTTAGCTCGCTGTGTTTACCAGGCTGGTATACGTTAGCTTGTTGCTATCAGCCGATCGGCTGTTAGCTTAATGCTACACTGTTGAACGTTCTGTGACTATAACATGCCTTAAACACTCTGACTACGACGTCATCTTTGACAGAGGATGTTAGTCGTACCTACCGGGAGCCCGGCCGGCGAGGACTGCGTCAACATGGAGAACCGTAGCGGCTGGGTGGCGCAGTGACTCTGCCCTTGTCGTCGACACAGGAATGCTGTGTTTACCGTCGGTGCCCCGTTAGCCAGACTGCAGTTCGCTTAGCCTGCGCTCACGGTAGGAAGGTCCCGACCAGACCTTAAACACGTCTTCTTCCTTCCCTTCTAAATGTTTTGTAATAACAATGTTTTCCAAAACGGGTGTTGCTGCAATACATTGAGGATACGACGCGTGTTGTGTGTGAATTGTCTTGTCACTGGTATAAGCTTCTTCTCCATACAAATCGGGTTGTTGTTTACATGTGTAAAAATTATCTGATTAGTTGTGTTGAGAACATCATGTGTGTTCATGTACCATGAACTCACAACTAAGGGGGTTAATTAACCTATAAAGCTATGCTTAGTGACATATGAGTGAAGTATGAATTCTTTTCTCAGCCTGTAATGACAATGAACAGTGTGTTCACATATTAACAGGGTTTCCTGTTCAACTGGGCCGTATCAAGGGTAAGGTAGGAGGGGTGATCCCCCCGGTTCCCTGGGGCTTCCTCACCCTCCTCTCAGACATGTTGTTTACAATATATTGTGTCATTGTGTTTGTGGGGATACGATGTAACCCTTAGCTTAGTTGCTGGGGTTGGGCTAACCGCTTGAGAAACTATATTTTCCTAAAGAAAAGATTGTTTGGTCGCTTTTCGTGTGTGCTTAGCAAGGCCTGTGGCCGATACTAATCGAGGATTCTGTATTCTCTCGTTATGAAAAACGGCGTTCCTCTGTAGCAAGAGTGTACTTGCCATTTTTTGTGGTGATAAAGGGTTGTGTGTGTCTTGTGATCTACAACTGAGTTAGGTTGGCCACAGAAGCACATGTGTAAGTCTGGTACCGGGGCTCTTAAGGGGGCCCTCTCTATTCTGTGTTTTTTCCTTAGTAAAAATCAGATAGCAGGTTAGCACATGAGCTGTGTGAAGCTGTTAGACACTTCATGTAGCTGACTATGACTGTGTCATGCTCTTTTTTGTCATTACATCGTATCATGGGTGTGGGGTCGTAAAGGGGTGAACTGGTAATCCTTTCCTCCCCTTTTGATGGGCAGGGGTTAAAACCTCCTGTCCTTCAAGGTTCATGTCACGTTGCTGTTCGGCACGTTACAGGGTAAGAGGGGGGGGGGGGGAGTTTCCTGGTCCCACGCCCTGGAAGATTGGGCGTGTGCACCGCAGAAATTCCCCCGCCATAGAGTACGTCACTGTGCGCGTCTCTGTTGGTAAGACTTCCGTGAGTTGTGCAGGTCCATATGATGGATCTGTTTCGGGAGTGGTCAGGGCTCCTCCTCACGAAGCTCCTACTCGGGCCTTCTGTGAGTTAGGACTCTCCTTCCCTGTGAGGGAGCCTCCTCAGAGTTCAGAGCCTCCTCCTCAGATTGTCAAGGTGAGTAGAACTTCAAAAAGGAGTCCTGCTCTATTGTGTGTGTATTCGATTCAATTAGAGTATTGAGTGTGTATTGGTTCAGTGCCTCCTCCTCGGAGAGCCCTAACCCAAATATTACATGGCTCAATGTTGCAATATATTCTTTTCAATCTATACAGCTCGCGTGGGAAGTCTCTCTGGGGATTTCCGTCTCCTCCCTATGGGAGGGTGGTGGGATGTAAAAATGTAAAAAAAAAATACCCTCAGCTGCGTCACAAGGGATTCATGTCAGTCTGTGTTCTTTCTTTTTTGAAGGTACATGAAGCACGACGGCTCCGTGTCGTTCTCCCAGGCGACTTGGAGGAACAATGTTTGGTGTCTTGTTAGACTATCCATTGATGTGTTTGGGTCTCGACGCATACATAGTGCTGGCTCGGTGTGTTTCTGTTACAGAATCACACAGGGGCTAAGTGCGCCTTGGTTGCTTGTTAAAACAGCGTTTTTATAGGGCAACTGGGATGGAGTTTTGTCTCTTCTTACTAGGTTGTCTCGATGAATTCTCGTTCATATCTGGGGGATGTTAACGGAATAGATCAGAACATATGTAGAGGGGTCTCACGCCCTTGGGGTGGGCCACTGAGCACGGTCCAAATGGGACCGTCTGGGTGGCGCCCTCTTTTCATGTTTTAGATTGACACGCATACCTACCCCCTCTTCTGGAGTGGGCATGTCGGCGTGGTTAGGACACGGGACTGGTCTGGTCACGCTGGTCCAGGTCAGTTAACCCGTTGTCCGCCGGGGATGCAGATCTGCTGTTCTGGTACCCTGAGGGACTTGGGTTTTTTCAGGGGGAAAAAATGCTGGGTCGGCCCGGGGTGCACTGTCATGAAGGGGCTGGTTCTCCTTTTCTTCGCTCCTCTCTCACGCATGGCGAAGAGAGGGCTGTTGGGGTGGTCTTTTGGACCTCCTCTGGTAACCCTATGTACTTCCCGAGCCGCCGGGCCCGGTCCGAAGTAAAGTTTCGTTGATACCGTAGGCCTGGGATAACCCTTTTTTGAAAACTGAAACACTTTTTTTTACTGCGGTATAGCCAGTGTATGCCCGCAGGTGTGTTTTGGAGTTTTTTCTTGAGGGGTTATAGGAACAACCACCGTCGGTACCAAGAGGGTGGTTGGTTCCCTGGTGTGTTGGAGCAGTGTCAACTCCCGGGTTACCCGGTTGAGTGTGCCCCTGCACGTTCATGACGTCTGCCAATCATGTCAGCCTTCTCTGCCTCGACCCCTCTGGGTGGGTTTTTTTTAATGGAGGCTTTGTCATGCAACAACGCCAGCATACGGCCCTTCCGCCGGGGGGGCTGTTTTCAGCTGACTCCTTTGGCGCCTGTCTCGTCCGCAGTGCTCCAGGCTCAGGTTACAGCCTGTTGCCTGGTTTCCCCGGTGCGCTGCCTGCTTCCGTTGGTTAACCTTTTTTGTGTGCTTACGGCCATGCTGACTGCCTGTTCTGCAGGGTCAGTGTGCCAGGCGGTGTGCTATTGGGGGGAAAGGGCCCGCTCTTGGAGGGGCCTTATCCGACTACGCTGGCGATGTGGGGGGCGGTGTCACTAAGTGACCACCTGGTGGGGTCTTGATGCCTGGCGTCATTGACCTCTCCGGGCCCCCGTTTTCCAGGGGATCCAGTCCCTTCAGTGGGTCTGGGTCTTCCTTCGCGCTCCGCTGCTACGGCCTTGCCACGGGGTTGGGTTTGCTCTTCACCCCATGATTTCTGAGGGCAGTAACAAGGTTGTTCCTTCCGTTCGTTCCCGGGTGGCATGCAGGTTGTGCGTGTGTGTAGTCGTGGGGTCAAGCCACGGTCTGCTCACCCTGTGCGTTGAGTTGCTTGAGTGCCTCTTCGCACGGTCGGATCCGTCGCCCTCCCGTGAACCTCCAATAGGGGGGGTATCCTCCATTAGGGAGGGTCGGGGGGGCTCGGTCCTCCCCGGTCTGATGGTTGTGGGGGGCCTCAGCGGGGTGTATTTGTCTGGCTATGGCTCCCGCTCAGCCCCTGTCATGCAGACAGGTGCTGAGCAATCCATTAACGTCATAGAACGAAGGGTTATGTATATAACCCAGTTCTATGAGTTAAGTGGTGCGCTCAGCACCTGGACGCCGCTGCAGCCCTTGATTTTTTCATTGTGGTGAAATTTGTTGGGAACGAGATGAGTGTGTGGCCCCACCCCTGCTTATGTAGGTAAGCGGATGGGGGTGTGGCCAGACGAATGCTGGCATGTAAAGGTACATGGTTGAAGTTTTTATTCAGTGTATATACGCTGAAGCGAGATATATGCAGACAGGTGCTGAGCGCACCATTTAACTCATAGAACTGGGTTATATACATAACCCTTCGTTAACCCTTTCCCTACCACACTATAGAAGGTTAACTCTTTCACTACCACACTATAGAACGTTAACCCTTCCACTACCACACTATAGAAGGTTAACCTTTCACTACCACACTACAGAAGGTTAACCTTTCACTACCACACTATGGAAGGTTAACCTTTCACTACCACACTACAGAAGGTTAACCCTTTCACTACCACACTATATAAGGTTAACCCTTCCACTACCACACTATAGAAGGTTAACCTTTCACTACCACACTACAGAAGTTTAACCTTCCACTACCACACTATAGAAGGTTAACCTTTCACTACCACACTACAGAATGTTAACCCTTTCACTACCACACTATATAAGGTTAACCCTTCCACTACCACACTATAGAAGGTTAACCCTGTCACTACCACACTACAGAAGGTTAACCTTTCACTACCACACTACAGAAGGTTAACCCTTTCACTACCACACTACAGAAGGTTAACCTGTCACTACCACACTACATACAGTTAACTCTTTCACTACCACACTACAGAAGGTTAACCCTTTCACTACCACACTACAGAAGGTTAACCCTTCCACTACCACACTATAGAAGGTTAACCTTTCACTACCACACTACATGCACTGCACCTTATGTGACACTGTGAATAATGTGAATATTCTTCAGCTAGTCAGATAGTAAATTATATTGACCATATTGACCAAATTGTTTACACTGCCTGTGTTGTTTTTACTACCTGTACACTGTGTTGTTTACTACCTGTACCCCCCCCCACGCTGCTATGATGCCTGAATTTCCCCAAGGGGATCAATAAAGGAATATCTTATCTTATCTTATCTTACATAAAGTTAACCCTTTCACTACCATACTATAGAAGGTTAACCCTTTCACTACCACACTACAGAGCAGTTTAGACTCAGTAGCTCAAACCCAAGCAGGTTTTGGAAAACAGTTAAAGAGATGGAGAACAAACCCTCATCCTCCCAGCTGCCCACCTCCCTAGTAACTGGGGATATGGTAATTACTGGAAATGAGCGTGTGGCAGAGGCCTTTAATAATCACTTTATTAAAGCTGGGAGCCTGTTTGAGTCCATGGCACCCCCTGCCCCACCATCCAACCCCTTGCCCCTCAGCCCTACAGTGCCACCTGCCTCACCATCCAACCTTCGTGCCCCTAATCCAGCCACGCATCACAGTTTTGCACTGCAGGAATTTACTGAGAAGGACGTTTTAGAAGTACTCAGCAAACTCGACCCCAAGAAACCTCCTGGCCTTGATGGGTTAGACCCCTTTTTCTACAGAACTGCAGCCCCCATCATTGCTGAACCTATTTCCCATCTATGTAACCTATCCCTGCATACAGCAGAACTGCCCTCTGCTTGGAAAGCAGCCTTGGTACGGCCCCTGTTCAAAGGAGGAAACAATACCGACCCCAACTGCTACCGCCCAATTTCAATTTTACCCTGTATAGCAAAAGTGCTAGAGAGACTAGTTTGCAAACAACTCACAAGCTTTCTAGAAACCTACAACATACTTTCGGAAAACCAATCTGGCTTCCGCTCAGGGCATGGATGTGAGACTGCTACGATGAAAGTCCTCAATGATGTCCTCAATGCCCTTGACTCCAAACTCTACTGTGCTGCTGCCTTTATAGATCTGGCCAAGGCCTTTGACACTGTGGATCATGAACAGCTTTTAGAGCGGCTGAGAGACATTGGTGTCACTAATCACAGTGTAGCATGGTTCGAGAACTACCTCTCTGATCGCACTAAGTCAATAAAAACCGACAACCTATTAACCCAGTCCCTATCCATCTCTAAGGGGGTCCCCCAAGGCTCCTTACTAGCTCCAATCCTCTTCTCCATCTATATAAACAACATAGGCCAGTTCGCTGGAAACTCCCTAATTCACCTCTATGCTGATGACACAGTCCTGTACACCTCTGGTCCCTCCCCGGATGCTGTCCTGAAAACTCTCCAGGAGAGCTTTCTAAAAATCCAAGCTGGTTTCTCCGCCCTTTGCCTGGTCCTAAACACCAGCAAGACCAAAGTTATGTGGTTCGGCCACAAGGGCACCTCCCAGACTGGCACCATTGTAGCCGCCGATGGCAAAAAGCTTGAACTGGTCACCTCTTATAAATACCTGGGAGTGTGGATCGACACCAAACTCTCCTTCTCTGAACACCTAACTAAACTGCAGGCCAAAGTCAAAGCAAGGCTTAGCTTTCTGTATAGGAACCGTTCCTCCTTCACTAGATCTGCTAAACTCACCCTGGTCCAGATGACTGTCCTGCCGCTATTTGATTTTAGCGATTTTAGATAATCTACCGCTTGGCCCGTAAAGGTGATCTAGAGCGCTTAGATATCCTATATCACTCCGCCATTCGCTTCGCTACCAATGCCCCCTACAGGACCCACCACTGCGAGCTATACTCCCTAGTAAACTGGTCCTCCCTGGAGATTAGACGCAACATCCACTGGCTGGCCTTTATATATAAAACACTTCTAGGCCGTAATCCCCCTTACCTTACTCGCCTAGTCCACCCTCGTCCACTCCCAAATTACCACACCCGGTCAGCCACACATATCCTGGTAAACGCCCCCCATGCCAACTCCTCACAAGGCCGTTCCTCCTTTCAGTACGCAGCAGCTGATAGCTGGAACACACTACAAAAAACCTTAAATATGGAAACGTTTATTTCAATTCGATTGTTTAAGGAAACTTTAACAAACTCCCTAGAGCACTCATGTAGATGTTCCTCCATGTGCTAACACCATGCTGCCACTATTGTTCTGTTGTCCGCCAGTTGTTGTTCAGTTCAGTTGTTGCTCTGTATGTATGTCCTGCCTTTTTAATAATGTTCCTTTGTGTTTTATTTTTATTTATTTGATTTGATCTCCCATCCCCTTTCCCCTAGGGGGCTTTTTACCCCCAAATAGGCCGTTATTGAAAATAAGAACTTGTTCTTAATTAACCTGCCTATTCAAATAAAGGTTTGATGATGATGAGAAGGCTAACCTGCGTTTACCTGCTTCCCAGATGGAGCTCGCCTTGTGCAAAATACTCCAGACAAGCCCGAGTTTGAATGGGCTTTAAAGGGGCATTAAGCAGTTTAAGAGGAGGGGCTTTTGGCTTTAAAGGGGCATTATGCCGTTTCAGAGGAGGGGGGGTTTGTTTGCAGAGCCTGCAGATGAATGTAATTCCTAGATGTATTCTATCTTGTGTTATCATAAATGATCAGCAGGGTTAGTAGCTTTGATGATTTATTAGTTCACATAATCAAACTGTATTTAGTTTATTAAATCACTTGCTTATAAATTTTTTCATCTAAAATGACTTGCTGGACAGTTAATAATAATAATAATAATAATAATAATAATAATAATAATAATAATAATAATAATAATAATAATAATAATAATAATAATAATAATAATAATAATAATAATAATAATAATAATAATAATAATAATAATTTAATAATAATAATAATAATATAATAATAATAATAATAATAATAATAATAATAATAATAATAATAATAATAATAATAATAATAATAATAATAATAATAATAATAATAAATACATTTATAAAAAGGTAGTTATGCAAACAATTCATACAATTTTGGATAAAACATTGTTTAACGCTTAATATTTCCAAAATACAGGACTCATACCACACCAGACACTGTGCATCACAAGCAGCCTATACTGTAGGACTCATACCACACCAGACACTGTGCATCACAAGCAGCCTATACTGTAGGACTCATACCACACCAGACACTGTGCATCACAAGCAGCCTATACTGTAGGACTCATACCACACCAGACACTGTGCATCACAAGCAGCCTATACTGTAGGACTCATACCACACCAAACACTGTGCCTCTGCATCACAAGCAGGCCTATACTGTAGGACTCATACCACACCAAACACTGTGCCTCTGCATCACAAGCAGCCTATACTGTAGGACTCATACCACACCAAACACTGTGCCTCTGCATCACAAGCAGCCTATACTGTAGGACTCATACCACACCAAACACTGTGCCTCTGCATCACAAGCAGCCTATACTGTAGGACTCATACCACACCAAACACTGTGCCTCTGCATCACAAGCAGCCTATACTGTAGGACTCATACCACACCAAACACTGTGCCTCTGCATCACAAGCAGCCTATACTGTAGGACTCATACCACACCAAACACTGTGCCTCTGCATCACAAGCAGCCCTGCGGCCGGTTGGATGGCAAGTCGCGATAGCAGCCTGCCGTACATCACTGTCAGCCGGCGCCTGGTAATCTATTTGTCCTCCTGCTACTAGGATGTGGTGTAATTTGTTCCTGCTTTTCCTGCAAGGCTAGCAAAAAAAAGAAAAAATGCAGCGATTTTCACTGCACTCTGTTTTTTTATATTCTGCTCAGCAGCGGAGGTGGAACCAGGATGTGGCTGAGGTGAGCTAAGCATCCTGGTCTCCCTGGTCCCCCCGAGGGTACGTGATTAATAATATATTACTTTATTTATTGTTTATTCATCTATCTGTCTGTCTGTCTGTCTGTCTATCTGTCTGTATATTATCTATCTATCTATCTATCTATCTATCTATCTATCTATCTATCTATCTATCTATCTATCTATCTATCTATCTATCTATCTATCTATCTATCTATCTATCTATCTATCTATCTATCTATCTATCTATCTATCTATCTATCTATCTATCTATCTATCTATCTAT
>NC_140169.1:152175990-152223576 GCF_963971535.1 Notolepis coatsorum | reverse complement strand
TGAGAAGCATGCAGCGGCGTGCTCCCAATACGAAAACCGGTGGAGGGTTTGTAGAATGATCATCATCTTCTAGACACTCCAGTACGAAGACAATATCGCCGTATTTTCTCGAAAATAGTGAGAGAGAAAATAAAGATATGATGTCAACGTATCCTTGTTTCCCAAGCTGTTCCTAATCCAATTTCTTCCATCATGGTGTCAAGTGTGGGGATCTACCGAGGCACCTCTTCCTTGTGGTGAAAGCGAGAAGGAGGAGAGCAGGTGACCACACACCTGCTTATGAGGGTAAGCTGATGAGGGGTGTGGTCAGACTAATACTGGTATTAGAGGTACATTTGTGGTTTATTCAGTACGCGTGCACGTACGCGAGATAGTGCAGAAGGCGAAGCCAAGCTGAGCCCTAACGATACAGAACGTGTGTTGTCGGGCCTTACAAATACATTTGGTTTGATTTGATTTGATTCCAGTTCTTGGGGGATAAATTACGGTAACTCAGTTCGAAAATAAGATTTAAAAAATATATACGTTTTTCTAAGAGATTAACATAGAAGAGTTTTAATCACATCTCCGCCACAGAGTGTTGAATGAAAAGAGTCCTTAGAAGGTTTCTGATAATATCAAATAGGCCTGCCGTGTTAGCCAGTAGGGAAATATGAAGGGCTTTAAAGGAACAGGCCAACGAAATGCGCTGCACTGTCTTCTCCAGAGTCAGACAAGAAGATAGATACCAATTTATTTTCTGTGTGTTCAGTATGTAGCAGGGTGGATTATCCCTGTTTTGTGGGAACGGTTGCTGGCAGTCACAAGGTAGCTGGACACAGTAGAGCTCCGTCTGACTGCACCCTCGTCTTTGGGCCTGGAGCGTCAAACTGGGGCCCGGTAGTGGGAGTGAATGGGGCCCGGGATTTACCAACCTGGTCTGGTACTCTGGTCTTCCTCGCCTCTCCGGGGCGGTCAGCAGTACTCCCCAACTCGCTCTCACTTCCCTGAATACCTCCTTTAACCCTCCCACACCTAGTGACTGATATGCATAATTAGATTCGTTCCTCCCGCAAGCAGTACCCTCCCTTGATGACCACTAGAAACCTTACAATGAAAAGGGGAGAGTTGGGTAGGAAGGGGTTAATAGTATATACGTTACCCACACCAAAAGAGTTAACACTAGGCACAGGAATGGACACGCACACAGAACCCCATTTAAGCCTTTATGTTATTTTGTACGGTTACAAGGATTTAATAAGAATGGTCGTCTAGAATGAGGTCTTACCATGGCTCAGGTTGTAACTCAATATCTTATAGACACGTATATTATACACCCACCTCTGGGTAGTACCAGGGATAATATACTTCAATGTGTTTGACTCCTCACCCACGTCTGGGTCGGCACCCGGTATAATACCTCTATCAGGCTTTAATTATATGGCAACAATAATACCTCTCTAAGGCTTTACTTATGATGCACCAGGTCTGTAACCTCCCCACAGGGAAAGGGTTAATTAGATGGGAAAATATTATTAAAGAACCACACGTTATCACACTCAAAGAAAATGAAAAGGTGGGCCCACTGTACCAGAACAAAAGTCCTATGCTAATGCCGGCATGTAAGGTTTATGGGGTACCCCTATGAACTGTAGTTAGCAACGTTAGCTTCACCCGCAGGCCGCATCACACTGTGTACTGTGCAATAAGATCCTGGGCACCGAAGCCCTAATGTACTCAACCAAGATGGCGACCGCGCCGCGCCACCACCGTCCGGGTAGCAAGATGGCGTCGAACGCTCTTGTCGCGGGCGCTAGCAAGCGGGGCTGGAGCAGAGGGCAGTAGCTGGCTGAGAGCGTGTGCTGGGTGATGGCGACCTCTGCTGGACGGAAGAACTCCCGTGCTGGGCTGTCGACCGCCGGAGCAGAGCAGACGTCGAAACGCCGGTGAAGGCTGGTTGTTGACAGCCGGCGCTGGGTTGACGCGCAGCCATACACTTGCCCTACCTTAAACTGAAGCTACTCTTTGGGTCCCAAACAGCCCACCTGCTACACGGTTATACTGTTGCGCAACGTGGCTGGCTACAACACTGGTCTTCTTCAGCGCCTCGCTCTCGGTGTACACTGGAGTCAATATAGCCGTTAGCAGCATGCTACTTATACCGCACACACTGCTACTATAACACGCTACCTATGGACGTTAGTCCTTGGGTTCAGTTTCTCTTACTCACGCACTATCACGGGTCCTTCTAGGATAACCCGTCATATACTCAAGTTCAATACGTTTGCCCGTGTGGTCCACAACGGGAGCTCTGTCGAGACACGACTGATCACATCCAAGTCCAAACTCGAAGAGGCTCGTTTTTACCCCTTCCGTCTCCATTGGCTCGCTTCCTTCCCCGTCTCTCTCGTACGCTCTCTGCCTGCCTCCGCCCCCTGCTGGTACCGCCAACTAGTCACACAGGGAAAACTGGGTGGAAGAATATGATCCAGTGATACTGTTTATAATCCATTTTCCAGCCGGTAGAAGAAGGAGAAGCCCGAGTCATTGTTCGAGGGAATATTAATGGAAACTAGTTAGTATGTCTTGGTGCACCAGGGGAGATAAAAAGGCAAGTCAGCACTTCTGAATAATAGCCATATTTTCAGGGTGCTACATTTCCCCCCACTTTGAACTTGCTAAGTCCTCTGCAAGTTAACTCAATGAAACACCAACCAACGCATGCATGAAAACGGTCCTGAGACCAACAGTTTCACACATAGATCGACAATCACTCATTATGCTAACAGTTTCACACACTCCTTCATGAGTTGGAAACACTGTTCAACAAACACACTCTTGAGCACGTAGTCCTGGCGATACCGAGCGGGTAGCCGACCTCTGGTGCTCCTCTGGGGCCGGGTGGGTTCCACCCGGGGGGGTTCCACTTCCCCCACCTCCGACTCCGTGTCGGATTCTTCAGTGCCCGTTGGCGGGTCATGGACCACAGCCCCGCCCTCCAGGGCCATCGGTGGACTGCCAGCGGCCTCCTCTTCGACTTCGTCTCCGCCGTCCTCCCCATCCTCTCCTGAGGGGGTCGACTCCACCTCTGACTCTGCGTTCGCTGCCTCTTCAGGGGCGTCCCGCAGGGGCCCGGGGTGGTTACACGCCCTAGGATGCGATTCCCGCCGGTACCCGAAATCATCTCCGATGTCTGATTCGGACGAGCTCCGTGGTGCCACAGGGATCTGTCGAGGGGCCCTCGCCCGCACTTCCGGGTTGGAGGCCGGGAAGGGACAGGTCTTGAGCTGGTCTCGATGCACGGTCCTTTCTGGACCCCCTGCTTCGGGCCTGACTGTGAACACGGGCGTCCCTTCGTGGCTCTGCTTAACCACCACATAAGACATAGGCTCCCACTTGTCCTGTATCTTATTACGGCCCCGGATTCGGTGGTCGCGTATCAGGACCCGGTCTCCGGCCCGCAAGAGTGCGCCTCTGCTCTTTCGGTCGTAGATCCTCTTGCGTCGATGAGACGCCTGCTTCGCCGTGGCCTCGGCGGCCTCCGCAGCGGCCTTTAGTCGCTCGTGGTGACCCTGCACCCACTCGTCCAGGTCCTCCGCCCCTTCGTCAATGACGTCTCTGCCCCCCAGGACATCTCGGGGCATCCTAGCGTCCCTCCCGAAGAGCAGGTAGAAGGGGGAGTATCCCGTGGAGGAGTGCACGTGGCAGTTGTACGTAAGTACCAACTCGGGTAGGTGCTCCTTCCAGTCCCGCTTCTTCTCTGCGGGCAGACTATGCAGCATGTCATGCATCGTCCGATTGAACCTCTCACATTGCCCATTCCCCTGGGGATGGTAAGGCGTGGTGCGGCTCTTCGAAATTCCGTACAGTCGGCAGAGCTCCTTGATGACGCTCGACTCGAAATTTCGCCCTTGATCGGCATGGAGTCGGGCAGGACAACCGTAGTACACGAACCAGTACTTGATCTGGTCTTCGCAGTCTGGTCTTTGGTCGGTACGGCAATAGTGAATCTGGTGAACATATCGGTCAGCACCAGTACGTTCTCGTAGCCTCCCGCCGACCTTTCCAACACAGTGAAGTCCATGGCCAGGACCTCCATGGGTGCCGTCACGTTAGTGCAGGTCATCTGGGCCTGGGCTTTAAGGAACACATCACGGGCTAATGCACATCGCTTGCATTGCTGCACCCATTTCTTCACCTCTCCTGCCATCCCGATCCAGTAATAACTTCGCCTCATCAGATCCACCGTCCCTCGTCCCCCGTAGTGTCCCCCATCTTCGTGCTGGGTCTCGTAGATCCTCCGTCGCAGGGCTGTGGGCACCACCAGCTGTAGAACCTCCTCCCCGTCGCGGGGGTCGCTGACGCGCCGAAACAGTACTTGTTGGTGCAGACGGAACCACTCCCACTGCCCGTATAACTTGCGGAGCTTCGGGTCCCCTTCCTTCAACTGCACTTTAGTGGGAGGGACCCCCTGCGTCACCGCCCGCCACACCGGACCCAACTCGGGGTCGTCCGCCTGAAGTTGCCGCATTTACGCCCAGTCATACCCGCTGTTCCCCTTCTGTGCCGCTATCTGTCGTGCGCTGACACTCGGGACCTCCCGCGTCTCTGTCGGTCTCCCGGGGCCCAGTAGGGCCCGCACTTCCTCTGCTGGGACCACGACAATGGAGCGCTCCGTTCCTGGAGACCCCGACGGGTGTGAGTGCCGGTCGCGGGTATCGTTAGGAAGTCTTTCTCTGTGTCTTCCACTTTGGGCTCTGATCGCATCGGCATGCGAGACAGGGCGTCTGCGTTCTGGTTGAGTCGACCAGGTTTGTAGTGCACCACGAAGTCGTACTCCGCAAGCTGAGCGTTCCAGCGCTGCTCCACTGCTCCCAGGTTGGCCGCGCCGAGGTGCCTCAGCGGATTGTGGTCGGTGATCACGATAAACTGGGAGTACATCAAGAGGTCCCTGCACTTCTCAGTGATCGCCCGCTTCAGGGCGAGGAGCTCCAGCTTGAACGCGCTGTAATTTTAGTCGTTCCTTTCGGGCTCGCAAAGGCGATAACACGCTCCAAGCCCTCTTGCTTCTGACTTAGTACTGCTCCCAGTCCCAAGTAACTCCCGTCCGTGGTCACTATGAAGGGGAGCCGGAGATCGGGGTAGGCCAGCACCGGAGGCGTTAAGAGGCACGCCCGCAGATGGTCGAAGGCCGTCTGACACTGCGGAGTCCACTTGAAGGCCTCGGCCCGGCCTTTGGTGAACCCCTTCTTTTCTTTCCCCATCAGGGCATGCAGTGGCTGAGCCACCTGGGCGAAGCGGGGCACGAACCGCCGATAGTAGGACAGGAACCCGATCACCTGCCTCACTTCCTTCGCTGAGCGTGGCGCCGGCCAGTCTTCCAATACCTTCACTTTGTCGGTGTCGACCTGTATGCCGGCTGCTGAGACGATGTGTCCCAGAAATTTTACTTCGGTCTTCAGAAGGAAGCACTTCCGGGGCTTGAGTTTGAGCCCATGCTCCCGAAGCCGTCCAAACACCAGGTCCAACTTCTGACAGTGGCTCTCGAAGTCGCTGGCGAACACCAAGACGTCGTCTAGATAGACGAGTAGGACGTCGAAGGCCAGGTCCCCCAGCACGGCGGTCATCAACCGCTGGAATGTCGCTGGTGCGTTACACAGCCCAATGGGCATACGGGTCCACTGGTAGAGACCGAAGGGCGTCGTGATGGCCGTCTTCTCTTGGTCTTCTTCTTTCACCGCCACCTGGAAGTAGCCGGCGGTGAGATCGAGCGAGGAGAAGATCTTGGCCTGCCCCAAGGCGTCTAGGGACTCCTCGATGCGAGGTAGGGAGTATGCATCCCGGTGCGTCGCGTTATTTAGGCGGCGGTAGTCACAGCAGAACCGCACGGAGCCGTCCTTCTTTATGACGATCGCGGCTGGTGACGCCCACGGACTGCAGCTCTCTACCAGGACACCCTGGTCCACCAGGTCTTGTACGTGCCGCTTTACTTCTTGGAACACGTGGTGCGGTATTCGGCGGTGTCGTTGCTTGACCGGGTGTGCGTCACCGGTGGGGACGTAGTGAGCGACCGTGGTTGTGTAACCATAGTCCCCGTCGTCTACGGAGAACACCGCCTTGTGTTTCTCCAACACTTGATTTAGCCGGCTCACTTGAGCTGGCGTGAGATCCTGCAGGTTCGCCTGTACGGGCACGGCGAGCCCTCAGGTCCTCCCGTCCGCCACCGCCGAGGGCGGGCTATCTCGAGCCTCAATCGCCGTCACTCTGACGCCTCCGTCTACTTCCTCCACGGTCACTCTTTCCTTAGGCCGTACTCGACGGGGGCAGTGGAGCTCCGCCAGTCGGGACCGGGGTCGGAGCACCATCTCGGCGTTGGTCGGGTTCAACACCCGGACAGGCACTCTCCCCTGTCGGGCGTACACCACCACGTTCGCCACCAGTAGTCCGGGGGGCAGGTTGGCACTCGGAGTGTTCTCTAACATCACGGGACGCCGCATCCCTGCCGTCGTCTCACAGGGGCCCGAGACGCTTCGCTGTGCGGGGGAATGACCACCGGCTCCCTGCCGGCCACCTTGACGTACCCCATCCTCCCCGGGGCGGTACACTCCCGGGCTTCTTGGGCTATGGCGGCGACCACATGGCGGACGGCGACGCTTCTAGCGTCGGCGCGGCTTCGGCTCGCCCGGCGCATCCCCTTGATCCCCTGGAACAGGCCGTCTACTCCGCCGAGCACGTTCATGCCCAGAAGTCCCTGGATGGCGCCTCTTGGGGGCACTCCGGCGGGGTCGTCCTTTACTATGAATATGCATTTCCCCGTGAATGTCATATCCAGGCACTTCACCTCGGCGTAGAGGCATCCCACCACTGGGATCTCCAAACCGTTGGCGGCGGTGAGAGTGATCCAGTTGGCGGGGGTCAGCTTTGTTTTCCGGGAAGTGTCTTTGGAAGTGGCTCTCCACCATGGTGGTGACCTCTGCGCCTGTGTCGAAGAGGCAGCGGGTCTCGACACCGTTGATCTGGACGTCTAGCGTGAAGCACTCCCCGTGCACGTCTTGCGTCTCGGCGCCCTCCGCGGCCGAGTCGGCGACTCCGGTTACGACGGTGTCGACTGCCCTTCGTGGTTCGGGTCGGTACCCTGACGGGCCCGGAGCTTCGGGGGTGGGAGTAGAGGCTGGGCGTGGCCCGCTGGCTGGGCGGGGGCAATCCCTGCTGATGTGGCCCAGCTGATTGCAGGCATAGCAGATCAGCCTGCCCTCTTCGTCTCGGCGGGGTGGTTCCCGCAGAGCGGCGGTCGCGTCGTCTCGGCGTCGCCGTCCGGGGGCGCCTCTCCGGGTCACGTCTCGCCCCTGTTGGAAGGCCTGGAAGAGTTGCTCCTGGCGGGCGTCCAGCCGCTCCTGCCCTGCGAAGAGCTGCTTAATAGCTTCCTGTAGCGTGTCTACGCTCAGCGGGGCCTCTCGTCCCTCCGCGGCCGCAGCGTGGACCAAGGCCCGGGCGCCACTCCTAGTGGGGGGCAGGACCATCTCCTCTTCGGACCAGTCTATCGCCGCCATCATCAATTCAAGGAACGTCCGCTCCCCGTCCTCCTTTACGTACTTCCTCATCTCGCGTCGCAGCATCTCATCCCTCAGGCCTAGCACGAACTGCGCCTGCAGCCGGGCGGCAGGATCCGCGACCTGTCGGGGGTCTCGGCCCTGTATACGACGCATCCTCTCCTGTAGGTCGTAAGCAAACTCTCTCACGGTCTCGCCGTCTATTTGTCGGCGGTCGAGGAACTCTCCCAGGCGGACACTGACCGGGGTCTTGTCTCCGTACGTCTCCTGCAGCAATCGGAACACAGCGTCCGGCTCTGGGGCAGTCCCTTCTATCACGAAGCGCACCGTCCGTTTAGCCTCGCCTTTTAGATGCTGTTGTATGAACTCCGCCTGTTCGTCGCCGGGCACTCTGCTGATCCGGAAATGCGATTTCATGTCTCGGATCCAGTCCTCCACCGGCGGCTCTCCTCTCTCTTTTCCCCTTCCGAACTTGCTGCACTTTCGGTCCCGTTGGACATATACGGTCGAGGGGCCCGCGCATCCCCGCGCATCCTGGAACAGGCCGTCTACTCCGCCGAGCACGTTCATGCCCAGAAGTCCCTGGATGGCGCCTCTTGGGGGCACTCCGGCGGGGTCGTCCTTTACTATGAATATGCATTTCCCCGTGAATGTCATATCCAGGCACTTCACCTCGGCGTAGAGGCATCCCACCACTGGGATCTCCAAACCGTTGGCGGCGGTGAGAGTGATCCAGTTGGCGGGGGTCAGCTTTGTTTTCCGGGAAGTGTCTTTGGAAGTGGCTCTCCACCATGGTGGTGACCTCTGCGCCTGTGTCGAAGAGGCAGCGGGTCTCGACACCGTCGATCTGGACGTCTAGCGTGAAGCACTCCCCGTGCACGTCTTGCGTCTCGGCGCCCTCCGCGGCCGAGTCGGCGACTCCGGTTACGACGGTGTCGACTGCCCTTCGTGGTTCGGGTCGGTACCCTGACGGGCCCGGAGCTTCGGGGGTGGGAGTAGAGGCTGGGCGTGGCCCGCTGGCTGGGCGGGGGCAATCCCTGCTGATGTGGCCCGGCTGATTGCAGGCATAGCAGATCAGCCTGCCCTCTTCGTCTCGGCGGGGTGGTTCCCGCAGAGCGGCGGTCGCGTCGTCTCGGCGTCGCCGTCCGGGGGCGCCTCTCCGGGTCACGTCTCGCCCCTGTTGGAAGGCCTGGAAGAGTTGCTCCTGGCGGGCGTCCAGCCGCTCCTGCCCTGCGAAGAGCTGCTTAATAGCTTCCTGTAGCGTGTCTACGCTCAGCGGGGCCTCTCGTCCCTCCGCGGCCGCAGCGTGGACCAAGGCCCGGGCGCCACTCCTAGTGGGGGGCAGGACCATCTCCTCTTCGGACCAGTCTATCGCCGCCATCATCAATTCGAGGAACGTCCGCTCCCCGTCCTCCTTTACGTACTTCCTCATCTCGCGTCGCAGCATCTCATCCCTCAGGCCTAGCACGAACTGCGCCTGCAGCCGGGCGGCAGGATCCGCGACCTGTCGGGGGTCTCGGCCCTGTATACGACGCATCCTCTCCTGTAGGTCGTAAGCAAACTCTCTCACGGTCTCGCCGTCTATTTGTCGGCGGTCGAGGAACTCTCCCAGGCGGACACTGACCGGGGTCTTGTCTCCGTACGTCTCCTGCAGCAATCGGAACACAGCGTCCGGCTCTGGGGCGGTCCCTTCTATCACGAAGCGCACCGTCCGTTTAGCCTCGCCTTTTAGATGCTGTTGTATGAACTCCGCCTGTTCGTCGCCGGGCACTCTGCTGATCCGGAAATGCGCTTTCATGTCTCGGATCCAGTCCTCCACCGGCGGCTCTCCTCTCTCTTTTCCCCTTCCGAACTTGCTGCACTTTCGGTCCCGTTGGACATATACGGTCGAGGGGCCCGCGCGGGATCCTCAAACTTCGCCGCCCTCTCCTGCGCGGCGTGGGTCTCCTCTTTCTTTACCTCGATGGTGGCGTCCCGGCCCTCTCATTGCTCCTGTAGGGCCGCCTGAGTGTAGCGCTTCTCTTGGAGTGCCTGTTCGGTCAACTCCTTCATCGCTGCGGCTTGCTGCTTTAGTAGTGCCGCCTGAGTCCGACACTCCTCCTACAGCTCCTCAAACTTCGCCGCCATCTCCTGCTCGGCGTGGGTCTCCTCTTCGGACATCGTGGGTCTCTCTACGGGTCCCGGTCAAGGGAGTAAGTTAGGAGGTTGATCCTGTTTGTGACGCCAAATGTAGCAGGGTGGATTATCCCTGCTTTGTGGGAACGGTTGCTGGCAGTCACAAGGTAGCTGGACACAGTAGAGCTGTCTGACTGCACCCTCGTCTTTGGGCCTGGAGCGTCAAACTGGGGCCCGGTAGTGGGAGTGAATGGGGCCCGGGATTTACCAACCTGGTTTGGTACTCTGGTCTTCCTCGCCTCTCCGGGGCGGTCAGCAGTACTCCCCAACTCGCTCTCACTTCCTTGAATACCTCCTTTAACCCTCCCACACCTAGTGACTGATATGCATAATTAGATTTGTTCCTCCCGCAAGCAGTACCCTCCCTTGATGACCACTAGAAACCTTACAATGAAAAGGGGAGAGTTGGGTAGGAATGGGTTAATAATACATTACCCACACCAAAAGAGTTAACACTAGGCACAGGAATGGACACGCACACAGAACCCCATTTAAGCCTTTATGTTATTTTGTACGGTTACAAGGATTTAATAAGAATGGTCGTCTAGAATGAGGTCTTACCATGGCTCAGGTTGTAACTCAATATCTTATAGACACGTATATTATACACCCACCTCTGGGTAGTACCAGGGATAATATACTTCAATGTGTTTGACTCCTCACCCACGTCTGGGTCGGCACCCGGTATAATACCTCTATCAGGCTTTAATTATATGGCAACAATAATACCTCTCTAAGGCTTTACTTATGATGCACCAGGTCTGTAACCTCCCCACAGGGAAAGGGTTAATTAGATGGGAAAATATTATTAAAGAACAACACATTATCACACTCAAAGAAAATGAAAAGGTGGGCCACTGTACCAGAACAAAAGTCCTATGCTAATGCCGGCATGTAAGGTTTATGGGGTACCCCTATGAACTGTAGTTAGCAACGTTAGCTTCACCCGCAGGCCGCATCACACTGTGTACTGTGCAATAAGATCCTGGGCACCGAAGTCCTAATGTACTCAACCAAGATGGCGACCGCGCCGCGCCACCACTGTCCGGGTAGCAAGATGGCGTCGAACGCTCTCGTCGCGGGCGCTAGCAAGCGGGGCTGGAGCAGAGGGCAGTAGCTGGCTGAGAGCGTGTGCTGGGTGATGGCGACCTCTGCTGGACGGAAGAACTCCCGTGCTGGGCTGTCGACCGCCGGAGCAGAGCAGACGTCGAAACGCCGGCGAAGGCTGGTTGTTGACAGCCGGCGCTGGGTTGACTCGCAGCCATACACTTGCCCTACCTTAAACTGAAGCTACTCTCTGGGTCCCAAACAGCCCACCTGCTACACGGTTATACTGTTGCGCAACGTGGCTGGCTACACAACCGGTCTTCTTCAGCGCCTCGCGCTTGGTGTACACTGGAGTCAATATAGCCGTTAGCAGCATGCTACTTATACCGCACACACTGCTACTATAACACGCTACCTATGGACGTTAGTCCTTGGGTTCAGTTTCTCTTACTCACGCACTATCACGGGTCCTTCTAGGATAACCCGTCATATACTCAAGTTCAATATGTTCGCCCGTGTGGTCCACAACGGGAGCTCTGTCAAGACACGACTGATCACATCCAAGTCCAAACTCGAAGAGGCTCGTTCTTCCCCCTTCCGTCTCCATTGGCTCGCTTCCTTCCCCGTCTCTCTCGTACGCTCTCTGCCTGCCTCCGCCCCCTGCTGGTACCGCCAACTAGTCACACAGGGAAAACTGGGTGGAAGAATATGATCCAGTGATACTGTTTATAATCCATATTCCAGCCGGTAGAAGAAGGAGAAGCCTGAGTCATTGTTCGAGGGAATATTAATGGAAACTAGTTAGTATGTCTTGGTGCACCAGGGGAGATAAAAGGCAAGTCAGCACTTCTGAATAATAGCCATATTTTCAGGGTGCTACAAGTAGAAAGCTATCCAGCTCCAAAAACACCTCTCTCAGAGTTGTAATCCAGGCTAGTGGTCCGTATCCACTTCCATTCATTTGTGCTAAGCTAGGCTAGCTTGCCGCCGGATAGCTTCCTACTGAACGCACAGAGAGGGAAATTGGTATCCATCTTCTTGTCTCTCTCTGGAGAAGACGGTAAGCACATTTTTCATAATGTCGGCCTAATTCTGGTGATGTAATTTGCCAACTTTCTCACTACCAAGAACAGTAAAGTGCAATAGTAATATACAATGTACAGGTGATAATTCTGGATGTATAATATATGAAAAGATATTACATTTACATTTGAATGAATGAAAAGTTTATTTTTGAACATGTATTCTTTACATTCCTCTAAATAAATCATAATATCAAGCTTTGTCAAACAGAATAATCAGAATGAAAAAGAAATTATAAACAAAAAGTCAAGAGCAATGTAGTTAGTTGACAGGTTCAAAAAAGGAGTAGAGGGAAGCTAATTGCTTATTGATCCCTACCCCCTTACATTTACATTTTTTCCTCCATTAATTTTTACTTAATATAACATAATTTAGTATATACATTTTACTATAGTACAATCAAAAAAAGAAACTTGAGTCGCTTGACAGCAGTAAATACAATACAACACTACTTAACACAGTAAAATCTTCAAACCTACTTAGAGCCAAGTTAGGAGACATTATGGAATTACCCGCGACCACCACCGCTGCACACTTTTATTAGCTTTCACTCACATCCTCTCCAATTTGTGGTGCACATTTATGACCCTTAGAGGAGGAGGAGCCCTATTGATTTTCGGTGACCCCATGACCTGTTGTTCCCCACTCTCTCTCTAGCCTGTTCACCTGAGTCTCACCAAACCTGCTGCTGTGTAGAATCTTCAGATCCGTCATTTAGATAATTGTCAGGGCGCCAAACCATGTGACCGCCAGATCCAATCAAATTTCGAAGAAACGCAACAGTCAACAGGAAATTATTTGTCACTCGTGAACGCTCCGATTTCCACCAAACTTGACGAATATTTTTGCCTTACAATAGATTAGATTAGATTACATTACATTAGATTAGATTAGATTAGATTAGATTAGATTAAAATGTATATTGTCATCATGCAGCACAAGTACAGTACAATGAAAAGAGGTTTGGTGTCCAACCAGAGTGCAAATGTGATTGATTGATTGATTGATTGAAAAGTGTATTAACAGATTGCAGAATGGGTACAGTACAGTACAGCTCAATACATACAATTGTTAAGAGGATGCAGACCTGAGAAAGACTTCCGTCTTGTTTCCATCAGGGTCCCCCATTTTCAATTCATCATATGACACACACGACATACAGATAGACAGTACTGCTACATCTATATATTTATGACATACCAGATTTTCAAATACAGTACTGTTTGTGATACTAAAAAAATCCAGAAAAAGAGTGTATATACATTTGACATAGAAACTGTGCATTGGGGGAGGTTGGGTAGGTGGGGTGGGGCTGTACATTGGAGGTGTGGGGGGGGGGGGGGGGGGGGTTGGGTAGGGGGGGGGGGACACTGTACATTGGAATACTGACATACATTTGACATAGAAACTGTACATTGGAGGAGGTTGGGTAGGTGGGGTGGGGCTGTACATTGGAATACTGGCAAAGCCATGCTTGGTCTTTATTGTACAACTGGGTTAGGACATTTGTAGGGGCCAGTTTTGAATTGCAGTCTCCCGTAGGTGTTCTTTGAGAGTGTTTTTGAAGGTGGGTAGTGATTCACATTCCTTTACAGCTTTGGGTAGGGCGTTCCACATTGTTGTGGCATAATTGCGAAACGTGTTTAGTCCCTTGTTTGAGCCGAATCTGGGTTTTACATGATTTGTGGAGCTCCCTCTGGTGTTGTGATCGTGGTATTCACTGACCTTTGGGAAGTATTTTGACATGTACATGGGTACCTTGGTCGTGTAGTGTATCTTGTAGACCAGGCCCATTGCAAGTTGCTGTACTCTGTCGTCTACTCTAAGCCATCCTAGGTTGGCAAAGTGTGCAGGGGTGAGGTGGGTTCTAGGAGTCAGGTCAAGCAGTAGTCTGACTAGTTTGTTTTGAGATGTTTGTAATTTGGTTTTTAGTGCCTTTGAGGTGCTTTGGTACCATGAGGTGCAAGCATAGTCGTAGTACCCTTGAACGAGTGCTCCTGCCAGAGTCTTCAGGGTATTCTTGTTTACCAGGGAGGAGATCCGGTACAAGAATCGAGTTCGTTGATTGACTTTTTTTATTACATTGGATGCCATTTTGTCACAGGAAAGATTAGCCTCTAGGATGGAACCCAGGTAGGTAATTTCATCTTTCCTTGTGACAATATTGTCACCCACTGTAACTGAGAAGCCGTCGGTTTTGCTGAGTTTGTTATTTGAACCGAAGAGAATGGACTCTGTTTTGCCCATGTGTAATGATAGTTTGTTGTCGGCGAGCCATATGCAGATTTTGCCTAGTTCCGAGCTGAGGGTTTTTTCAACCTGTAACTTGTTCTTGTCAGAGACCAGCAGGGCTGAGTCGTCCGCAAACAGGAACAAGTTGCAGTCACAAGCTGACGACATGTCATTTGCATAAATTAGGAACAGTAGTGGTCCTAGTATGCTTCCTTGTGTAACACCACAGTTCACTGTGAGGGGGGGGGGGATAGGGTACCGTTTACCTCCACCATCTGTTCTCTCCCCTCCAGGTAGGATTGTATCCAGCTCACTGATAAACTATCAAAACCAATTGCTTTTAGCTTGTCAATCAGAATGGTGTGATTGACAGTGTCGAAGGCCTTTTGTAGGTCTAGCATGACCATGCCGCAGTATTTGCCCGCGTCCACCTCTTGCTTGATGTGGTCGTTCAAATAGAGAAGGCATGTGTCAGTGGAGTGGGATGTTCTGAAGCCAGATTGGAATTCGTAGATTAGATTTTTATCCGTAAGGTACTTTTCGACCTGTTCGTATACTATTTTTTCCATGACTTTCGAGATGGATGTAAGGATAGAAACAGGGCGGTAGTTGCCTGGATCTAATTTGCTGCCCTTTTTGTGCAGGGGTGTTACTCTCGCTATTTTGAAGTCCTTGGGGACGTGTCCCTGTTTTATGGAGAGGTTTATTATGTGTGTGATGACTGGGGTGATGGCGGCTGCTGAGTCTCTGAGGAATTTGGAGGGGATGTTGTCATGGCCAGTGGCCTTGTTCGGTTGGAGGGCGCTCAGTTTATTGAGTACCTCATCTGTAGTTACCATTTCCAGTTTGAAATCGTCTTTGTGGACGCCTAGGTTCTTGTAGTATGCTACTATGTGTTCTACCCCATACTGCCCTGAGTGGGAGGGTAGTTTGTTTACCAGTGTTGTGGCTATGTTTGTGAAGAAAGTGTTTAAGTAATTGGCTACATCCAGTTTGTCTGTGATGAGCGTGTTGTCCGTCTTTATGTTTATGTTTGAGAACCTGGTTTTAAGTTGTTTACTGCAGCCTAGTTGATTATTGAGTAATTTCCAAGGTAACAGTGAAGTGCAACAGTAATATACAATGTAATTAAACTGGGTACAAAATATACAAATTAGTACTACTGAGTGTAGGCCTGGGAAGTTCTGAGTCGTCTTGCCTCATGATGGCGCTGTTCTCATGAAACTAAAAACATGAACTACTCCTCAACGGCTCGGATTAGGGTGGATTGAGAATCGGGGGGGGGGGTTACGCCCACTGCCGGTCACCGACAAGTTAGTATTCGTTGATTCTAGGGCTGACCTCGACTCGTCGAATAGTCGACTAATCGATCGAAAGGAGCCATAGTCGACTGCCAACCTCTTAGTCAAATGCAAAAAAAAATAAAAATAAAAGATTATAATTTAAAAAAGATATATATAAGAGGCCTAGAAGCGTGGCTAACGCTAATGGCGCGCATACCAGCGAGGCTAACTGCCTAAGAAAACAGGCACAGAGGCACTGAAAGAGGATTTCACACACTAGACCCCCTCCAATGTACAGTAATGTCCTAACCCAATAATACACGAGACCCTCTTCTTGGGACCAAGTAAGGTTTCGTTGATAATCCAATGTACAGTTACCCCCCACCCCACCTATCCACCCCCCCCCCACCCCACCCACCCAACCACCTTCCAATGTACAGTTTCCCCCCCCCCCACCCCACCCCCTACCCACCCCCCCCCCCCCCCCCCCCCCCCCCCCTCCGCCTGTATCAGTTCCGCAACCGTTTCCATTTCCGGGGTAGGCCTGATTGGCCGAGACGGCCACGTGACGCGCGTGGCACGCCCCCGCGGCAGCAAGCGCGCTACTGCTGGAGTTTGCCTCGCCTTTCACATCGCTGCCGTTGGCGAAAGCAGGATGAGGCGAGAGCGTAGATTTCGCTGTGTATCATTTAATCATTTATCATTTAACATTTGAAAGGCATACATTGTTGTCATACAGAAGTACAGAATACTTTTATCCAAAATGCTTCTTACTGTTACACTGTTAGAGACTGTGCTAGACAAATGAATGACTAATTCGGTCAGAAATAACGTAACTAATAACGTTAGTAAGCACTGCTTATATGCTTATTATGTCTGCGGGGTACAGTAAACGTTTCTCCCGGTACATTCTGAAGAGCACACCCCTGTATGTTGGAGAACCAGCGGTCTTCCGCTCCTCCTCACTCGAGTGAGAGCAAAGCCGTGCACAGCTCAGCCTGTGTGAGACGCGAGGAGGAGATGGGAGTCCTTCCAATCGGAATATGTTGTTTCTTTACACATATGTTGGATTATGAATATGTCTTTATAGCTATGCTGCCAGGCTGGTCCGCGACCCTCCGTGCTGCGATCACCAGCGGGGAGAATATGCTCACGGGAGCGGCATCGCTACCAACATACAGCGGTGTGCTCTTCAGAATGTACCGGGAGAAACGTTTACTGTACCCCGCAGACATAATAAGCATATAAGCAGTGCTTACTAACGTTATTAGTTATGTTATTTCTGACCGGATTAGTCATTCATTTGTCTAGCACAGTCTCTAACAGTGTAACAGTAAGAAGCATTTTGGATAAAAGTATTCTGTACTTCTGTATGACAACAATGTATGCCTTTCAAATGTTAAATGATAAATGATTAAATGATACACAGCTAAATCTACGCTCTCGCCTCATCCTGCTTTCGCCAACGGCAGCGATGTGAAAGGCGAACTCCAGCAGTAGCGCGCTTGCTGCCGTGGGGGCGTGCCACGCGCGTCACGTGGCCGTCTCGGCCAATCAGGCCCACCCCGGAAATGGAAATGGTTGCAGAACTGATACAGGCCCCCCCTCCACCCCACCTACCAACCTCCTACCTACCAACCTCCTCCAATGTACAGTTTCTTCATCAAATGTATATACTCTCTTTTTTTAGACTATTTTTGCATCACAAACAGTACTGTATTTGTAAATCTGGTATGTCATAAATGTATAGATGTAGCAGTACTGTCTATCTGTATGTCGTGTATGTATGTCATATATGTTATGATGAATTGAAAATGGGGGACCCTGATGTAAACAAGACGAAAGTCTTTCTCTGGTCTGCATCGCCTTAACAATTGTGTGAATTGAGCCGTACTGTATTGTACCCATTCTGCAATCTGTTAATAAAGTTTTCAATCAATCAATCAAACATATCAAGATGTAGGCTATCCATCAGTGGACCAATTGCATGCTTTTGCAGAGGACAAGAAGCCTTCAGTCGACTTCTTAGGACATTAAGCACCCCCACAGCCCAAATGGAATGGGGGGGGGGGGGGTAGTCGACTCCATAACAGAGTAGGCCTATGTGATGTTACCTCCACAGGTCCGCGGTGTATTTAGAACGTTCCGCCCTGTTCTCTTTAAGATCCTCAGCCGGCTGGAGAGGAAGCTGAAGCTAACGTCTTCATAACGACGCTGCCGTCCGTCTAACGTCTTCATAACGCATTAAAAGAACGTTTCCTTATGTAAAAAAACCTTTCCGCTCCACAGGACGTGTCGTCAATACGTGTAATGGTTCCCCCCTCACTGTGAAGAGGCTGGAGCATAAAGGAGGCATTAATCATCAAATGAACACTGAAAAGGCTTTGATTGTTTGCTATGGAGAGGTGCAACAAACACTGGTATTTATTCATTTTTAAGGCCTTTATTGGTAAGCTACCTCCTTATACTACATCATTATTGGTAAGCTATCTCCTTATACTACATCATTATTGGTAAGCTATCAGCTTATACTACATCATTATTGGTAAGCTATCTCCTTATACTACATCATTATTGGTAAGCTATCTCCTTATACTACATCATTATTGGTAAGCTACCTCCTTATACTACATCATTATTGGTAAGCTATCTCCTTATACTACATCATTATTGGTAAGCTACCTCCTTATAATACATCATTATTGGTAAGCTACCTCCTTATACTACATCATTATTGGTAAGCTACCTCCTTATACTACATCATTATTGGTAAGCTATCTCCTTATACTACATCATTATTGGTAAGCTACCTCCTTATACTACATCATTATTGGTAAGCTATCTCCTTA
The DNA here is from genome assembly GCF_963971535.1 of Notolepis coatsorum. NCBI lineage: Eukaryota > Metazoa > Chordata > Actinopteri > Aulopiformes > Paralepididae > Notolepis > Notolepis coatsorum. The sequence continues at coordinate 152,205,378 of NC_140169.1, read as the reverse complement.
TACTACATCATTATTGGTAAGCTACCTCCTTATACTACATCATTATTGGTAAGCTATCTCCTTATACTACATCATTATTGATAAGCTACCTCCTTATACTACATCATTATTGGTAAGCTACCTCCTTATACTACATCATTATTGGTAAGCTACCTCCTTATACTACATCATTATTGGTAAGCTACCTCCTTATACTACATCATTATTGGTAAGCTACCTCTTTATACTACATCATTATTGGTAAGCTATCTCCTTATACTACATCATTATTGGTAAGCTATCTCCTTATACTACATCATTATTGGTAAGCTACCTACTTATACTACATCATTATTGGTAAGCTACCTCCTTACACTACATCATTATTGGTAAGCTATCTCCTTATACTACATCATTATTGGTAAGCTGCCTCCTTATACTACATCATTATTGGTAAGCTATCTCCTTACACTACATCATTATTAGTAAGCTGCCTCCTTATACTACATCATTATTGGTAAGCTACCTCCTTATACTACATCATTATTGATAAGCTGTGTTGGTTAAACGGCCAGCGTTCTAAAATATATGAATACGTGGCGGTGTTTGCAGGGCTATAACTATATTATATTATTATAGCTATGGATACAATACTATTGCCCATTTGACATCGAGTATCTATTGGTCAATATGTGAAAAAGAAATGTTTTTTTCATCCATACATTCCCGTTTTATACCGTAGTGAATATAAGTATGGTTTTAGGGTAATTCATGGGAGGCTGGTAATAGCCCCCAACGTGTATTATACTAAATGCATTGGCGTTCCGTCCCTACACATACTACAATTAAAAAATCAAATGCATATGATGGGTATTATGTTCCATCATGAATGCATGAAAGGGTGGAGGGGGGGTCGTTTTTTTATTCTTTGATCGTCACCAACGGAATACATTATGGACTAGCGTTACACACATACGCTCGGATCATAATGACGGCATGCTTTGATCAACGCAAGATTTATATCATATAGCCCTTACCTTGACTAGGATCTGCCCGAAAAAGAATATTCCAATTATCTGATCGAGAGTCCCAGTATTGGTGTCGATCGTGTCGCCAACATAATCCGCCATACATCATCGATCTGGAGCATTTGACGCTACTCAAGCCGATCGGAACAACCGCACCCCTTGCCCGACATGGAAAAGTCCGCCCGGACCAATATAATCGACGCACAGCCCACGACACCGAGTTTCAAAGGATGCGCAATACCAGCCACATCCTACCAGGCTTTTGTGATCTCAGACTCATTCCCTATGATAACACCAGGCTCCCTGGATGGATAATGAATGGAAATATCGAATAAAAGAAATAACGATGAAAACCCGACTTTTCTCGGGTTTGGCGCTCAACCGTCGGCGAGTTAACCCGACTTTATTCGGGTCTGGCGTCCATTGAGTTAAGGTCCCAGAGTTTGCTCTGAACAGGGTAAATCTGCATGTTGCTATGATGCCCCTCTAGATCATGGAATGAACTCCAACAGTCCTTAAAGCTTGAGATTCTCCCCTCTGTTGCAGAGTTTAAAACCTTGATCTCCAACCTTTGTCCATGTCTACACCATGTACACAGACAGGAGCCCTTAATGCCCAGACCGGTTGAGACAGAACGGTCTGGAACCGTAAGAACAATAGAAGTAAAAGACATTATATTAACAGCCCTGCATCCGTCCTCTCTCTCTCTCTCTCTCTCTCTCTCTCTCTCTCTCTCTCTCTCTCTCTCTCTCTCTCTCTCTCTCTCTCTCTCTCTCTCTCTCTCTCTCTCTCTCATGCTGGAAGAACACAAATCACAAATCGATCCGTGTCAATTAGAGTTTGCCCACATCCTGGGAGTCAGACGTCCACGCCGCACTCAGCAGCAGGCGAGGCAGTTACCCTGCAGAGGGGGGGGGGGGAGTGACAGGGGTCTGAGAGGGGGGAGAGAGGGGGAGAGAGGGGGCTGAGCGGGGACTGAGAGGGGGCTGAGAGGGGGGAGAGAGGGGGCTGAGAGGTGGCTGAGAGGGGGCTGGGAGGGGGGAGAGAGGGGGGTGAGAGGGGGCTGGGAGGGGGAGAGAGGGGGGTGAGAGGGGGCTGAGAGGGGGGAGAGAGGGGGGTGAGAGGGGTCTGAGAGGGGGGAGAGGGGGTGAGAGGGGGGTGAGAGGGGGCTGAGAGGGGTCTGAGCGGGGGGAGACAGGGGGGGAGAGGGGGCTGAGAGGGGGGTGAGAGGGGTGAGAGGGGGGAGAGAGGGGGGAGAGAGGAGGGAGAGAGGGGGGTGAAAGGAGTCTGAGAGGGGGCTGAGAGGGGGGAGAGAGGGGGAGAGAGGGGGCTAAGAGGGGGCTGAGAGGGGGGAGAGAGGGGGGTGAGAGGGGGCTGAGAGGGGGCTGAGAGAGTGGGCTGAGAAGGGGAGAGAGGGGGCTGAGAGGGGGGATAGAGGGGCTGAGAGGGGGCTGAGAGGGGGGAGAGAGGGGGCTGAGAGGGGGCTGAGAGGGCTGAGAGGGGGGCTGAGAGGGGGCTGAAAGAAGCTGAGAGAGGCTGAGAGGGGGGAGAGAGGGGGGAGAGAGGGGGCCGAGAGGGGGCTGAGAGGGGGGAGAGAGGGGGCCGAGAGGGGGCTGAGAGAGGAGAGAGAGGGGGCTGAGAGGGGGCCGAGAGGGGGCTGAGAGAGGAGAGAGAGGGGGCTGAGAGAGCCGGACATGACGGAGCTCCAGTCACTCCTGATATCCGGGGCTTTCCGCTGCCCGGCAGGCCACCTCTCCTCACAGTGAAGAACTGTCGGGCACAATAAAGATGACAAGGTTGAACAAGAAGGAGGGCTGCAGCGTCTTTGTAGTGTGAATCCAGTGTTTAGAAGGTGCTCTTTGGATATAGAATGAATGAAAACGTTTATTTAAGATGGACACCACAGCTACATTGGACCAGTCACAGTGGGCAGACCAGATGTGTTGTGTTGCGTGTTTATAGCACAAGTGCTAGTTTTCAACACTAGTCCATTGAGGCTTTTCTAAAAGGTAGAATAAAATTACCAGTAAAATACAGAATTTAAATCACAAATCAGAACAAATAATACAAGAGCAAGAGTCCACGATCAAAACAACAAAACCAATCCGCGTCTACATATTATGTGCGCACTGCTGCTTTGAGTTCAGCCATTCCTTGAGTCCTCTGCTGAAGACGTTGGCATTGGACTCCCATGAGTTTGCCCCGTTAACAGAGAAGGCAGACTGTCCAAACGAACTCTTGCACATGGGAACAGTATGAGCCAGTTGAAAAAACAAAGAAGTTCCAGGCACTCTTCATATATAAAAAAGCTTTAATAAATCGCTTAGTTCATATTAGAGCAATAAAAAAAGTAAAACACCAACATGTTTCGGCCTCTCTATCGGCCTTCTTCAGGGCATAGTCTGAAGGAGGCTGTAAAGGAGTCATCAGCACAGCCTCCTTTTTTAGACTATACCTCAGTTGATAATTTTATGCAATTTATTAAAGCTTTTTTATATATGAAGAGTGTCTGGAACTTCTTTGTTTTTCCAAAAGATTACAATGTGTGACGTGATGACGCTGGACCTTGTCCTGGACGCGTCAATACTTTTACCAATGGATTTCCAGTTCCGCGTGCGCGTTCTGCGATCTGATTGGCCACTGACGTTTCTGGTCGTGTGACATGTGCGGCCAATCGTGTGACGCCTGTTTCTTTCACTGGTTAAGCTTAGGCACTCTTTCGAAGTTGGTTAAGGTTAGAGTTTGTCTTAGAGCAGGGCGATAGAACGCCAGCCCTGATTCCAAACTCTAACCTTAACCAACTTCGAAAGGGTCGCCTAAGCTTAACCAGTGATAAACTAGGCGTTAGGTAGTTTGCAGGCTGTTCGACGCAGAAATGGGCAACGCGATTGGGCGCACATGTCACATGACCAGAAACGTCAGTGGCCAATCAGATTGCACCAGAAACGTCAGTGGCCAATCAGATCGCAGAACGCAAACGCGGAACTGGAAATGCGTTGGTAAAAAAATAGACGCGCCCTGGACGGAGTGCCCTTCTTGCAGGGTCAGTGTTCTATATTTATCCCACGTTCAATCATAATGTCCTATACAGCTCTCCCTCCGCGCTTATATATATATATATCTGCTCTTATGTAACATGACGTAATGTTCTGATCCTTGAATCTGCTCGGGGCTCAGAGGCGAAGGACCTGTGTGTTCTCTTCCAGCCTCCGCATTCCTCCTCTCTCTCTGCACTGACTCACTGCTGACCTCATCAACACATCCTCCATTTGACCGTTTTACTGAGAGTCCATACACTATATTAGTCGTATATATATATTTTGCTACTGTCGCTCAAAAACCTCATAATTCCCTCGAAATGTTTGTCTTTTCTCCATTTCTCAGTTTGAATCAAATGTCTACGCAGTCCTGTATCTGTCTAGCTAGCTTCCGGTTATTGGGGGGTCAATTACGGTAAGTCAGTTCGAAACTAAGATTTAATACGTTTTTCTAAGAGATTATTAACATAGAAGAGTTTTAATCACATCTACGCCACAGAGTGTTGAATGAAAAGAGTCCTTAGAAGGTTTCTGAGAAATATCAAATAGGCCTGCCGTGTTAGCCAGTAGGGAAATATGAAGGGCTTTAAAGGAACAGGCCAACGACATGCGCTTCACTGTCTTCTCCTGAGTCAGACAAGAAGATAGATACCAATTTCTTTTCTGTGTGTTCAGTAGAAAGCTATCCAGCTCCAAAAACACCTCTCTCAGAGTTGTAATCCAGGCTAGTGGTCCGTATCTGCATCCATTCAAGTCAAGTCAAGTCAAGTCAAGAGTTTTAATTGTCACGGCATACAGGTATACAATGAAATGCGGCTGGTCTTGCGCGCGACGATGTGCAATACAGTGGTACAACATATAATAGAATCCAATAAAAATACAGTGGTACAACATATAATAGAATCCAATAAAAACAACAGTGCAATAAACAGGTAACATGGTGTGCCATCTCGGTATTCATTTGTGCTAAGCTAGGCTAGCTTGCCGCCGGATAGCTTCCTACTGAAAGCACAGAGGAAATTGGTATCCATCTTCTTGTCTCTCTCTGGAGAAGACGGTAAGCACATTTCTCATAATGTCGGCCTGTTCCTTTAAGGTGGCCTAATTCTGGTGATGTAATTTGCCAATTTTCTCACTACCAAGAACAGTAAAGTGCAATAGTAATATAGAATGTACAGGTGATAATTCTGGATGTAAAATATATAAAAGATATTACATTTACATTTGAATGAATGAAAAGTTTATTTTTTGTGTTCTTTATAGTGATGCACCGATGTGAAAATTGTGGCTGATACCGATATTTACCGATGTCGATATCTCTGTATAGAAAACACTTTTTTATGATAATCAAATAAAGAGCTATTTTCCAAAACGCATAATTTTTTTACTTTTGTCATTTATTTTCAGAAATTACTGATATTTTGAAACTATTTAAGGCCAAAACATGTAAAAAGATTTAAAAAAAAAAAATAATAATAATATATATATATTTTTTTTATATCGGCCCATATCGGCCCCATCTTGATATCGGACCGATACCGATGTGTAAAAAAACTGCCATATCGGCCGATATTATATCGGCGGCCGATATATCGTGCATCTCTAGTGCTTTACATTCCTCCAAATAAATCATAATATCAAGCTTTGTCGAACAGAATAATCAGAATGAAAAAGAAATGATAAACAAAAAGTCAAGAGCAATGTAGTTAGTTGACATGACAAAAAAGGAGTAGAGGGAAGCTAAGCGTATTGATCCCTACCCCCTTACATTTACATTTTTTCCTCCATTAATTTTTACTTAATATAACATAATTTAGTATATACATTTTACTATAGTACAATCAAAAAAAGAAACTTGAGTCGCTTGACAGCAGTAAATACAATACAACACTACTTAACACAGTAAAATCTTCAAACCTACTTAGAGCCAAGTTAGGAGACATTATGGATTTACCCGCGACCACCAACGCTGCACACTTTTATTAGCTTTCACTCACATCCTCTCCAATTTGTGGTGCACATTTATGACCCTTAGAGGATGAGCCCTATTGATTTTGGTGACCCCATGACCTGTTGTTCCCCACTCCCTCTCTAGCCTGTTCAACTGAGTCTCACCAAACCTGCTGCTGTGGGGAATCTTCAGATCCGTCATTTAGATCATTGACAGGGCGCCAAACCACATGACCGCCAGATCCAATCAAATTTCGGAAAAACGCAACAGTTAACAGGAAATTATTTGTCACTCGTGAACGCTCCGATTTCCACCAAACTTGACGAATATGTTTGCCTTACAATAGATTAGATTAGATTAGATTAGATTAGATTAGATTAGATTAGATTAGATTTGATTCGATTAGATTAAAATGTATTGTCGTCAAACAGCACAAGTACAGTACAATGAAAAGAGGTTTGGCATCCAACCAGAGTTCAAATGTAACAGTAAAGTGCAACAGTAATATAATATGTAATTAAACTGGGTACAAAATATAGAAATTAGTACTACTGAGTGTAGGCCTGTTCTGAGTCGCCTTGCCTCATGGTGGCGCTGTTCTCATGAAACTAAAAACATGAACTACTCCTCAACGGCTCGGATTAGGGTGGATTGAGAATCGGGGGGGGGGGGGGGGGGTTACGCCCACTGCCGGTCACCGACAGCACGCGTCTAGTTAGTATTATTTGTTGATTCTAGGGCCGACCTCGTCGAATAGTCGACTAATCGATCGAAAGGAGCCATAGTCGACTGCCAACCTCTTAGTCGAAGGCAAAAAAAGAAGAAAAAATTATTATAATAAAAAAAAATATAAGAGAAGCGTGGCTAACGCTAATGCCGCACATACCAGCGAGGCAAACTGCCTAAGAAAACGGGCACAGAGGCACTGAAAGAGGATTTCACACACTAGACCCCCTCCAATGTACAGTAAATGTCCTAACCCAATAATACACGAGACCCTCTTCTTGGGACCAAGTAAGGTTTCATTGATAATCCAATGTACAGTTACCCCCCACCCCACCTATCCAACCCCCCCCCCCACCCCCCCCCACCCCACCCACCCAACCACCTTCCAATGTACAGTCCCCCCCCCCACCCCACCCACCTACCCAACCCCCCCCTCCACCCCACCTACCAACCTCCTACCTACCAACCTCCTCCAATGTACAGTTTCTTCATCAAATGTATCTACTCTCTTTTTTAGACTCTTTTTGTATCACAAACAGTACTGTATTTGTAAATCTGGTATGTCATAAATGTATAGATGTAGCAGTAGGCCTACTGTCTATCTGTATGTTGTGTATGTTATGATGAATTGAAAATGGGGGACCCTGATGTAAACAAGATGAAAGTCTTTCTCTGGTCTGCATCCCCTTACCAATTGTGTGTATTGAGCCGTACTGTATTGTACCCATTCTGCAATCTGTTAATAAACTTTTCAATCAATCAATTTTTGCAGAGGATAAGAAGCCTTCAGTTGACTTCTTCAGACATTAAGCACCCCCACAGCCCAAATGGAATGAGGGGGGGGGGTAGTCGACTCCATAATAGAGTAGGCTTCCGTGATGTTACCTCCATGAGTCCACGGTGTATTTAGATTGTTCTGCCCTGTTCTCTTTAAGATCCTCAGACGGCTTGAGAGGAAGCTGCCGTCCGTCTAACGTCTTCATAACGACGCATTAAAAGAACGTTTCCTTATGTAAAAAACCTTTCCGCTCCACAGGACGTGTCGTCAATACGTGTAATGGCTCCCCCTCACTGTGAAGAGGCTGGAGCATAAAGGAGGCATTAATCATCAAATGAACACTGAAAAGGCTTTGATTGTTTGCTATGGAGAGGTGCAACAAACACTGGTATTTGTTCATTTTTAAGGCCTTTATTGGTAAGCTACCTCCTTATACTACATAATTATTGGTAAGCTACCTCCTTATACTACATCATTATTGGTAAGCTATCTCCTTATACTACATCATTATTGGTAAGCTACCTCCTTATACTACATCATTATTGGTAAGCTACCTCCTTATACTACATCATTATTGGTAAGCTACCTCCTTATACTACATCATTATTGGTAAGCTACTGTAGTATAATCCTATAGAATCCTAACAATAATCTAAGGTTATTGTACAGTTGTTATCTGGAAGGAGGAGAAAGGATCATAAGTGATAGAATCTTTGGTCTCCTCATCTGATTTAGTCAGATGAGAAATAAACGTGTATAGCCAGACAACCAGAACTCTATTTCAACTCAACTGATTTATTTGTCACAGGGCCAAGAGTGAATAAAAGGTTGCTTTTCACATACAAGGATTATCAGAAAACATTAACATGTCTGTTTTGTACAAAGAATCAACAAGGTTTGCATCTCAAACGCTAACAGGTACATACAACAGTCATTTGTTAACATAAATGAAAAGTAGAGAATAGACTGTAGGCCTTTTTTCATATAAGTAAGCCTGGTTTCTAAGCTAAGTTACATTCTACCAACCAAACATAATGGTTCTATCCAGCTTACTTACATCAAAAGCAGCACAGTCTCTCTGGTGGTGTGGTGGGGCGGTGGAGCCGCAGACCTGGGGGGTCTGGGCTCCTGAACTACCAATATGTTCGCTCTTATATACTATAATTTCCCTCCAATCATAACATTCTAGAAGTACATTTTGGTCCAATCATGTGGTCTTCTGTGGGCGGTCTTCCCCAATCGATCTCCTGGGTGTCTCTGTGGGGGCCGGCTGCCCCCACCTCCTCGATCTCCTGGGTGGGTCTTGACTCAATAAACTGAGGGGGCCGCTGGTGGCCCCCGTCATTGTCTTCCTGTTGGGGGCTGGCCCCAACAGGTTCTTGTCCTCGGGTGGGGGTTGGTGTCAATGGCCCCCGTCGGTGTGGTTGTAATCTGGTCACAGTAGGTGTGACCTTTGTCTGTTATCTGCTGCAACTGTCTCTAGTACGGTTCCTTATTTAGCCACTGAGTCCACTCTGCTATTGAAAGGTACACCTGGCTTTACATTTATGGTTCTCTAATTTATTCACACATATTAATTATGAAATTCAAAGGCAATATTACCACACTACCTCCTTATACTACATCATTATTGGTAAGCTACCTCCTTATACTACATCATTATTGGTAAGCTACCTCCTTATACTACATCATTATTGGTAAGCTACCTCCTTATACTACATCCTTGTTGGTAAGCTATCTCCTTATACTACATCATTATTGGTAAGCTACCTCCTTATACTACATCATTATTGGTAAGCTACCTCCTTATACTACATCATTATTGGTAAGCTACCTCCTTATACTACATCATTATTGGTAAGCTACCTCCTTATACTACATCATTATTGGTAAGCTACCTCCTTATACTACATCATTATTGGTAAGCTACCTCCTTATACTACATCATTATTGGTAAGCTACCTCCTTATACTACATCATTATTGGTAAGCTATCTCCTTATACTACATCATTATTGGTAAGTGTTGAATGCCGATGGGTTGTCTCTATCTATCTCAGGTCACTTACTCGAGATATAACCCTGTGGCCGCCCGATATCCCCCAGCGAGGTGCTAAACTCGCTAAGTTCTCGGGTCAATTACTATTTCCTAATCACGCTTACTTCATAGTCACTAGTTAGTTATATCCAGTTGATATGAAATATAAGCATAGAAGAGTTGTTAACCTCTTCTTTGTTTGTAATAAACCGAATGTATGTCTGGGAGAACTCTTTTGCCTATAATAATAATAATATTATTATCATTATCATTATCATCATTATTATCATCATTTTACGAAAGGCCGGTAATGCTAATCATTTGAAAGCCTGATGATATTACTTTGCCTACAACAATAGTAATTATATTAGCGCAATAACACTTAATAATCATTTGCAAGCCTCATAACCCCTTATCAGTTCGACAGGCCCATCAATCCGTGGCCACCGATCGTCCGGCCCTGCAGTGGCGAGACTCTCAGTTTCCCACAAACCCAATGGAGCCTGTCGAACTCAGTGGCTACCGGCGCTTGCAAACAACAAACAGTGAAACTAAGCATTACTACTGTCAATAGTATATATATATATATAATATCCTTTATATAACTTTGGCTGAAAAGCAGTAACCAGCAATTGATTCAATCTGCATGGCTTCCAGATTATAGCTATACCGTTTTACCTCAGACGAGAGCAGGGCGAGGCCAGCGTCGTGGCCCATTGTGATAGAACGGAGTCCACGAATTCAATAGGTATTATAACAAAGTTGTTTTAATTAGAAAAAGCAAGTTACAAAGAGACTGCATTGGAAATGTCCAATTCAGTTAAAAGAAGTATGCAACAAAACATATCTCTCTTATCATAGCAAAAACTCTCTTTGTCATTTAAAAGATTTAGAGCATCTAAAAAAACAGAGTCTTGTCATAGGGACGCCACTCTGAAAAATAGACAGATTCTGTTCCAATACATCGCTCAACAGTATCTGACGCTATAAGAATGGTGTCTGAAGTCTAAAAATGAAAAATCTGCTCGACAAGACTGGAGCTGTCACTTATATACACAGGTCCGTAGCGTCATATATTAGGCACAGTAAAACACTCCTCCTTCCAACTTGTATCTTTGCCATTGGCTCCTGTCTACTCCACCAGCCAATCAACACACAATTCAGCAAGGATGAACTCTCCTCCCTTTTTAATCGTTACTGTAACTGAGAGAGTAATAGATTTCTTTGTGCTGGGAAAAACCCTATGTCTTCATCTGTTATCTAGTAAGCTAGCAGGGGCCCACAAGGTCATAGACACAGCATTATTGAATGAAACAATTGCCCTGCTGTAATATACAGTACATGGTCCTTCTAGCATGAATAGCCTAATACGCTTATATATATATACAGATATATACAGATATATATATATATACATGTGAGGATTGGTTCATTCCCCGCCACACGCTTCTTCAAGGTACTGTGATGATTGGTCCATTCCCCGCCACACGCTTCAGGAGTGATTATCAATTCCATCACGCACCTGTTGTAGTTTGTAATTAGCGCTCCAGAGGCTTCATATACTCGGACCTTCTATCAATCGTTGTCGGGTCGTTTTGAATTACTACTGCTACTGCCTGTCCCCCCCCGTTGTTGTACCTCGTCTACTTTTCTCCAGGACATCTTTGGAAGTCTCCGCTGGTGTATATCTTGATCATCCGTTTGGAGCTGTGCCTCGTTGCCCGCTTATACGTTTGCGCTTTGGTGAGTTTTTGGAAACAAACCTTTTTGGATTATCTGTTTTTGTGTGTTTGGATAACACTGAAGAAATACCGTTTTTGTTTTGTACTGGACTCAGCTAATTTGTGTGTTTGGATAACACTGAAGAAGTACCGTTTTGTTTTGTACTGGACTCAGCTAACTTGTGTGTAGTTTACACCGAAGATCAAGTCACTTGTATTTCATACTGGACTCAGCTAAGGGAGGACTGAACTGCACTGCCTCTGTGTACAGTTGGACTGTTATTGATAACTCTCTCTCTCTCTCTGTTTCCACTCCGAGTTGGATCTGGGAGTATCTGCAGAGCCGCAGCGGCACCTACGCCGATTCCCCACCTCTAACACCGGGAGGATCTGCAGAGCCGCAGACAACTCTGCCGAAGGCATCCTCCTATTTGTTAATTCTGTTTTGTATTTTGGCAAATTTTTTGGTTCAGTAATAAATACGCCCTAGTGTTTGGCTAACTCTGAACTACCTGTCTGTGCCGTGCTGTTGAGGTCGGTTTCAAACCCTAACATTACGACCCGACCATGACGACCTCAGCCGACACAGACAGAGTCAGGACAGCGTTGGCGGTCCAGATTGAATTGACCAACGACCACAGCCTACAGTTAGGTGCGGCTGCGGCTGCTGTACAGGAGCTCTGAGCCCAGGTCCTGCCTATTCAGGAGTCCCTTGGCTCTCTGGCTACCCTGCAGACAGCCCATGGTAATCAGCAGGCTGATATTCTTCACCAATTACAAACGCTGAGTTGGAACGATCAAGCGCCTCGTCTCACCTTCATGAGGGGGCTCAACGACGCTGTAAGGGACCAGCTCGCGACCCGTGAGGAGCCTGAGTTCCTCGAGGACCTATTCAACCTCGCCATTCGCATCGACGGACGCCTCCGGGAGAGAAGGCGTGAGAGAGCCCGACTGGGACCCCCAGACGTTCCCCAGACCCCCCGCACTCGTGACGGTACTGCGGTCCGTCCTGCTCCCTCCACAACTGGTGGTTCCTTCCCCTCCCGTTCGGTGCCCGAGGAGGAACCCATGCAGCTGGGACGCTCACACATTAGCCAGGCTGAACGGGAGGCCAGGCTCAGGTCCGGCCTTTGTCTCTACTGCGGCCGGGATGGGCACCGTATCTCCAACTGCCCCACCCGGCCAAAAGACCAGGCTCGCCAGGACCCCGGGAGATCCTGGTGAGCCGTTTTTCTCGTTCCCACAACCGTGCACCACCTAGCCGTCTGATGAGCGTCACCCTGGCCTGGGCGGACCAACGGGCGACGGTGGAGGCACTCATTGACTCGGGTGCTGACGAGAGTTTCCTGGATTTCGAGTTTGCTACCCAGGCCAACATTCCACTAGAGGACCTCGTGAGACCCTTGGAGGTGTTCGCATTGGACCAGCACCGCCTGGCTGACATCACTCAACGCACCTGTCCAGTCCTTCTCACCATTGCTGGTAACCACGTTGAGAGACTCCAGTTTTTTATCACCAGATCGGCCCTGGCTCACGCTGCATGAGCCCCACATCGCCTGGTCCTCCGGTACCATCAGGGGGTGGAGCTCCTCCTGTCCCAGTGTCTTCAGGCGGCGTCCTGTCCCTCGCCCCGGAGATCCCTTTGTGAGCCGCCCCCGGACCTCTCGACTATGCCCCCCGAGTACCACGACCTCGAGGAGGTTTTCAGTAAGTCCCGGGCTCAGGCCCTTCCGCCTCACCGGCCTTACGACTGTGCCATCGACCTCCGCTCTGGGGCTCCCCTTCCCGGCAGCCGCCTCTACAGTCTGACCGTCCCTGAGAAGGCAGCGATGGATAAGTACATCTCTGAGTCCATGGAAGCAGGAACTCCACCTTCGAGCCTCTCACCCAGGCTACCGTCTTTACCAAGCTGGACCTCCGGAGTGCCTACAATCTGGTCCATATCCGAGAGGGCGATGAATGGAAGACCGCCTTCAAGACTCCCAGGGGCCACTACGAGTGCCTGATAATGCCGTTCGGCCTCACCAACGCTCTGGCGGTATTCCAGGCGCTCATGAACGACATCCTCCGTGACATGCTGGAGGAGTTTGTGGTGGTATACCTAGACGACATCCTCATTTTCTCCAAGACCCTCGAGGAACACATCCAGCATGTCCGCCGTGTGCTGGAGCGCCTCCTCCACAATCGGCTCTTCGTCAAGGCAGAGAAGTGCCGATTTCACTCCGACTCCGTCGATTACCTGGGCTTCATCGTGGAGAGCAGCTTGACCCGAGCTGACCCGAGCAAGATCCGGGCCGTGGAGGAGTGGCCGGAACCCACCTCTCGGAAGGAGCTACAGAGCTTCCTCGGGTTCGCAAACTTCTACCGAAGATTCATCCGGAACTACAGCCAGGTGGCGGAACCACTTACCAGGCTAACCTCTCCCGCCCTGCCGTTCGACTGGTCCCCAGCGGCTTGTGCTGCGTTCCGTTCCCTCAAGAAGAGGTTCACCACCGACCCGGTCTTGCTCCACCCAGACCCCAAGAGACAGTTCATTGTAGAGGTGGACGCCTCGGATACTGGACTAGGGGCTATCTTGTCTCAGCGGTCGGCAACGGACCAGAAGGTACATCCGTGCGCCTTCTACTCACGTCGTTTCCTCCCTGCTGAGAGGAACTATGACATCGGCAATCAGGAGCTGCTGGCGGTTGTGGCTGCCTTGGAGGAGTGGCGTCATTGGCTAGAGGGGGCCGAGGAACCATTCACCATTTGGACGGACCACAAGAACTTGACGTACATCCATGCTTCCAAGCGCCTCAACGGCCGGCAGGCAAGATGGGCCAGCTTCCTCAGTCGGTTTGACCTCTCGCTGACCTTTCGCCCTGGTTCCCGCAACACGAAGGCCGACTCCCTGTCCTGGTTACACTCCAAGGGGGCTCCAACCACTGAGGACCCGACTCCCATCCTCCCAGAGGCCAGGGTGGTGGGAGTGGTCACCTTGGGCATCGAGGGGGTGGTAAGGCGTGCCCTACGCTTCCATCCCGCTCCCGGCAATGTACCTGTTCATCGCCTCTTCGTCCCCGAATCAGTCCGGTCCCGGGTCCTCCAGTGGGGCCATACCAGCCGGTTCGCCTGCCACCCGGGCGTTCATCGCACGTTCTCCTTCCTGGCTCGTCGATTCTGGTGGCCCACCATGAGGAACGACGTCAAGGAGTTTGTTCTGCGCCCGCAGCAAGGCCTCCCACCAGGCACCCTCCGGGCTATTGCAGCCGCTTCCCATTCCGAGCCGCCCTTGGTCCCATGTGGCGTTGGACTTCGTCACGGGTCTTCCTTCGTCCCAGGGGAACACGTGCCTACTGACCGTGTGGATCGGTTCAGCAAGGGGGTTCACCTCGTGGCCCTTTCCAAGCTTCCCTCGGCTGCCGAGACGGCGGACCTCCTGACACGCCACGTGTTCCGCCTCCATGGGTTTCCCCAGGACGTCGTCTCGGACCGGGGGCCCCAGTTCACTTCCCAGGTATGGCAGGCTTTTTGCAAGGGATTAGGGGCAACGGTCAGTCTTTCCTCTGGTTATCATCCCCAGACTAACGGACAAACGGAGAGGATGAACCAGAGAGTGGAGTCTGCTCTTCGTTGTGTGGCTGCCGAGAAACCCACTTCTTGGAGCCGGTTCCTTCCCTGGGTCGAGTACTCCATCAACTCCATGGTCAGTTCCGCCACCAGCCTCTCACCTTTTGAGGTATCCCTGGGCTACCAACCCCCTCTTTTCCCTGCACAGGAGTCAGAGGTGGCAGTTCCCTCCGTACAGGACCATCTCGACCGGTGCCGACGGGTCTGGGAGATCACCAGGACTGCACTGCTCCGGTCATCGGAGCGCGCCAGTCGTGGAGCTGACCGGCGCCGGGTCCCTGCGCCGACGTACCACCCTGGGCAGAGGGTGTGGCTGTCCGCGAAGGACCTTCCGCTTCGATCCTCGGCCAAGAAGCTTAACCCCCAGTTCGTCTGTCCTTTTGAGGTTCTGAAGGTGCTCAGTCCGGCGGCGGTGAGTCTTAAGCTTCCTGCGTCCATGCGCATTCACCCCGTTTTCCATGTGTCCCGGGTTAAGCCTGTCTCTCTCAGTCCCCTGATGCCTCCTGTTCCGGATCCGCCTCCTCCTGAGATGGTGGACGGAAACCCCCAGTGGCAGGTCCGTCAGCTGATGGACGTCCGACGGCGGGGTCGGGGGTTCCAGTACCTGGTGGACTGGGAGGGATATGGCCCGGAGGAACGGAGCTGGGTCTCCCGCCAGCTCATCATGGACCCCGCCCTGATCACCGACTTCCATCGTTCCCATCCGGACAAGCCGGGTCGGGCTGGTCGCCGGGTGGCTCCCGTGGAGGGGGGGGTACTGTGAGGATTGGTTCATTCCCCGCCACACGCTTCTTCAAGGTACTGTGATGATTGGTGCATTCCCTGCCACACGCTTCAGGAGCGATTATCAATTCCATCACGCACCTGTTGTAGTTTGTAATTAGCGCTCCATAGGCTTCATATACTCGGACCTTCTATCAAACGTTGTCGGTCGTTTTGAATTACTACTGCTACTGCCTGTCCCCCCCCCGTTGTTGTACCTCGTCTACTTTTCTCCAGGACATCTTTGGAAGTCTCCGCTGGTGTATATCTTGATCATCCGTTTGGAGCTGTGCCTCGTTGCCCGCTTATGCGTTTGCGCTTTGGTGAGTTTTTGGAAACAAACCTTTTTGGATTATCTGTTTTTGTGTGTTTGGATAACACTGAAGAAATACCATTTTTGTTTTGTACTGGACTCAGCTAATTTGTGTGTTTGGATAACACTGAAGAAGTACCGTTTTGTTTTGTACTGGACTCAGCTAACTTGTGTGTAGTTTACACCGAAGATCAAGTCACTTGTATTTCATACTGGACTCAGCTAAGGGAGGACTGAACTGCACTGCCTCTGTGTACAGTTGGACTGTTATTGATAACTCTCTCTCTCTCTCTCCGTTTCCACTCCGAGTTGGATCTGGGAGTATCTGCAGAGCCGCAGCGGCGCCTACGCCGATTCCCCACCTCTAACACCGGGAGGATCTGCAGAGCCGCAGACAACTCTGCCGAAGACATCCTCCTATTTGTTAATTCTCTTTTGTATTTTGGCAAATTTTTTGGTTCAGTAATAAATACGCCCTAGTGTTTGGCTAACTCTGAACTACCTGTCTGTGCCGTGCTGTTGAGGTCGGTTTCAAACCCTAACAATACATGTACAATACAGTACTCATATACATTGGTGGATATGTTTTACACATCATATCATCATCATTCTCACTCTGCTTCTCCCTCTGCTTCTGTCAAGGTCAGCGCTCTGTGACCACATTCCTGGCTTTACTAGCAGTAAGAGAAGAGGCCCACACAAAGACATTCTTCATAATCACTGAAGCTAAAGTCATCTCTTAACGTATGATTAGATTTAAAACAGATATATACAATAAACATATGCTTAATCCTTTATATCCTACAATTGACAGGGAGAACAGGATGTCATAATACAAAGTGGCACTTCGTGGCACTTCAACACCGCCTCTGTCATCCTGGTCGGTCACTTTCCACTGTCCTAATAGCGTCTGTACGGGGGGACGAGATGGCGATTGCGGGGTCACGTGGCTGTGACTCTCCACACCCCCTCTGTCATCTTGGTTCCCTGGTACCCTGGTAGCCGGAGGGAAGACTTGCATCTGTTGTTCCCTGGCTGGACGGCCCGACAGGATAGGGGCCACGTCGTTGCTTGGTAGCCGGCGGGAAGACTTGCATCTGTTGTTCCCGGCCAATCCACCCAGTTGTTGTCGTCTGAAGAACACAATGTCATGGTTCTATGGTCACCCCCTCTGACCTCTTGGATCTCTGCCGTAGTTTGAGGTAGGTTCAATTGTCACTTCTCGGGCGACCACGGGTCCCCGAGAATTGTAGCAGCAGTCCTTTATTGAAGCGTGGTTGGCCTGGTCGTGTGACCCTGTCCGTAGGCCACGCAGGACATCACAGATACAGTCCACAGAGGACTCATCTCTATTCTATATTCCAGGCCCATTCTGGGCTCTCGTCGCCTTTTAACTTGGGTCCAGGCCGATGTCTCTCTGTCTCCATGTCACAGGATATGCGGGCATAATATCCCCTGTTTCATCGCCTGCCCATTCTCCTTCACCTTCGTCGGAGACGTCCTCCAATCCTGAGCTCCTGGTCGAGCCAGAGAGTGACTGAAAGGTGGTGCCGTTCAGAGAAGGCCCCTTGCTGATAAGTCTCAGTTTGGCCGGTTTAGCTCTCTTGTTCCGAGGTCTAGGAGGTTCGCCCCTTGTGTACTGAACTCTCTCCCTAGATCTTGACCTAGATGAGGACCTTGAGGATGCTCTGGAGCTTGACCTATCCCGGTCTTCCTCCATTTCTGAGTTCTGATCTGGATCAGTATACTCCTGTTTGCTACTTGCTGCGTCGTCCACCGACTCCGGGGGACAGCCCCCCCGTCTAAGAATGCTCCTGGCCTGAGATAGGGCAGGTTCTGATCCTTCAGGTCCGAACTGTACTGTCGGTCTCCTTGGGTTCTGACGTGAGCACTACAACAGTGAGGTCTCTTCTCTTGGGGATGAAACTCCCAATCCATCATCCGAGGGTGAATCCTCGTCCTCGGTGACGTGGGAATGATTGTGAGACATCCTTAGGCTGCTATTAGCTCTGGCTCGTTAGCCTGCTGTGAGTTCTTATTAGCTCTGGCTATTTAACCTGTTGTGAGCACTTGTTAGCTCTTGGCTATTTAGCCTGTTGTGAGCTCTTGTTAGCTCTCGGCTAGTTAGCCTGATGTTAGCTCTGGCTAGTTAGCCTCTTGTAGACTCAGGCTATGTAGCCTCTTGTAGACTCAGGCTATGTAGCCTCTTGTAGACTCAGGCTATGTAGCCTCTTGTAGACTCGGCTCCTGCCGACAACGCCAGCCTGTATGATTACGCTGGTGACTCTTTAAACTGCCTGTCACAGTTGCTGGTTCCACTTCCGTCACAGTAGCAGGACTTTGCTCCTGCTAGCTTCTGGCTTGTTAGCCTGCTGTTAGCATCTGTTAGCAATGGCTAGTTAGCCTGCTGTTAGCATCTGTTAGCAATTGCTAGTTAGCCTGCTGTTAGCATATGTTAGCAATGGCTAGTTAGCCTGCTGTTACATCTGTTAGCAATGGCTAGTTAGCCTGCTGTTATCATCTGTTAGCACTGGCTCGTCGGTAGGGCATGTCCTCAGTACCATTGCCAGCAAGGATGTCCTTCCTTTGCAGTAGTTCTTTCATACAAACTAGTGAGAACAGTGTCTCCTTGTGTACTGGTCTCTCCTTGTTGAGAAGGTCTCTCCTTGTGTTCTGACGTGAGCACTACAACAGTGAGGTTCCCTCTCTTTGCACAATAGGCTGTGGGTCATGAGTAGAGCTTTTTACTCTAGTGTGTGCTCCCAATTCATCCTTCGAGTGCTGGTTGCCAAGTTTTGACTTTAAGGCTCCCTAGGCCTCCTAGTCGCAAGTCGTTTTCTACTTAAGTTTTGACTCTAAGTAAGCATTATGTTACTTCAAGTTCAAGTGAATTTAAGGCTCCCTAGGACTTTGACTTTAAGGCTCCCTAGGCCTGCTAGTCGCAAGTAGTACGTTTTGACTCTAAGTAAGCATTATGTTACTTCAAGTTCAAGTGACTTTAAGGCTCCCTAGGCCTGCTAAACTCTAAGTAAGCATTATGTTACTTCAAGTTTAAGTGACTTTAAGGCTCCCTAGGCCTTTGACTTTAAGGCTCCCTAGGCCTCCTAATCGCAAGTCGTTTTCTACTTAAGTTTTGAATCTAAGTAAGCATTATGTTACTTCAAGTTCAAGTGACTTTAAGGCTCCCTAGGCCTTTGACTTTAAGGCTCCCTAGGCCTCCTAATCGCAAGTCGTTTTCTACTTAAGTTTTGAATCTAAGTAAGCATTATGTTACTTCAAGTTCAAGTGACTTTAAGGCTCCCTAGGCCTTTGACTTTAAGGCTCCCTAGGCCTGCTAGTCGCAAGTAGTAAGTTTTGACTCTAAGTAAGCATTATGTTACTTCAAGTTCAAGTGACTTTAAGGCTCCCTAGGCCTGCTAAACTCTAAGTAAGCATTATGTTACTTCAAGTTTAAGTGACTTTAAGGCTCCCTAGGCCTTTGACTTTAAGGCTCCCTAGGCCTCCTAATCGCAAGTCGTTTTCTACTTAAGTTTTGACTCTAAGTAAGCATTATGTTACTTCAAGTTCAAGTGAATTTAAGGCTCCCTAGGCCTTTGACTTTAAGGCTCCCTAGGCCTGCTAGTCGCAAGTAGTAAGTTTTAACTCTAAGTAAGCATTATGTTACTTCAAGTTCAAGTGACTTTAAGGCTCCCTAGGCCTGCTAAACTCTAAGTAAGCATTATGTTACTTCAAGTTTAAGTGACTTTAAGGCTCCCTAGGCCTTTGACTTTAAGGCTCCCTAGGCCTCCTAATTGCAAGTCATTTTCTACTTAAGTTTTGACTCTAAGTAAGCATTATGTTACTTCAAGTTCAAGTGACTTAAAGGCTCCCTAGGCCTTTGACTTTAAGGCTCCCTAGGCCTGCTAGTCGCAAGTAGTAAGTTTTGACTCTAAGTAAGCATTATGTTACTTCAAGTTCAAGTGACTTTAAGGCTCCCTAGGCCTGCTAAACTCTAAGTAAGCATTATGTTACTTCAAGTTTAAGTGACTTTAAGGCTCCCTAGGCCTTTGACTTTAAGGCTCCCTAGGCCTCCTAATCGCAAGTCGTTTTCTACTTAAGTTTTGACTCTAAGTAAGCATTATGTTACTTCAAGTTCAAGTGACTTTAAGGCTCCCTAGGCCTTTGACTTTAAGGCTCCCTAGGCCTGCTAGTCGCAAGTAGTACGTTTAGACTCTAAGTAAGCATTATGTTACTTCAAGTTCAAGTGACTTTAAGGCTCCCTAGGCCTGCTAAACTCTAAGTAAGCATTATGTTACTTCAAGTTTAAGTGACTTTAAGGCTCCCTAGGCCTTTGACTTTAAGGCTCCCTAGGCCTCCTAATTGCAAGTCGTTTTCTACTTAAGTTTTGACTCTAAGTAAGCATTATGTTACTTCAAGTTCAAGTGACTTTAGGGCTCCCTAGGCCTTTGACTTTAAGGCTCCCTAGGCCTGCTAGTCGTAAGTAGTAAGTTTTGACTCTAAGTAAGCATTATGTTACTTCAAGTTCAAGTGACTTTAAGGCTCCCTAGGCCTGCTAAACTCTAAGTAAGCATTATGTTACTTCAAGTTTAAGTGACTTTAAGGCTCCCTAGGCCTTTGACTTTAAGGCTCCCTAGGCCTCCTAATCGCAAGTCGTTTTCTACTTAAGTTTTGACTCTAAGTAAGCATTATGTTACTTCAAGTTCAAGTGACTTTAGGGCTCCCTAGGCCTTTGACTTTAAGGCTCCCTAGGCCTGCTAGTCGCAAGTAGTAAGTTTTGACTCTAAGTAAGCATTATGTTACTTCAAGTTCAAGTGACTTTAAGGCTCCCTAGGCCTGCTAAACTCTAAGTAAGCATTATGTTACTTCAAGTTTAAGTGACTTTAAGGCTCCCTAGGCCTTTGACTTTAAGGCTCCCTAGGCCTTTGACTTTAAGTAAGCATTATTTTGCTCCAGAGGCACCTGACAGCAGTCATTTCGGTTCATATTCTTTCGGCTGTTGATACCTATTCAATTAGTATAAAGCCCAACTCACGGATGTTCTAAGCCCCAGAACCTCCGATCCGTTTTGACAGACCTATAAACCAGTGACTTGGCCGCCCAAGCACCACAGCGTCCTGTATGCTGAAGCTTCCAAGTCCCCACAAATCTGATAGGCCCGTCGGATATAGAGACCCTGATGCTCGCTCTGTCCCCCCGCGTCAAGGTGCTAAGCTTGATGAGAGTTTGCAGAGTCTCAATTTTTATCCATAGGCGCTGGTGAGTGTACATCTCATGCAGCTGATATGGTTGGTACGGGTGTAACCTACCAAATAGTTACTGTCAGGAAATCCCTTTTGAATGAAATAGATTAAAAATGTTGTTGTCCTCTTTACTCTGGTTTAGAGAAAAGACAGACATCTTTACATAGTATACTTAAAATGTATACAAAATGAATGTAGTATTCTATGTCATGTTTCTTCCTAAATGACAATAACACTATATATTATTCCTCTCGACAGATGAGCTGAATGTCAAGTGCAGTTTGCACTTGCTCGAGTGTCATGTGTCAGGGCCCCAGAAGGTAAGGATACTATTGATGTTTTTCCTTCCGGGCTTTGAATTCCTCCCTTGTTGCCCTCATCTCTGCTTGCTGCTCTCGGGTTAGTTTCTCCCCCATGTTTTCCCCTGGATCTGGACCGGGGGTCCTTAGTTCTATTTCCATCATTTGGGCCATTGAGGCCCTGTCGGGGATATCCAGTCCTTGCTCCTTAAGTGAAGTGTTGTGGAAAGGTTGTTTAACACAGCAGGAGACGATATTTCCAATTGTAACAAATAGGTAATTTATTTAAGAAAAGAAGTTCTTTAACAGCAAGAGCTATGGGTCAAAGAGGATCACCACAGCTTGAACAAAAACACTCTGTCCTGGATCCCTTTGCCTGTCCCTAAATCCCCTCTCAGTCCTGCCCCCCCATGACAGATATGATGACGTATCACATCATGTCAGATCTGACATGACGTACATTAAGATGATACGTAGATTTAACATCGGAGAGAGAACATGAAGAGAGATAAGCAAGATATGATATCCACACACGATATGATGTAGAGAGTGAGATGTGTGTGTGTGTGTGTGTGTGTGTGTGTGTGTATGTGTGTGTGTGTCTGTGTGTGCGTGCGTCTGCGTACAGACGTATGTGTATTGTATGTGTGTATTATGTCACAGGGAATGTGTGTGTGTGTGTGTGTGTGTGTCGGTGTGTATATCTGTGCGACTGTGTGTGTCTGTGTACGTGTGTGTCCGTGTGTCTGTGTGTGTGTGCTGTGCCTGTGTGAAAGAGAGAAAATAACAAGATATGAAAGCACACAATGTACGAGATTACCAGCACACAACATGCCGTACTGAAATATCCATCTGTTCTAAATTGTTTTAAGAACGTCAGCCAGACCGTCTTTCAGCACTGCTAGTTGACCTATATTAAACTAGTCCACCTCATACACATTTTCCCCAACATTCCCCCATTTGGGGCTATCCCTAGTCCCACCCAAATCATATAACCAAGAAAATGTGAACGTCTAACTAAACAAGAAACCTTACTTCATTCACTGGACCCCTAACGGACCAACAAAGGCTGACTACCGTTCTCACAATAAACACAAAACCGCTCAAAACAAGAGTAATAATAAAACATCAAAAAAAAAAAAAAAAAAAAAAAAAAATACCCCAATTTATAATCCTAACCTGACAGACAAATCCCCCCAACCTCCACCGCTTACCAAATGAGCCACAGTTCCGGCCGGAAACCGCGACTCTCATCAGGGAAAGGAGAAGTTGACCGTCAGAACTAAACATAGAACATCCCTCCCAAAAAAAATGACATTGTCTCTTCCATAACATTGAGTCCCAGTGTCCATCGCTCAGCCCCCCTTCCATGCCCACGCCATAGTCTCCTCACCGCATTGCCAAAAGTCACATTTTGCCAATACAGCAACCACCACGCCACACCTCCAGTCCTCGTAGAAGCATGTCCCCATGCCTGGACGGGAGGCGCTGGTACCGACCTCACCACGTGTCCCCCCCATCTTCGACGGGAGGTGCCCATCTTGCCCACTGCGTTAGCCCCCCCCTTTGTCCCTCCAGTCCCCAGAACCGATCCCCAGACCACTTCTTCTCAATGCTTCCTCAGGCTCAGAACCGACACTCTGCCGATGCCCCTTCCCATTCCGGTTTGACCAGGACCACAAGTAAAATAAACAAAAAATAATAAAAAAATAAAAAACAATGCAATGATTTTCAATGGTTGCAATCTCTATGCCGAAGGATCATTAGAAAATCAGACTAAAATTCCTAGTTAAAGGAATAAACCAACAAAACTGCACTCAGACCATCCCCCGTCACTCTTAAAGGAAAGAACCAACAAAAAGAAAATGTCCCTACCTCACCATACCCCTAATCCTCTATCCCCTCGTCTCCCTCTAAGGCAGCATAAAGCTGAGGATATGGCCCGATTTGTGGCTCAATCTCTTTCTGTCCCACCATCAGCATTTGGCTCGTTACGTGTGAAGTTACCAGCCTACCCAAGAGAGGCATACCACAACAGAAAAGGAGAACCAATATCAACCCTGCCACCCCGATGGATATCCCCGTCTGCATCACTATGCTTCCCCACTGTCCCAATCTTTCCAACACCCCACTCCCCCACCATTCTTCATTCCGGCCAGAATTCCCCCTCAACTCCTCCCTCAAATCCTTCAGCTTAGCCATGGCCTCGGAGAACTTTCCCCCTGGCCCCACATTCGTCGGAATGAATGTGCAGCAGTACTGTCCAAACATGGAACAGACTCCACCCTTCTCCGCCATTAACCAGTTCAGAGCCTGTCTATTCTGCCACGCCACCGTACTGGTCGCGTGCATCTGGTCCCCCATTGCATCCAACGCCTCCTCGGTGTAATTGAGATACCGCTGCTGATTGTAAAACAAATAGTTGATCCACCCGGTGTTCTTATTGACCGATATCCATGGCAGAATAGACTCAAACCCTGCCGCAATCTCATTCTTAGCCATGAACTCGGCTGGAATGCCCCTTGGCTGTCCTATGCTGTCCAGATACACCCTTGGGTCTGCCTTGTAGCTACGCTTCGTTCGAGAGATAGGAGACTCAGAAGGTCCTTCCGTCACTGATAATGGTAGGACCACCATTGGCATGATCGCCTGAACCCGGGCACATCTACCTGACCAATCTAAAGGAAGTGTATTCCTCAACCTCCTACCGCCGCAGAGCCAGTATTGGTCCGCCAGTGCCATATCCTGGACATGAAAAGGGCAAGCTACAGGCCGTGGGTTGGTATCCACTCCCTTTAACACGACCCCGTGTCCACACTTTCCTTCTTTCGTGCAGTTAGTCGTGATGCTCCAAATAGTAGTGCACCGCCCCTCTGCCACCTCCCCTACATCCCGGGTCCCCTCCTTTTGCAAGCACTCGAAATCCTTGGTCAGCCATAGTTTGACACCTCTGGGTATTGGCAACCCCGTCGCTACCCCCTGCACACGTACATCCAATTTCCTACAACGTTCCCGCATAGTGACATCCTTGAAATCCGTGACGTTTCCTGCCGCCTTAAAACGACTAGAGCCGAGAAACCCCAAACACTCTGCCTCGCACCAAGGGCGACTATTATGGGGCCCCTCCCATGCCTCTGCGTCCCTGTCACACTGAGCCCAACTGAACTTCGTGCCCTTCACCAGCAGCCTATCCGGACGTGCCTTGGAGCAGACATAACAATCCTCTATCTGATTCTGCGCGCTCGTGTACTGGACCCACTTAAACCACTCATTCCCTAAAGCCGCCCTATACATCGGGTCAGCCTCCGGGTCTTCCTCGTCATAGTCATAGTCGCCCCCATCTTGTTCCCCGGAAAGAAGCAAACCCCTCAACCTGGCCCAGAGTGAGCCCACTGAGTCCCTCAACGTTCCGGCTGTCCTCTGGAACATATCCTGTCCCCCCACCTCTTCCGACTCAGTGTCCTTGACCTCCCTTTTTCCCCTCACCCCTGTCCCCTGTGATTGGTTCGGGACAGGCTCAACTCTTCTATCTACCCCCACAACCCGATGCTCGTTAGTATAATGGTAAGTATCCCCGCCTGTAACGGGGGAATGGTCAAAATCAAAAACATGCCCTTGCGGTCCTACGGGAAACACCCCGTTTGGTTGTAGTCTTATCTTCTCCCCCCCTTCCTCGATGGAGGGAAGAGGGGGCGCCTGATTCTGAGCCTGGTCATGAAAGCCTGCTGGTACTTGAGCCTGAGCGGGACCCCGTGGGACTCCTACCCACTCAAACCCGTCATCCTCAAGGACGGGTCGACCGTGACGGTTCTTAATGACGTCGTTGTGCCCGGCCGACCGTCCGCACACTGCTGCCAACATCTGCGGGAGCATCAGCAGGCACTGCACCTTCCAGTTGCCGTCTCGGACCCTCCATGTCGGGTTCTGCATAACTGCGATCGATTGTATCCCCCAAGAGATCGCCGCTGGCCTTTATGCAGTGATTGAAGTGGAACCAGGTCGCTGATCCTTTGACTTGGACTGCCGTTCCAGTCGATCGGATCACCTCGTACGGGCCCTCTCTCCGGGGTGATGACCACTTTCTCTTGTGGACCTTTACGAAGACCAAGTCCCCAGGGATCAGTCTCGGTTTGGTGGCTTCCTTCTCCGCCTCCTTTTCCCCCTTTCTCTCCTTTCTCTGCTCCTGTCGAAACACAGCTTCATGTATTTTAGTCACTTGCTGAAGATATTTTTTCAGATCTTGCTCAAAAATATCTAATGCCGGGCCCCTAGCCAGGTGTCTAAATGGCGGTGCTGGCATGCTGCGGCCTGTAAGCATTTCATGCGGTGTTAGCTGTGTTTGGCGGTTTACGCTGCTTCTAATAGCCATCAGAGCAAGTGGCAAAGCATCAATCCAGTTAAGCTTAGTTTGCATACAGATTTTCAACAGTTTGTTTTTAATGACCAGATTGGCCCTTTCCACCTTCCCCTGCGACCCGGGACTATAGACACAGGAAAGGCGCTGTCTTATACCTAATTTCTGCATCAGCCCTTTAACCACCTTGTCGATGAACTCGCGGCCATTATCGCTTTGTAATATCGTGGGAATTCCAAATCTCGGAATGACCTCGCGACACAGGAACTTGATCACTGTGTCCGCGTTCTTGTGTTTAGATGGAATGGCCTCAATCCAGCGACTAAAGCAGTCCTCTACTACCAGGAGGTATCGTTTGCCCTGCACTGGCGTTATCATGTCTGTATAGTCCATAATCAGATGTCTGAATGGTCCCTCAGGGAGGGGTGTGTAAGCCGCCACTGTCGGTACTCCTTTGCGCACATTGCCCTGTAAGCATGTTAAACACCTGGCTAGTGTAACGTCAATTTGTGCCTGAAGCTTTGGGGACCAAAATCCCATTTTCGTGATTCGTTTCAGGGTCTCTGCTCTTCCACAGTGATCAACACCATGAGCCTCAGGTATCACTAAGGACAGAAGATCGATGGAGGCGACTATCAAACCGTTATGACTCCTCAACAGACCATCTGCCCCCCTTACAGCCCCCCTCTCCGTCCACGACTGTTTCTCGGCCTGCGTGGCTGAGTCCTGAAGATCACTCAAATTATCCTCAGTTACCTCAGTCGTCAGTTCGGCCGCAAACATCAGAACAGCCGTGGACGGCACCGCAGCCGCCGCCTTCGCGGCCTCGTCCGCCGCGTTGTTTCCCGTCGTCACAAAGGACAGGTCTTTTCTGTGTGCCTGGCACTTTACGATAGCAATGCTTTTGGGCAACTTTACAGCCTGAATAAGCGCCACAACCTGCTTGTGGTGAAGGATCGGTGAGCCGTCCGATTTCTTAAAGCCTCTTGCCTTCCAAATGGCCGCGAATAGGTGGCATACGCCATGCGCATACGCAGAGTCTGTAAAGATGTTAACCGTGCGATCTTTAGCTATTATGCATGCTTCTGTTAGTGCTATTAGTTCTGCAAGCTGGGCCGAACATGGTTGCATGCATTGTCCGGCCTTTCTTGTTAGTGTTTCTCCGTTAGGTTTGCACTGTACGACGGCGTATCCTGACCTTAAATTTTCCCCCTCCCGATAGCAGGACCCATCCACAAAAAGTGAGAGTTCTGCTATCGCGAGCGGGTCGACTCCCAAATCAGGACGGAGTTTCACAAAAGCCTGTACCTCCACCTCACACTCATGCGGTTGACCCTCGCTCGGGAGTGGTACCAGATCCGCCGGGTTACTGCCGTGGCATGTTTTTATCGTAACGTCCGAGTACTGCAGGAGCCTCATGTAAGCCTGTTGCCGTTGGCTGGTCAGAACAAATTTGCCTCTTTCAATCAAGTTTGCCAATTTGTGATGTGTCCAAATGCAAATGTCATATCCCATTGTCACGGCCGTTGCCTTCTCATACATCAAATGTGCTGCGGCCAGGGCCTGATAACAAGGTGGCAGACCCTGCTCTACCGGCGAAAGAGCTCTAGAGTAATATGCTATCGGTTGTTTTTTCCCACTCCCCCCCTGTGTTTGAGTCAGGACAGCTGTCGCATGCTGCGCTCTATGTGAGACGAATAGGTGGAAACACTTCTCATAATCCGGCAGCGCCAGGGCAGGGGCCTGTAACAACAGACGCTTAATGTTTATGAACGCGTCCTCCCCCTCCCCGGTCCATGTCAAGGGAGCGCGAAGCTTGTCTGTACCCGCCTCTTTTATCATCATCCTCAACGGCGCTGTCGCTATCGTATAGTCCTCCACCCACTCAGAGCTGTACCCAGTCATCCCTAAAAACGTCATCATCTGTCGGACCGTCAATGGCCTAGGTGCCTTGGATACAGCTTCGAGCTGCGTGGGTGAGATGCTTTTTATGCCCTTTTGAATGACGCGAGACAAGTACTCAACTTTTGGCTGGCAGTACTGCAGTTTTGAACGGGATGCCTTGTGGCCTCCCACGGCTAATCCACTCAAAACTTTGATGGAGTCCTCATGGCACTGCTGACGTGTATCCGAGCAGATTAGAATGTCATCTGCATACAGTAAAACCGTGCTGAGTAGTGTGTCGCACACTCCTTGCAAGTCTTCCTTGAGCGCCTTCGAGAAGTAATGCGGCGAGTGCGCGAACCCTTGTGGCAACCGGGTGTAAGAGTATTGTTTCCCCCTGTGGGTAAAAGCAAACAGATACTGAGACTCTTTTTCCAATGGAACACTGAAGAATGCCTGCGTGAGATCAATGACCGTATAGTACTGCGAGCTACTCGGGATGTTTGTCAGGAGGGTGTGTGGATTAGCGACTTCCGCCTCTGGTCCAGACACCACGTCGTTCACCGCCCTCAAATCGTGTACCAGTCTGTACCTAGCCCTGTCCGCCTTTAGCACTGGGTGGATAGGTGTATTACATCTGGATTTGAAAGGGACGAGCACTCCCCCCTTTAACAGTCCCTCAATCTGATGTGATATAGCTTCCTCCGACTCTGGCTTCATTGTATACTGTCTGATAAAGGGTGGTCTACAACCCTTCTTTAACCTGACCTTCACTGGCTGTGCCGACAATATTAGACCCACATCTGTGTCGTGTTTTGACCACAACCGTTCCGGGGTGCGCGCCAACATGTCCTGTTCCAGCAAAGCATCCGCCTCAGGAATAACGCAAGGGTCTCCTGGTAATCTGATTACTTGCGGTTTTGCCAAAACTGACAAGGAAATCATTATTTTTATGAAACTCCCATCTGCGCTGTTCCAAATTAGCGGAGATTCCGTGGAGACCCACCTTTGAGTCTCGGATTCCTGTATCATTGAACCTAGATGTTCGGATTCGTAACCAGGATCTATTCTCAGAGTGATGTGTGGGGCGGCGTCTCTTAGTCTATGTTGTTCCCGTAGATACTTACTCGTGTTAACCCTCAACGCCGCGCCCTGTCTCCCTACAATTATCGTAGATGAGTCAATCTGCACCTGCTCGGGCTGTCCCTGCAACCATGCCTTGTTCCTAACTAGGTCACTATTCGTCAAATATTGTAGTGTGCAATGTGCCTCCATGTTTGTTTGTCTAGACTGAGGCAGTTGGGTTTTCAGAAATGGCTCCCAGGGGTCACAGACCCTTTGCAGCTCTGCATCTATGTTGCCCAGCCAGAACACAGTGGCCTCTTTCTCCCCCGTCCCTTGTAGCATCATTTGGTACACGTCTTGTTCAATTTGAATCCCCTCAGGCGTACATAGGATTTTACAGCCTAGTTTACACATTGCATCTCGTCCCAAGAGATTGCGCGGGGTGCTGTCCGAAATTAATACAGGTATTGTTATGGTCTTGTTGTTATACGTCATAGAGATTGGATCTGATGTGGGTATTAATTGTGTTTTTCCCGAGAATCCGACCGTCCGAACATACTGTCCAGACTGGGGTAAGTGAGCGGCGTATTTTTGCTTTATGCAGGA